>NW_027226211.1:1200000-1800000 GCF_022539635.2 Chironomus tepperi
CTATAATAAATGAATCAACGAGAAGCTAGTGTTGTTAGCTTAATTGGGGAATTATTTGGGCTTGTTATGAATGTGAGTGAGTTATGAACTACTGATAATTTGGGATTTTACGTTTTCCAAGTCATTTTCCAAGGCGCCCGGGGTAATTTTTAAATTTCAAGTCATGACGCCCCGGGGTAATTTTGAGCCTCACAAGTCATGGCGCCCCGGGGTAATTTTAAAATTTTACACCTTCCGAGTCATGGCGCCCCGGGGTAAATTTTAAATTTTTCTTCATCCTCATCGTGGCACTGTGTCTAGTATACCCAAAAGGCCGATTCCCAACGTCTTGTAATTTCTTTTAAGATCTTATCAATAGACTCAGTGCGGCATCCTGAAAAATTTCTGTTATTTTTTTATTTGAATTATTTTTCGTTACTCAAAAGTCATGGCGTTATGAAGAAATAAATTATTCCCCTGGGGCAAATGACATTTTTTCTTCATCAACATTGTGGCACTGTGTCTTGTATACCCAAAATTTGGCAAAATTCCCAACTGTCTTTTCATGTCCTTGAAAAATTCGACATTTAAATGTCGATCTTATCAATACACTTTAGACTATGATTCAGGATAACTTCAAACATCCTTGACACAGATCAACAATATCCAACAAACAGATTGAGCAGGTAGAATTGATTACTAAACAGCCCAGATGCAAAGGAACGAAATTAACTCATAAGAATATCAATGAATGAATAATTTATCATATCCATAATACACAGTAATAACAAAAAGCTTGATGCTTCATTTCACAGCGCACCTGGTGTGCATATTCTTGCTATTTACATTTCAGACAATTATTATATTCCATTCCTTTACTCACTTACTCACTCATTCTACCCCCATATGCACAAAAATGTTTAAAGTAAAAGTGTAAAGAAGATAAGCTTACACATGGAGAAAGTTATCTGTAACGATGATAAGACGCAGAACAAATTTGTTTTAAGTATAACGTTCATGAGAACTTGATTGTTAAAACAGTTTTCATTCAACATAATGACGACGTTGTGAATTTTTCGTAGCAAAGAGTGCTTTGTGATGAAGGAAAATTGGCAAATGTGTTGAATTTTAATTTTCAATTATTTTATGAAAGATAAGTAGGCATTTGAATTTTATGGAAGAATTTTTCTTCGGAGTTGAAGTTTTTGTAACAAATTTTTAGTGTTTTTGTGTTGAATTATTGAATTTTGGATCGATTGTAAGTTAATATCGTAACTTTGGTACTTTAAGCTTGCAAAAGATCAGTTATATGACAAGCAGATATGCCTGAAATTTGCAGGAAATTAAATTGAAATTTTGTAAACAAAGATTTCAAAATTTGAATTTTGAGCTTTTTTGAAAGCTCTTTTAACTGACAAAATAGCATTCGAGACTAACCTGGTTCAATTTTGTTAATTATCTTCATCATAATTCCCAACTACATTACCGAAATAATCAAGATAAAATCTAACACATTCCATTATTAAATATTTGCATCTCAAATATTACATATACAACTTCATCATGTATGAAAATTGCATATCATAGATTATAACATGAAAATTTAAGACATTCTCAAATTCCAATCAGATATTTCCACTCATGTATACGAAACAAGTAAACAAAAGGGAAACTTTTGTAATAAATCAATTAATGCAGTCAAAGCAATGCCAACAATGTTTAATTTACGTGTTACATTGAACGTTGTTACCGAATAAAAAAAAAGAACCTCATAAATCATGAACAAAATCCCTTAAATGGAGAGCCAAAAAAGATGTAATTAGTTTGAAGCTCTTCTATATTATTTAAGCCTAGATAATTTGAATATAATTTACACAAATTAATTCCACATTCATTAAATAAGTAAGTCACCTACCTCGTTATATAATAATACATGTAGCAGGGATGGGCAATATGTGTGTTACGTGGCACACTATGTGTGTTGCATGACATACTAAATGTGTTGCGTTGCAAACTGTCTGTGTTGCATGGCATAATATCTGTGTTGCATGGCATAATATCTGTGTTGCGTTGCAAACTATCTGTGTTGCGTGACATACTATATGTGTTGCGTTGCAAACTATCTGTGTTGCATGGCACACTAACCTCTTAAGTTAGTCTAAATCTTTCGAGGTGTGCCGACGAAAATAAAAGGTTGCCCACCACTGACATAAAGTTTTAGGGGATGTTCATGTGGGAATCGACAAAATTGTTTGGATTTCACTCACTTGAAATTCAATCCTAGATATTCCCATGCGATAACCGCCGCAATAATTTATGTAATGTCACATTGTTGACTGTGTGGGTAGGAGGCGCATATTTACTCAACAAATCGACCAAATGGGAGTTAAATCTCTGCGTAAACTCTTTTATGTCATCAAATTTGTCACATCATGTAAAAGAAAATCGATCACATTTTTACCAAAAATAAATGATATCTCAATCATCAGCGACGCAATGTCAAATAACATTTCCGATTGATATGAAATTTTTCAATTATCTTCCTTTTTCCAAATCCCATGCCAAGTCTGTATTGAAAAGATATTTTAGCTTTCAATGATGCTGTCTCGGAATGATGCGATGACAGATGAGGGAAATCCTTGATAATAATAATATTAATAAATAAACGATTTTTTCATTTCTATAGCTGTAATATTGTCATGGCAGAGATGGTGATTGAATTGAATTTTGGATTTTTGAAGGATATTTTGAACGTTGAGGTTCAAAATTTTGAGTTTTAAACACCAAACCAAGGAAAATTCTGACCGTTAAAATTCAAAATTTGAAACTAAAAGAAGTCAAATTTTTATCGTTGAAGTTCAAAATTTGAATTTTGGCTAAAAGTTTTCCAATTTTGACCGTTTTAGTTCAAACTTTGAATAACGAACACTTTAACAAAAAAGCAAAATTTTCAAATTTTTTGTCATATTTCAAAAAGAAAAAATTTTGTTTTTCAAATTTCTTGCTAATTAAAGACTTTAAACTTGCCAAAATGATTAATTTGGGTGAATAAAGTCACAGAAAGTAATCATCGTTTGCGTCACAAAAAAAGCTTTAATTAAATCAATTTTAGCTAAAAATTTCAAATATTTATTTTTGAACATTTTGCATTGATGTCAGTGAAAAATTCAAAATTTTTTGAACCGATTATTAAAGCATCGAAAAGCTCGAATTCAAAGTCAATTGTCCGTTTTTGATTTCAACAGAGTCATTATTGAGTTCTGCAATCTCATGTTTTGAACAACCCTAAAAAGCGTAAACGGATGTAAAATTCGTTTTAGAATTTCAGAACTCGTTTTAGCACTTATGTTTGAAATTTGAAAACTAAAATTAAGCAAAAATTTGAATTTTTTTGGAATTTAAAACATAAATTTTAAATTTTACTGTTAATTAATGTTTAATTTTGTAAAATTATACTATATATCAACTTTTACGATTCAGTAAATATCAATTGAATTAAAATTAAAAATTTCGTTTTTTTTGAACCGTTAAATTTTTATTCAAATTATTTTGTTTCTAAGCTCGAAATCGGCTCGATTCGACTCGAATTTAAGTCAAAATGACCGTTTCAGCCTTCAACAGAGTCAACATTGACCTCTGAGACTCTCAACTGAACAAATCAAATTTATTATGATTATTTTATTCCTAAAATTATGCAATTCATAATCATTAATCAATCATTTTTCTTCTCTTTATCATTCTAGATGAGCCAGGAGACGATCAGCCATTTGTCGCCAATAATGAAAAGGTCAACACCAATTTGTATCTCTATTCGGTAAGTACATCCCCTAATTCATAAAAAAATTTTTGCTTATCGCGTAAAGAGTGTCAGCTTTATGGCATAAATAAGACTATTTATGCATTCAATGAATTATTCATTATGTAATATTAATTTAAAAAGCTCGAAGCAGCAATTTCCATTAGAATATTTACGAAATATACAATAAATTTGGCTTATCTGTTGCCATATATCACACCTACCTACCAAAAAAAAGTTATATCTATTCAATAAATTATTTTACAATTTTTTTTGTAGGAAGAGATACATGAACGTCCTCAAATCACGTCTATGATCGGATCTTTAGCCAATTATTCTAATACAATACCAAGTGCACCTGCAGAAGGTGATGGAAAACCTGCCCCACAGTCAGCCCGTATGGGTAAGTAAATTGCATTTAATCTATATAAATTGTTATATCATGGATTCGATGGAATTATGTTATGAATAGCTTGGTCTACATGCTGATCAGTGGTGGGCAACCTTTTATATTTTACGGCATACCTTGATGATAAGCCTCGACCGAAAACGCACATGATATACGGTTCATGGCATTTTCAATAAGTTTTGGTATTACATTAGTGACACACTAATGTGTCGCGACACACAGGTTTTCCACCACTGTGGCAGATGTATATGAATATTGATTCGGAGAATTTTAAAATTGAATTTTTTGAATAAAATTGTGCATTATTTATAGGTTTGTAATTAAAAATTTTATGAGGCAATATAGGTCATCGATAATAACGGACTTCCTACACTGAAATTAATTTTCCCGATCTTTTTCATTCTATTGTTATACAAAAAATTATGAAAGTCATCGGTGTTGTTGAGAGGGTTAAGTGCATTTCTGCTCAGTAAAAAGGCTTTGTGAAAAATGATTAATCAATCATTTAGCGATAATATTAAGCCTAGACTGAGAAACTAGGCGGTTATGCTGTGGTATCCGTACAAAAACCTCTAAACACCGTGTTATTCATACAAATACCGCCGATACATGGATTCTTTAGGACGGAGTTAATGCTTCAACTCAGAGATTAATCACAATGTCTGGTTGCTGAGATCTTGCGCCTCAGCCAACCATCTAGCCTGACCATCAAAGTGAGATTCTTAAGCGTCATCATGTCCTGGCCACATGATTTTTGACTTTAAGGCCAACATGGAAGTCTTACAGTACTCTGACGATTTTGTAGTTCTACTTTAATCATTAATTAATTGACTTAACCTCCTCAATTTGGATTCATGACTTCCCTCAGATGGTTCCTAAAGCTGACTTGAGCTTTCGTCTGCAAATTTCCAATACCAAATGCAATACTGTCTCTATCAAAACCTTTCTTCCAACAGAAAAAGTATAATTCCGACTAACGGATTGCGAGTGGGACTCGAACTCACGTCCTACGATTTCCAGTCGCATGCTTCTGCCACTGAGCTATCGGTGGTTACTTGGCTATATGCCAATGTGGCATATATAAACTATACATTTTCTGTATCCACTGCTATTGCACTCACAGCACTCACTTTAATGATATACCATTGAAAGGCCATTTCAGGAACTCAATTTCATCAAATTATAAATTTGCCCAAATATGCCACTCACATTTAATTTTCAAAGAATCCCCAACAAAAAAAAAAGCCGTCATATTTATTACATGCAGCAACATGAAATGTCCAATAAACTTCATAGCATTGAGTGAGTTCAATCAATTTCCAAAAACTCATCACATACACAGCAATGCTATCAGTTACAATTTATCATAATTGCTTCACATTCACTATCGTCTTTCCTTTACAAAATGCACTCAAAACTTTATCATTACACATGATATTCAAAATTATGCTATATGCTGCATATTTTTACTCAAATTTTCCATTTAATCAATAATGCCGTCTGTATTACACGTAAAGAACTTTGCCTGCTAACTTAACATGAAGGCACAAAAAAGTATTTTTCATGTATTATTGAGTAACATCAGTTACAGATGAGTTTAGTCTCGCAAGACTTTTTCCCAAACATAAATTGTCAATAAAAGAAGCGAACAAGAAAGTTTCGAATGAAATCATAAACAAGGCGATGAATGTGAGTGTAAAGCTTTTACCATCCAATGCAATCAGAAAGAAAGTATGGAAATATTTAAATTTCAAATCGATTCTCAATATCTTATTGATGAGATTTCCACAAAAAAAAATTTGCATTTTTCTCCATTTGTACAATTTGAATGTAATTTTTAGGGAAGATTTCAAGCGGAAGAGCTGTTCAACTACAATTTGACTGACTTACTAGGAGCCTGATCAATAAAAATTTGAATTTTCTAAGTTCGTTAAAAATTTGAATTTAAAAAGTCCGTTAAAATTTGAATTTTAAAAGTCCGTTAAAAATTTGAATTCTAAAAATCTGGTATAATTTTGAGTTTTTAAAAATTCGTAAAAACATTTGAATTTCAAAAGTCCGTTAGAAATGTGAATTTCAAAAGTCCTTTAAAAATTTGAATTTCAGAAATCGTTGAAAATTTGAATTTTAAAATTCAGTCAAAAATTAAAATTTCAAAAATAGAAATTTGAATTTTGAAAGTCTGTTAAAAATTTAAATTTCAAAAATCTGGTTAGAAATTTGAATTTTGAAAGTACGTTAAGAATTTGAATTTTAAAAGTGCATTAAAAGTTTGAATTTCAAAAAATCTGACAAAAATTTGAATTTAAGAACTCCGGTTAAAAATTTGAATTTCAAAAGTCTGTTAAGAATTTAAAATTAAAAAGTCCGTTATAAATTTGAATTTCAAAAGTCCGTTAAACATTTGAATTTCAAATAATTTGAATTTGCTCAAAATGCGCTTTAGCCTCCAAATCAATACCACCAAAAATATGTTCATAACATCTTTCCATATTCTACCATTTCTATTCCTTTCGAAAATATATATTTATCCTTACAACTTTTCTTTCTTTTTCCTTTTACACATCAGGCACACTTATTGGCGTGTTTTTGCCATGCATTCAGAATATTTTCGGTGTGATATTGTTCATTCGTTTAACATGGGTCGTAGGAACTGCTGGCGCCATTTGCGGTTTCTGCATAGTCTTGACATGCTGTTGTGTGGTAAGTAAAATTCCTTTAAATTTGTTATTTAACTTGTATTAATGTCCTTGTGCTTGAATACACGGCAATTATAGTCTAACAATGACTAGCTCAAGTTATTTCAATAATCATTGATCAATAATGTCGAACAATAGAATTCTTGTCGTAATTACTGGATGGGAAAATTCATGTTGAGTCGATAAATTCCACAAAGTCTAGATTGATTCTAATGAAAAAGTCTGTCGACATTAACTGTTAATTGGAATTTTGTTGTGGAATTCCAATCCCAGATAGTCCACACCTCCCCCACTCCTACCCGACTACCATCAATTATTATCTACATGTAAAGCATAAATCTTTGGCAAGTTCGAGTTAATTATTAACTGATTGGGATCAAGGCATTTAATTTACCTGCCTTGCCTGTATTTAATGCTGTGATTTATTCTCTCATACTTCACGTACACAGCGGGAGATAGACACACTTCATTTTTTTTTAGGCCAATGTTTAATCCCCATCGCCCATTAGTGACATTCAAAAACATTGAATGAAAATAAAAGCGATGGAGTCGACATTGAATGAAAATGGAATAAGAAGGAATTGAGAGAAGTCGTCAGTCGTATTGAATGATTTTTTATATCGATTGTGATCTTTTTACGGATGTGTATGCCATTAGGATAAATGATACGATTTATTTATTTTTTTTTCACAATCCATTATGATATAACAATGCAGATATCAGCCTAAATATGTCTTCACAATTTGATATCTTCATATTAGTTCAGATCATTACGTTATTTCGACTGTTTTACATTAAATGAGCAACAAAGTTAGTAATTCTACTGTAGAATTGAGATAATTATTACTGTTTAATGGTAATAATTATAGTTCAGTGTATTTAGTTACAACTGGGAATTATATATCATCGACAATTCAGCACTAATTATCATAATTCAGTACTGTTCATCAAAATTCAGCATTATTAATCGTAGTTTAACAATTTCACCACAATTCAGCGATATCCACCATAATTCAGCTTTATTTACAACATAGCAGCACTATTATTCACAATTTAACATTTTTCACCACAATTCAGCGCTATTCAACATTCAGTACTATTTACAATAATTCAGTACTTTTCACAACAGTTAAGTGTTATTTGCCAGATATTAGCGCTTTTCAATACAACATAGTGATATTCACCACAATTCAGCACTACTTGACACAATATATTCTTTATAATTACAATTCAGCACTTATTTCATAAATAAGAGCTTCTTACAATTCAGAAATATTCACCAAAATCCAGCATTACTTACCACAATTCAGTTATATTTACTACAATTAAACGATTTTCTCCATAATTCAAACAAATTTCCTACAATTTAGCGCTATTTAGAACAATTTAGACCTATTTACAACAAGCGCGATTAGAACAGATCTTTACAATTGGGCTAAATTCAGCACTACTCACTCTAATTCAATCAAATTCATCATTACTAACCCCAATTCAGTCAAATTCAGGATTATTCACCAAAATGATGTCAAATTCAGCACTATTTACCATAGTTTAATCAAATTCAGCACTACTCACCACAACTCAGTCAAAATCAGCACTTCTCTTCATAATTCAATCAAATTCAGCACTCCTAAAAATATTTCAGTCATATTCAGCACTACACACCACAATTCAGTCTATTACACATACTCAGCAATATTCACCATATTTAGAATTTTCCCGAAGATTAAGCGTTATTCTTAACAGTTTAGTGCTGTTCGTTACAATTCAGCACTGTTCACTAATAATGTTACTCTTTACAATTTAGTGCTGTTCGTTACAATTCAGCAATATTCACTAATAATGAATCATTATAATTAATGCTATCCACTACAATTCAGCTCTTTTCAACACAATTCAGCACTTTTTCACCAACAATTCAACTATTCAATCTATTCACGACATTCCAAATTTCCTTCTTCTACAAACCTTCAAAATCTATTTTTACATCCCATTAATCCGTGTGATTTAGTCGTTCACTAATTATTAATAATTGACATAGCACAATTCTTCTTTCCCGTTCGTGCAAATAAAGTGTCATCTCTTTTTCATACTTGACTGAATTGATGACGAATATTGATGGATAAAAGTACAAAATGACATGATATTCAAGTTAGACATGAACATTGTATTTTATCACTCACATATTCAAGATTAAATGTATATATATATTTTGGAATATGAGCTGATTGTCAAGGTTTTAATGTCAAAATGGATTTTTCGACTATAACCCTTCTGGGACGAGTTAGGAAGAATGGATTCAAGTTATCTTCATGACTTATCCATCCGATATGATGTGGAAATGAAAGGTTAAGAGTGACAGGATCACATTGAAATTTTAGAATTAGAAGAAAAAAACCCGAAAAATAATAAAATCAAATGTCAACCAAATGTATGCAAAATGTCAGTCACTTCTGGTTGAAGATATTGTGTGGATTGTCTGTGGTATTAAATAAGAATTGAAATGAGAATGAATATAAAAAGCCATGAATAGAAGAAGCTTGTCACAGAGAAATATGCTCATGAGAAAATGGAAATTTGATCATAAATAATACACAAAATTGGATATGAGAGATTCTGAGAAATTTATTTGTTAAATCATAAAAAAGGTTTTGTAAGAATCAGAGTTGGCAGATGTTACATCCGATGGGTGAGGGTTGGGGAAGTCGACATATGACTCGGAAATAGATCAAATGTCAAATATACTGTGGGAAAGCTATGGGAAAACTTAAACATATCTTTTCATAACATTCTCTGATAGTGCTAAATACATCACTGACTCCTAAGCTGACCAAAGGTAAAGTGAATACCTTTCCGTGGTATCCCAGATACACTGGTGGAGTCCGAGTTATGAGTAGGTTAAAGGATAGAGTGAAAAACTATCCAAACCACATCATCGGAAGAGTGGTAGCTCCTCAATAAGACTAGGGATCACAACCAACCATTTCCGGAATCAACTTGTACAAAGAAAGTGGCACAAGGTCGAAACGGACTGGACTAAGTTCGATGACCCGCTAGACTCAAATAATGTCTAAAAGCAACTGACCCGAACAGGACATGGCGATGATATCACTAATAAATGAGGCACGTTGTGTCAAATTGGGTCTAGTTCTTCGTTAATTCGTGTTTTACACCAAAGTCAAGCTTTTTTGGTATCAGTAGTTAGTGGGGTGTCAAGAGGGAGAGACAATCGGGTAAAACCATCCCTTTTTGAATAAAATACTTCAATTTGATAGGGTTTATCAATGAAAAATTGCGTCACGGATAGGAAGAGGTTACACTTTTCTTAAGGAGTACAAAGGGTTAAGGAAAGGACTACTGAGAGTGAGTGGGTTCCAAAAATGCTATTTTTAGCACTACGTAATTTGGGCAGCTTCAAAATAGATTTTGGACCGTTATGACAATGATATACAAATGTATATTTTGACTACATTAAAGTCACTTATTTTCAGCATCTCCTTAACATTCTTGATCCTACCATCCCAACTCTGATAAGGACAATCTTATACTCAACGAAAATCTTATACTTAAGCAAATAAGCCATCGATTTCCTTAATAATTGGTAAAATAGTCTCTATTTTTCTGCTCGAGTATTCCAATAATATGATGAGGTAAGGAATTGAATGATAAATATCTAGCATGTGGACAAAAAGGGTCCATTATTCTCGGAAAGTGTGATAAAAAAAGGGACCAAAAGTACTGCACGGAAAAGGTCTCTTAATACTACTAAAATAGCCATCAAAAATAACCATTTCGTGGAATGGACGATTCATAAAATTCAATCAATATTTTCTACCTTAAAGCTATCAATGTTGGAGCTTAAAGCCTTTCCATTTGAATGAATAAAATTGTCATAAGCATAGACGAAAATGAAATATGACAAAATGATGTTTGCGGATGGCATGAATGTGTGGCAACTGCAACTGTTTTTAACATATTGCCACCTCAAATCGATGCAGTCTAATGTTAAGCTTCAATGTATTCAAGCACATGATCTCACGTTTTTCCTTTTTTCTAGTCTCATATCATTGATATTGAGCATTGATAAAAGCTTCAATATTTTTTTCTAATATTTCACATTCATTTACAGACGATGCTTACGGCTATTTCGATGTCAGCAATTGCTACAAATGGAGTTGTGCCGGCGGGTGGAAGCTATTTCATGATATCAAGGTGATTTGAATGTCGACAAATTGACGACAGTAATGTTGTTATTTTCATTACTTGATTCTTAATGTTTAAATTTTTTATTGGATGAGTTTTAATGTGGCAATCAGGATGGCAATGAAGTGTATCAAGAAGGAGGAAAGGGTGTTGCTTGGTGTGATATTAAGACAGAGAAGAATGTTGATTTTTGTTGAAAAATTCAAATATTTTTTAACGGTTTGGAAAATTTGAATATTTTTTGACCGTTAAATTTGTTGAAATTATTTTAAGAAGCATCGATTGCAGGTTCTTTTGTCTCTCGAAGAGTTTCGTGACTGCATTCAAATCCAAAATTCCGACATCAGGCCGGTATGACTCGGGCATGCTTGTTTTAACCGAATCTGGCACCATATCAAGAATGACTCTGACATGGGTGTCTTAACAGTTGAGATCCGGTATCTGACATGGTGTTGGATTCGGTTAGATTACCGGCATTTGACATGGTGTTGGATTCGGTCAGATTACAGGCACCTGACATGGTGTCGGATTCGGTCAGATTACCGGCACCTGACATGATGTCGGATTCGGTCAGATTACCGGCACTTGACATGGTGTTGGATTCGGTCAGATTAGCGGCACTTGACATGGTGTTGGATTCGGTCAGATGCCAGAGTCACACCGACCTGATGTCTCAATTTGAATCGATTAACCGACTTGTGTTATTCAAGTGTCGGTTAACCCAATTCACCCCAAATCCTAATCTCTACATATTCATTGCCATCTCTACGTCCATTTTTGCAAACCCACATAAATAAATTAAAACTAACATGATAAATATAATAATCTACAGATCTCTCGGTCCTGAATTTGGTGGCGCTGTGGGAATGTTATTTTACACAGGAACAACACTTGCCGCAGCTATGTATATTGTCGGTGCTGTTGAAATTGTCCTGGTATGTATTATGATAAAAAAAAGCACCACTTATTCATTACACTTATGACTTATTCAGTCTATCCGTTTCTATTTCGTATGATTATATATCTCAACTGCCCTTTTATTATCTCTTACTGTGTATGCTGCACGAAAAATTTATTATAAACCACAAACTTTTTTTTTGTTGCAGACTTACATGGCTCCATGGCTATCCATTTTCGGAGATTTTACAAAAGATCCGGAAATAATGTACAACAATTTCCGAGTCTATGGATCATGTCTTCTTGTACTGATGGGTGGGTATATTTTTTTTGGATAATAACAATTTTCATTATATTATACATTCATGGAGGAACTGAAAGAGGAACAAAAAAATTGTTTCTGTCCCGTTCCTTCATGTTCCTTACGAGTCATAAAATAATAATATTCTTTTCTTCTTTTTCTTCCTTCTTTTATTTATTTCCTCATTATTGCACTTTGACTTTTATGACCGTGTATGTCCTGTGGACGACTACAACAACAACATCCGACGACTGACTGTTGCTATGTTGACGATAAATTTCTCAAACATTCTTTCTTTTTTTTGTTCAACAACTTCCTGTGAATGGAAATAACTGAAATGAATGGGACACAACAATTTTTTAATGCTAACTAAAAAAGGCTGCATCGTCTATGTTGGTGTAAAGTTTGTCAATAAATTTGCAACAGTGGCACTTCTTTGCGTCATATTTTCCATTATTGCTGTTTACACGGGAATATTTACCAACATTCATGGAAATGATCGTTTAAAGTAAGCGTCACAAATGTCTTTTCATCCGTTTATAGCTATTTATACAACAGTGCTGTTCTATTTTTATGGCTTTTTTCTTCATACAAGAAGCTTTTATGATGTTTCAGGGTTGTTGATATAGTGACTGTGATTGAGGAGTTGTAGGGAATGTAAGATAGATACATACCTGGAAGGCACATTGTGTAGAAGTGATGAATAATATGATGTAAGCTCTTGTCTGGGCAAATTCAGTAAAATATGGTCTCAAGGGCAAATTTATCGGCTTTTCCATGCCGTGTGCTTTCAGGAATTGGCTATTATCTGATTATTTTGCTACTAAGACTCAAAGTCTAAGATCCAGTTGTGAATTAGACAGTGAAATTCAATAAACAGCTTAACAAAAAATCAATTGTGATCAAAAATCTGAAAAAATTCAAAATTCGACTTAAAAATCAATCAATTGATTGAAATTGACTTACCATTGGATATAGATCAGTTCAAATCATCAAATGCATCCTATTCTGGAGTTCACAACCGCTTAAATCAATTAAAAAAGCAAAAAAACTTGAAATTTTAATTTTCAATGCTTGTTTACACATTGTACTAAATTTAGAACTACCAATTTCAAAAAAATTGTGACGGTTATATAATTTAAATCAGAATAATACGTTATTTTACTTACTTTGCAGCAAGCAATCAATAATAACTTGTATTTGATCGCATCCAACTCAAACTATGTCTGATCACAGTCATCAACCCTGCATTTATGACATTTTTTCCTTACATACAAACAGACATGAAATTAATATAAATTTTTAATAGAGATATCATGTCACTTTAAAGTATACTTTAACAATATAAATTTTTTATTGATATTTTTCTCTCCATTTTTTTCCATGTCTATTACTTTTATTGCCTTACATAGCATGTGCGTTATAGGAAAACGTTTGCTCAAAGACATTCAAATCGATAATTGTACAAAGGAAATTGATGGAATTTTATGGAAGGAGTTTTGCGTATTGCAAAATAATACAAAAGATCGTGATTTCCTTAGAAATCCAGATGCTTATCGTTTGAAGGAGGATAATTGGAATTGTGATCCATATTTCCAAGGTATGTTAAGTGTTTTGTGATCTGTGATACTGGATTTAGTCAGGGCACCTTCAAGTCGATCGGGGTAATGTTCAGGTCGCTCCGGGTAATGCTCAGGTCACTCGGGGTAATGCTCAGGCCGTTCGGGTGAATGCTCAGGTCGCTCGGGGTAATGTTCAGGTTTCTCGGGGTAATGCTCGGGCCGCTCGGGGTAATGCTCGGGCCGCTCGGGGTAATGCTCAGGTCGCTCGGGGTAATGTTCAAGTCGCTCGGGGTAATGTTCAAGTCGCTCGGGGTAATGTTCAGGTCAGTCGGGGTAATGTTCAAGTCACTCGGGGTAAAGTTCAGGTCACTCGTGGTAAGGTTTAGGTCGCTCGGGGTAATTTTAAGTCGCACGAGGTAATGTTCAGGTCGCTCGGGGTAACATGACTTTGTAGCCGAGTGGTTAGGCTATAGAATGATAATCTGTAATTCTGTCTTTTGTGAGGATATGGGTTCGATTCTTACCAGATACTCGCATCGCAATCATTTGCTTCAGCGAGCTTGCTATCCGTTTCCGATGTCTCAATTTTGACCTCTCTCCAAGAGCGTTACGTAATAAACAGAACAACCCCCATATAAATTTCCCAAATTAATTCAGTTAAACCTTAACCTTGAGGAATCAGAATTACATAGAATAATAATTCACAACATGCATATTAAAGTTCTAATTTGGATTAACAAGGAATAAAGAGCTTTAGGATTAAAATATGACTGAACTTAATCCCCTATTGACTGGAATTACTGAGACTCATAAAATAATAAAAATTTAATCTTTTTACAGGCAACAATATTTCAATCGTACAAGGAATCAAAGGATTGTCAAGCGGTGTCTTCTTTGACAACTTAATGCCATCGTTTTTGGATGTAAGAAATCACGTCCACAAATCATGTTATTAAATCTAATCGATTTTTTATATTTTATCACAGTATGGTCAATTCATCGCGTACGATGGACAAAAAAATCCAGAAGATTATGAACCCATGGGAGGTAAAACGTACAACCAAGTCATTGCTGACATAACGACAACATTTACGATTTTAATTGGTATATTCTTCCCATCCGTAACGGGTATTATGGCTGGTTCAAATCGTTCGGGAGATTTAGCTGATGCCCAAAAAAGTATTCCAATCGGTACAATCGGAGCGATTCTCACAACAAGCACAGTCTATTTATCATGTGTTATATTCTTTGCCGGAACTGTAGATAACTTGCTGTTGCGTGACAAAGTAAGAAACGATTTAGTTAATACAGGCTACTGTCATTTTAGTTTCGAAATTAGTTTCGAATTCAACTTCGAAATTAGTTCTAATTTTAATTTCGAAATCAGTTTCGAAATTAGTTTAGAATTCGATTTCGAAATCAGTTTCGAAATTAGCTTAGAATTCAATTTCGAAAGTAGTTTCGAATTCAATTTCGAAAGCAGTTTTAAAATCAATTTCGAAATCAGTTTCGAATTCATTTTCGAAATCAGTTTCGAATTCAATTTCGAAATCAGTTTGAAATTCAATTTCGAAATCAGTTTCGAATTCAATTTCGAAATCAGTTTCGAATTCAATTTTGAAATCAGTTTCGAATTCAATTTCGAAATCAGTTTGGTATTTAATTTCAGTTTAAAAATTAGTTTGACTTCAATTTCGAAATCAATTTCGAAATCAGTTCTAAATTCAATTTCAAAATTAGTGTCGAAATCAACTTTGAATTCAATTTCGGAAGCAGTTTCAAATTCAGTTTCGAATTAAATTTCGAAAAATAACGGTCACTTTCGAAATGACAGTAGTCAACGTTTAACCTTTCAAGTTTATGTTCAGATCATTTGATAACACACGACAACATTATTTCTATTCTCTTTATTACCATTCCTCCTCATCCCCGTCACATTTTTGTACATATCCAACTCATGCATACAGTTCGGTCAATCAATCGGTGGCAAACTAGTCGTAGCAAATATCGCATGGCCTAATGAATGGGTTATTCTTATCGGATCCTTCCTATCAACACTCGGCGCTGGTCTTCAAAGTTTAACAGGTGCTCCACGTCTACTACAGGTAAATTATACATTGTGATTTATTTGTTTATGCCTTAAAATGAGCATTAAAATGACATTTGTTTATGCTCTTTTATATTCCATAAATAAAACAATCAACAACAACATTGTTTATGCATTTGGACATAAAATATAAAAGGCAATTGCCAAGGACGGAATTATTCCATTCATTCAACCATTTGCTGTATCATCAAGTCGTGGCGAGCCGACTCGTGCCCTTATTTTAACCATCTTAATTTGTCAATGTGGTATTTTACTTGGTAAGTTATTGTCAAAATCGGCTATAATTATTTTTAAGTATTAATAGCCATTCTGTGTGTGCTGAGTGTCTCATGAGGTCAATTATTAATTTTTTTATGTTTATCTTTCTTCCTTTTCAATATTTTATGTCCAAACACAAACACATGTGGATAAAAATCTCGTTTTTCGCTTGCTATGTCCAACAATATATTCAAATATATAGGAAACGTTGATTTATTGGCACCATTGTTATCCATGTTCTTCCTCATGTGCTACGGATTCGTTAATTTGGCATGTGCCGTACAAACGCTTTTACGAACACCAAACTGGCGTCCACGCTTTAAATTCTACCATTGGTGAGTATATCCAATTATTTTTTTGGTCAGTTAAAAATGTTTTACGATTTAAACTTTGACTGGATACAACAAGTATAATGCGCATCACTTACTAAATCATTTGTCAAATAAATAATGTTAGGCCTTATGCTTCTTTTCCTCATTCTACGTTGATGTTGCCTCGTTCTCTCTCGTGTACATATTTCATATTTAACAACAATGAAGTCGAAAAACAATATTTTTTGTTAAATAAATGAAATGGAAAAGGTCTATAGAGGATTTTAAATTGTTTTGTTTTGGCCTGGGTATCTTGATAAGGATTTTGTAGATTGTTTTAGTACGGGGTTTGAATTTAGAACTGATGTTTTTAGTACGAATTAGTACAATTGACGCTTTGGATCATTTTTGAACTGATTCGTTTGATACAATTTGCGTATTTAAAACAAATTACTATAATTTAGTACATTATGGATTATTTTAGTACAGGGTTGAAATTTAGAGCATATTATTTTAGGACAATTTAGTACAAGTTACACTATAAATCATTTTAGAGCAAAATTTGAATTCAGAACAGATTTTTAGAATTGTATTTCAGTACAATTTAGACGATTCTAATTATAAAATCATGAATTTTGAGTTTTATTGCATTTTAACTGTCCTGGATCTTAAAAATATCAATCATTAGGTCATTTAGCACTGAAAGATCAATATCATGTCAAACCTAAAGCTCAATTTGATCGAAATTTTTCCCAAAAACCAAACATTTCAATTCAAAATTTTGTAAAGAAATATTCAAAAATTTTAATTTAACGGACAAAACCTCAATTTTTAGAACTTCCACAAACTTTACCATCATTATATTTCTAAAACCCCAAAATGTGATACATGCACAGAAAAAAAATACATTTTCTATCCATGGCTTTTCACAATAATTTATGTTAAAACCTTTTAACATTCATGCCTGAACATATATGGAAAAAAGCTCTTCCATTCATGTATTATTGCCTGAATGAAAAGAAGAATCATTTACATGAGAAAGGAATTAAAAGTTTCCATTTTTCATATTCTCTGTTCAATTTTTTGTGTAAAAAAGATTTTCGTAGACTTTAACTTTGTCTGTTAATTTGGATTAAAATGTGAATTTAGGCACTGATTGTGAGTTTGTGATGTTGTGAAAACTTTTAATTGATAGGAAATTAATTATTGTTTTGGATTTTTTGAATGAATTTGGAAAGTTAGACAGGGAATTAGATACATTTTGACAAGGTTTTTGGTATGCAAAAGGAGTAATGGAATGTTTTGAGGTAGAAGTGAAGGAAAGAAGTGATTTGGTGGAATTTTTGAATTAAATTTCGGAATTTTGCTAAGAATTCCTTCAACGCCTTCAAATGTTCAAACTAAGGAGCTTTTTTGTCCGTTAAAAAGCTTTCAAAAAGCTCAAAATTCAAATTTTTGTCTTCAAAGTTGTTGCAAATTTCAAAATTGATTTCTTGCAAATTTCTGTCTTTTCAACCATATTTGTTTGTCATATAGCTGATCTTCTGCATATTTACAGTTCAAGGTTATGATATTGACATGTTAATATCTTGCAAAACAAGCAGAAAGTACTTAATTTATCAATTTTTGAAGAAATGTCAATGTACTAAAAGCTTCCAAAATTCAAATTTTGAACTAAAATAAGAAAAAACCGTTAAAAGTCATAAAAACCAAAAAAGCGCTTCCATACCGCTCCCAAAATGCACAATCCAACTCAATCTCATCCTAAAAATTTCTCATCACATTAAAGCACATTTAAAAATAATGAAAAAAAGCCAGAAAGAAAAATATTAATTTTCATTATGAACATTCATAAATACAGACAGGATGAATAAAGACGAGAAATGCTAAAGATGCAAAAAAAAATGTTCGTTCTCTATAGAAACAGGCAGACTTAATTCCTTTTTTTGTAGAGTATTTTACAATTCAATTAATAATTAATTTTCCACAAAAGGGCTTTTGTGTGTACATTTTGGGGCTGAATAAATCCATATTAAAGAAAAATAAGAGTAAACAATAACACAAGATAGATTCCGGAATTAAGACCTAAGGTCTAATGGAGATTTTTCCTAAAGGCAACTTCCTTTCTGCATCTCATATTTGATACTTATTTATGATAGCATGAAGAGCATGAGGATGGGCTATTTACATTGCATAGATAGTAGGGGATGAAGATTATGAATTACTTGTGCTGTCTCATGTCGTAGTCTCTTTATCATAGATCCTTAAACACTTTTCATGCATCTTTTCTTCTCATTCCACCTGCAAACATCTAGGATGACAATGTAATTAAGGCTAGAGAAAATTATCCTTCATATTTTCTCTATTTTTTTGCAATGGCAATTTGTGTGCTTTATACTTCACAATTGCTTAACAATAAATTGAGAATAATTGCTTTGTGCCAGCAATATTCTTGGCGCTGATGAGAATTTATTTATAATCTGATTTATTCTTGTTTTTTGTTTGTGTCTAGTCAGGGCTCTCCAAGGGAGAATCAGGGGAATCAGATGAGTCAAAGGTGCATCCTCACCTAAATGAGCCTGTTCTTGAATATACTCGATCAATATAATTAAACATGCTCAATTTTGTGAGCATAATTCATGAGAATGCTCCTTGTCTGATCAAGTTAATATTCTTTCTGTCTAAACTTCAATCTATTCTGTCAAAAATTTCAACTAAAGCTTAATTCTCTTCGAGTTTAAGTATATACCATGTGGTTTTATGCTTGAAATACGTGTGCCATGTCATAGAAGCGATAACCAAAAAATCTTTTTGATTAGTCACTTCCTCTGCTAGAAATCGCCAAAAAACTTTTCGAAGTGGACTACGTAAAGCTTACGTTACGTAAAATCACGTACGTAAAGGTTACGTTATGTAAAAAACGTAAACGTTAGGTAAAATACGTACTTACATAAAAAGTACGTTAGCTTTTTACGTTACGATTATTTTTACGTATTTCTCTATTTTTGCCATGTAATCAAAGAGAATTTGAAGAACAATCGAAAAATATGTCAAATATCAATGCAAAGATCCATTTTCTACTTAACTTCCAGCTTGTCCTTGTCTGTAATGTTCTGTAACTTCAACAATACGCCCCTGTCACTTAAACTCAAGAAAATTATTGTATTTTTGGTGATATTTATTTTATCCTAGATATTTGCTCTTCATATTACCTAATAAAAAGAAAAAGAAAAAAGGAAATAATTCCTTTTGTTGAATTATGTGCTACTTTCGTTCCTCTCACTCACTCCTGTGTCAACATTTCATTCTCAATCTCAAGGTTCATTTTCCATTTGAAATGTAGCGGAAGAAATGGCAGAATGAAAAATAAAAAGAATGAATCATGACGGAAAAGGAGGAAGAAGAAGGAAACTTTATGCAAACATATGTACATAATTTATAACAAGAAAATGTTTATTCATTAAAATATAAAAAAATTTCACGCCTTTATTAAACAACTATATAAAAATAGGAGGAATAACTTAAGACTAGGTGGGAGTAAATGTCAGTTAAACTGGACAATTTACGCGCATTTATTAGGGAGAGTGGTTTGTAATGTCAATCGGATGTGGGAAATTGGGGATTTAATTTAGGATAATTTGGTATGTAATTGGGAGGGTTGGATGAGAAAATTCATTAATTTGTGGGAATATTGATTGGAATTTGGGGATTGTTTCTGTTATTTGAGATAAATTTGTGTTTCAACTATAATTTGTGCAAAATGAATGAATTTTCATGATAAAATGTCAAAAATTGATGTTTTCCAAATTTAACGGACTTTTGAAATTCAAAATTTACCGAACTTTTAGAATTTGAATGCTTAGCCGATTATTGCGTAATAAATTCAGTTTTGAACAAATTTGTAGACAAAAAGGAATTAAAACGTGAAAATAGTGAATTAAAGTGAGTTTTAGTGAGTTTTGAGCAAGCAAACCTTAAGCAAGTTACTATAAAGCATGACATTAAGCAGAAATTAAAGAAATTAAGTACTGAATCTCAATCAAAATGAAAAATTTTACATATTTTCGAATAACATTTCAAAATTTGAATAAATCTCATGAAGAACACAACAATCTCCAACCTCATCAATAAGTCTTACCTTCAAAAGTCCATTATCAATGGAAGATCTTGACAACCTGATCAGAAAATATATTACCATAAAACTTTCGATGTAATCACTCAAAATAACACCTTATTCAAATGATATTCCATTCTCAAAAATATATAAAAGCATCCCAAAAGGATCACAAGAGCTTACATTTGACCTGTAAAAATAAGCTAAACAATTTTTGACAAAAGCTTTTTTCACATTTTACTTATTTACATTAGAAGTAATTTTTTTTGGTTTCCTCGATGACTCAACAATATTCCAAATGAAAGCACAGCATATGTACATGTACACGATTTCTTTCCCACAATGGGGTGGCACAAAAACACAAAAATAATGTGTAAAAGTAATCAACAAACAACAATGCTGGAGAACATTTGTGTGACATTTTTACAATTTACTTAATTTTTTAATGGGGATGGTTATAAATGACGTCTGGGATTTGGGGAAGGGGGAAGGTATACTTTTATGGACGTAAAAGTTGAATTTTTGGCTCTTATTCTTTGTTCTGCATGACAAAACTGATTTTTCAAAGTTATGTAGCACGAAATTTACAATTGTTGTGCGACTGCCTTATAATTCAGTCCTGAGCATAAAATTCATTGAAAATATTTCTAAAATTGGAAATATTCAAAAGACTATGTTTGTCCGGTTGTCAATCCAATTATTGCTTAATTACTCTTCCATTACAATCTTTGCTGATGTGATTTTAAGTTAAAAATACGTGTGCCATGTCTGAGAGTCAATAGCCAAAAGATCTCAGTGATTAATCACTTCCTCTGCTAGAATAAGCAAAATAACTTTTCGAAGTGCGTTACGTAAAGCTTACGTTACGTAAAATCACGTACGTAAAATTACGTAACATTGAGTTCTACGTTATGTACGTTTGAATGAAAGCTCTAAGTTTAGATAGGCAATAGATACTCGTTACTTTACTTCCTACAGTTCTGAGAACAGATAAGTGCCCACTCAGACTCATTTGTTCCTCTCTATTAGACGTGATTTATGAACAACCCTCATTATCATCATCATCATTTATCCAACTCATGTACTTCTTACTTATTTAATTTCTCAGTCATTTATTTTGTTCGGAATATTTATTTAACGAAGTAGCGTACACACATATTGCCTGGCTTACACCCTTGCCCTTTTACAGTCATGATACACAACATTCATACATGTGTGTACATAAACATTTATGGAATAAGAAAAAAAGCACAAAAAATTTTTGTACATACACAACACTTCAGCAAGTTTTTTTTGTAAGAGTCGCAACAAGTGGATTTTTCCCTCCGATTTTTTGTGTCATCAGGAGGGGTATTGGAAGCACTCATATATACATAATGTGACTTTATTTTTACAATACACATGCTTTTTTTCAAAAAATATCCTTCCTATAAATACACTTTCTATTGACGAAGGGACGAAGGCGGATTTGATGTTTATTTGTACTTTATATTAATTTTTTTGTGCCCTTCACCGCCTTCATACTAATAGAAATTGCGTGCCTTATTCCGCAAGCTTTTGAAAATCGAGAAATCCTTTTGATTGTCCTATTATGGATTTTGATTGGAATTTTTTTCTTTTTTTTAACATATATTATGGGAAAAAAAGAAACTGGTTTCGTGAGGTGAACCTTTTAGTCATATTTGAAATTTGTATCCATAAATTCCAAACTGATGCTTATCATTAATCACAGAAAAATTCGGGGAAATGGTTTATCGGAAGAAATAAAAAGCTTTTGTAGGCTTTTTTGTATCATGCGTTTTTATTATTATTATTAAAAGAACGCTTTCGTATCGTAAATTGTCATGTAGTTTTTGGGTATTGTAGGGGAAATTGATGACTTTTGAAGTTTTTAGTGATTTTATGGAACTAAGAAAGTTGTTTGTTTTAAAGCTTAAGAATGATTTTGTATGAAAGAATCACGATGTCTCTGACTTACCAGAAATTGGAATATATAGCCATTAGGAACCTTAAATTCCCAAAAACTTTACGATATTGGATACTAGACTGGTGCTATATTTAAAACTTATAGAAACAATTCTTAATGACAAATCAAGCTTGACATTAAAACTCAAGTATATCTTACTTTCTTTGCTGGAAGTACAGATCAACTCCATTCCATGACTTTCCATGGATATTGCTTGAAGCGGAATCTATCGTTGGCATTCACTTGATTCCTGGTTTTCACTTGACTCAATCATTATCTGGCTATGATCTTCATTCATTCGGATTGAGTCTACTTGGATGTCTGGAATCGTCTAGAACAGATTCTTCTGTAGCAATACGGAACAAGAAAGAAATACAATACCAAAAAGCACAAGCATATTAGTCAGGATCATATTTTACAGAATTTGACTCATCGCTATAGCCACGCCGGTCAAAATGTAGGAACTTTAAGAAAATTTAAAAATCTTGCTTTTGTCGGCTAGTTAAAGGCAACATCCACCCCAATTCCCCCTAATTCTTGCAAAATTTGTTCAAGATTGCTGCAAGCTCATGAATCTGCCTTGGTCACTTAAAACTTAAATAGTGTTTTTCATTCACATTTGTCATTCTGAAGTCAATAATATCTGTTAATCCTTACAACTTTTCAAAATTTACCGCCGTTTACAGTCCAAATCAATCAGAAAACTTCCAGAATTCCAACAAATCCGCCCAGCAATTCAGTTAATAATCGATATGACTCTTTGACCTTCACAATATGGCACAAATCACCCCATAATGAAATCCGTTCATAATTTAATAATTAAAGAATCAGCTGGAATCACCATAGGTCATCGATATCCAATGTTTTTCATGTTATTATCCATTCCGAACAGCTTAAAAATGTTCACCAACAATTTAATTTCGAATAAACAAGCTTAATATTGTTCCGTAATACTCATTTGCATACTGTCTATGGGTTAAGTAAATAATAATTAAATTCATGAAATCAAACTTGATGATAATGACGAGTCAGGCATTAAAGATCGTAAAAATGTAAAGGATGGAATAAGAAAAATTCTTAAAACTTGAAACAAAAGGTTAATGGGAGGAAGAAGATAAGAAAGCGAAAGTTGATGCAAGGGCCTATAAAGATATGAATAGCAACCCTACCCTCAATTTCTATTCATTTATGCGATAGAAAAAGTTCTGATACCACAAAACTCCGTCGATTCCTTTGTAAAAAAGTTATAATTTTGTTCCTTCTTATTTTCAGGATTCTATCATTCATCGGATTAACGTTATGCCTCTGTATTATGCTTATGACATCGGTCTTATTCGCTGCTATTGCAATGGGAATGGCTGTCATCATGTACAAATACATTGAATATTGCGGGTAAGTGATGGACGTGATTAATTATAATTTCTTTTGTTTTTGATAAGTTCTGAAGTTTTTTTTTCCTGGTGGTGGTGGATTGTTTGAAGAGATGAAGGGGGTCCTTGGATTGAATTACTTTGATTTTAGTGGAATTTATTTGAAATTAGGAAGGAATTTATATAAAGAATTGCTTATAAAATTTAACATCTACTCCGAGTGGCGCATTGGAGGAAACTGCGTTTTTAGCCGTAAAAATAAGACAAAATCAGCCGTCACAAAGTCGTCCGAGCAACTTTACGTATTACCGTTAATACGGTAACGTAGCAGTGCCTTGTCCAACACATCGTGCTGTTAACTATGTCAATTATCCAACAGAGTCACTTAACTGCTAAATACATGACTCGAATTTGAAGTAATAATTCAATAGTCGTCGGTTCGAATCCTACCAATCCCAAATTTAAGCTTTTTCAGACGATTTAGACAAATCTAAAGCTTGTTTACAGTAGCTATGCTACTATGTCGAACTGAGGATACAGCAAAATACTTTTCGTTATGACTCCGTTACTGGAACTCTCATCTACCGTAACAGACAGTGACAGCTATCCTAAAACTCATTCAAATGAGCGTGTTCATGACTGTATTCAATAAATATAATTTATCATGCTCAATTTTGTAAGCATCCTCATGAATTTGTCCTATAGGACTGTGTTTCCTTAGCTAGGGCGCACGAGGGTTCATTGCAGCACGTTGAGAATGTCTAAAAACAACTCTATCCTTTGAAATCTTCTGCAAGTTCAGGATATTAAGGACTCTAGCGTTCTTTTCAACACCTCCCATCCAGGAATACTTCTGTTAAGGCTAGTTTGTTCTAATTATCTGTCTGTACGTTAACCAGACACTCTTTCATCACTGTTCTGTGCCATAAAGCTTCTGGAGCTTTCCTTAATCTGCCACAAATCTAAAGCTCAATGTAGGAGATTAAGACGAATTTTGATCACTGACAAATACAGACAGTTCTGTATAAATAGATATAAATACATACTTGAGGTTTCAAAGAGTAACATCAGCGACTGATGCTACAAAAGCAAATGAAATCAATATTTGAAAGTACAGCAGCCCTAGTGGCGCTTAGCGACATATTTTAATTGAATTGATTGAAATTCGAGGACCCCCGACTACAAAAATAACCAAAAATAATGGAAATAAAGAAAGGAGAAAAAGAAGCAAAAATATTATAATTTTGGCGCCCAAAAAAATGGGTTTCATTAGCATTTCCACTACCATTATTAAATATTTAGAATAATAATAATAAAAATAATTATCGTAAACCTTTATTACCATCTATTTTATACTAATTTACTTATTCACACAGAGCTGAAAAGGAGTGGGGTGATGGAATTCGAGGATTGGCACTCTCTGCTGCTCGTTACTCATTATTACGCTTGGAGGAAGGTAAGATTAGCTAGTAAATAGTGCATGAATAAATTAAGCTATAAAACATTCTTATCGATAAAAATTGAGAATCATCAAATAACCTTCGAAACAGTAACAGAAGTAAATGTACAATTTTTTTTTTGTGTGATTTATTTTCTAGGTCAACCGCACACCAAGAACTGGCGACCACAATTGCTTGTTCTCGTCAAGCTCAATGACGATTTAATGCCAAAATACCGTAAAATATTCGCATTTGTGTCACAATTGAAAGCTGGCAAGGGTTTGACTGTATGTATGTCGGTCATTCCCGGGGATTATGTCAAACGACATCATGCTGCACTTACTGCCAAACAAAATCTACGTAAATATATGAGTGATGAACGTGTCAAAGGATTTGTTAGTGTTCTTGTTACGAAAAATGTTGCTGATGGATTATCGAATATGTAAGTATATTTTTTTCCTCATTTGACCAGCATAACCCAAATGTTCTTATGTTTATGTATCATAAATAGTCATTAATCTTCACAATATGATGTTTAAATGACATTCAAAAGGATTCATTTCTCTTCTTATTTTTTTGTCGTCCCTTTTTTCACCGTTAAAGTGTTCAAACAACTGGCTTGGGTGGCATGAAACCAAATACAGTGATTCTTGGTTGGCCATATGGCTGGAGACAGGACGAGGATAAACGATCATGGCAAGCATTCCTTCAAACCGTACGAACAATTAGCTCAGCACGTATGGCTTTATTAGTGCCAAAAGGTATCAACTTCTTCCCCGATACAGCATCGAAAATTGGCGGCAATATTGATGTCTGGTGGGTTGTTCATGATGGTGGATTGCTCATGTTATTGCCATTCTTGCTCAAACAACATCGTACATGGAAGAACTGTAAAATGCGTATCTTTACAATTGCACAAATGGAAGATAATTCGATTCAAATTAAGAAGGATTTAAAGATTTTCTTGTACCATTTGAGAATTGAAGCAGAAGTGGAAGTTGTAGAAATGGTAAGGTTTAAATCTGATGTAGCACCTGTGACATTTATGTTTTTCACGCACAATGGACTTCTTTTTTTTGTTGGGGTAAAGGCAATTGTATTAGTGTTGTTGGTTTGTCGAGAGTGTCTGTTGCCATAAGATTTTGAGTTTGAAATTGGAATCTTGTGGAAATTGATGGAAATTTGTATTCTGGTTCTGAAGTTGAGATGATTCTTGGACATTTGTTTCTACGGACATCACGTATTTTGGTGTTATTCTGTATTATCAGCTTTGAATGGAACTAAAAAAGTTTTAAATCATTTTAAAGTTTAAATTTGAAGTGAAATGTACAAAATTACAAAAAATATACCTTTTTGTTGATGCAGATCAGCATATAATGTAACAGAACATCTTGTTGACCATTTGTATTGAATTAGTCAGTTGAATTTCACTCTTTTTTATCCAATTTTGTAAAATAATTGTTAAATTTCGCGTTTTTATCTTTGTTTACTTTGTGTACTTAAGTTTTCTTCGTTCAAATTTTCAAAAACCGTTAGAATTCAAACTTACAAAAGACGTTAAAGTTCATTTTACTCTAAAATAATGAATATTGAAGAAAATTCAATTAAAATATTGATAAAAGACTGTAAAACAATACAAAAAGTCCCAAAAATCAACCACTTGAACGACTCTAATTACATAAGTCATCAAATTCTTAAAAACCCGTTGACATTTCTTTTCCCTATATTTCCTCAAATGATTACATTTGTCAACAACTGTGCTTCAATTACTACAAACCCCCTTTAAAAAAAGTTAACAGCTTCCCTTCCATTTTTCATCATTGTCTTTTTCTTTTCATTTATATTCCACATCCATTCTGTTGGATGTACCATACCACACTTTAACCGCCCAACATGAAATAATGTTTTTATATTTTTTTATAACTTTAACAGATGGATAATGACATATCAGCATACACTTATGAAAGGACATTAATGATGGAACAACGCAACCAGATGCTACGTGAACTTCGTCTCAACAAGAAGGAATCGATGGGTGTGGTGAGTGTCTTGTGCATTAATTTTGATGACATTTATTATATAAATTATTTAATTTTAATGCAATATAAACTTTTTGTTGTCCATTGTAAATTAATTCTCTTCGTCTTCGTCCTCCATCAACTTCCTTCCTCTTTCATGGGGATAGTCTGCATAATGAGAAAATATCTTTTAGGCATGCAAATCGTTTGAGGTTAAGTTTCATCTTTCTCTTTGTGGAAATTAAGAGGTTATACCTTTTTGTGATAATGAAAGCATCTTTATGTTGAATTGCTTAAAGCTTAACATCATGTCTTCTGTGCCTGATAACTTCTCTCCATCCACACTGAGAAAAGATATTGAATTAAATATTTCAAAATTTCTTTGATGATTATGAACTGTCTTCATGGCTTTGTTTAGATATTGCAAAGGGTGGGCAACCTTGTTTATGCCATGGTAGGCCTTGGTGATAAGCCACGGCACATCTTAGTGGTAGAGTCATGACTGAAACCGCAAACGGCATGGATTTACTACTAACAGGCAAAGAGACCGCTTTTAGGTACGGTGGTGGTCTTTCTGTTGCATACTCTTTGCCTGTTAGAATTACTTACTTACTTCGCTGGTCGTACAGATCAATAGTGATCCATGACATCCCATAGATGCCGCTTGAAGTTGGCTCTATCGCTGGCTTCCACTTGCCAATTTCCAATGTTAACTGAAGCGTCATCTCTAGCTTCTATTCAATTGTTCTTTGGACTATATGCGGTTCATGGCATTTTCTAAGTAATTTGACGGCACACTAGAATGCCGTGACACACAGGTTGTCCACTATTGAGCTATTGCCTCATAAAAATGTACAGAAATGAACAATCCAAGGGTCAGACGTTCTAATGTCCTTTAAAGTCCAGTCCAATACAGTACAGTACAGTACAGTACAGTACAGTACAGTACAGTACAGTACAGTCCGGTACAGTACAGTACAGTACAGTACAGTAAAATACAGTACAGTACAGTACAGAACAGTCCAGTACAGTACAGAACAGTCCAGTTCTGTCTAGTACAGTCCAATGCAATATAGTCCAGTACAGAACTTTCATACAAATTCAATAGGTATGGTACCGTCCTTTTGGAGTGTCTGACCCTTGTAAAATTCTTTGATGCTCCGCTGATTCCCCATCACGATTAAAAACTGGTCGTGGAATGTCAAAGAATATAAATTTTGTGTCTTTTCTTCATACTTAAAGTACATACCCTGGTACATACCCAAAAAAATTTGGAAATTGGAATATTGTGTGGAAATTATATTTTTTAATAAGCCGATAAGCCGCGACTATACATTTCACATTGGTAACCAACTCATTATGCGACGAGAGGAAGGAAGAACGTGATAAAATGGAGAAATAAAAATTTGAATATTCGACATGGAATATAACAGGACATTATGGCCCAATTTTCATCTTCTTTTATGTTATGTGACTAAATATAGAAATTAAAGAAAAACTTTTGTCTTTTTCTCTTTTTTCGCATTTCTCTTTTTTTTAATGTCTTTTATCTCTTTCTCCCCTTCGATCGAATGCCTTCGTCGTGTATGTTGACATAACCCCAAAAAAATTTCTTCTCATTTGTTTTTTGACAATTTGACAATATTATTCGTAAAATAAAAAATAATTTTAACTGAAAAAGGTGCCAAACCCTTGTGATTACAAAGATGATTCCGGAGAGGATAAGATGCCTTTGGTAAAGAATTTATTGATAAATGTGAAAAAAAATTTGTTTTCCAAATTTTTTATATATAAATTTTTTACATTTCAAACAACAACATCAAGTCAATCAACACAAATTTTCTTTTGGTTCTTTTGTAACTTTATTTTTTTTTCGTTGTGAATTTTCTTTTTTGGGTTTGATTAATTAATTTTAATTTTGAGTGAATTTAGAGGTTCCAAATTGAAGGAATACGGAGTAAATTGACTTTATTAATGGGTTGGAGGAGTTCAGGCAGTGAAAAAATGATTTTTTTGGATATATTTTGATGAAGATTTCGAATTTCGAAATTGATTTTCGAAATTAATTCAAAATTAAAAATCAAAATCAATTTGTAGTTGATTTCGAAACTGAATATCGAAAAGAATTTGAAGTTAAAATTGAATTTCGAAATAAAAATTCAAAAATGAATTTCTAAAGAAATTCGAAATTGAATTTCGAAAGAAATTCGAAATTGAATTCCGAAATAAATTTTAAATTAAATCTCCAAATAATTTAGAATTTTGATTCAAATTCGAATTTAAACTTCGAAATAGATTCGAAAAATGTTTGTTTACATTTCCACATGGAGTTTTTAGACTGCAATTTCTATTAAATTACACTATTATTCCTCATTTCAATGATAGAAATCCATTCAGTATTCATGAGCAAAACTTAAAACATCAAAGTCTTCTAATAAAACAGTCTATATGAGATAAAATTTCCAAATTTAAATATTTTTAATATTCTTTGTAAACAAACTTCCAAAAAACCGCTGTGAAAATTCAAATTTTATACAAATAACGTGTTTTTTGTGTGTTTCTTTTAATAAAACAGCTTCCAAACAATGTCGAGTTTTATAAAAGTTTTGAGAAATAATTCTAAAATCTTGAGCAAATAGCTGATAAACTTTTTATCAAAACAAACACAAAGAAGTGAAGTAAACAGCTCAATAACTTCTGAAAATCCAAACAAATCAATAACCCCTCCTTATATTCTATAAAGCTTTGCAAAAGCTCCAACCAATTAGTTTAAATTGATGGAAATACTTTAAATCCATCGTTGAAAAGTCAAGCATTAAATGGAAAATCTAAGGCTTCAAAAATGTGGCTTTTGGAACCTCTAATTAGTAGATTGAACGGTTTTTTATTTCCCTTAAGAAAGTTTTAATCACGAGATTTACTTTTTCCCCATTTCTTTTGTTTTCTCGAGTGTAATGCTTCATTCCGATCAATTTAAAGCACTTTTATACTCCTGCTAAGCCTGTATACATGCTATGATGTAAAACCCTTATTTTTTTTCTAAAAGTGCTTTTCCTTCGCTTCCTCATCCAAATACATTTGCAATGAAATTAATTTCTCATGTTCCCTTTTTTTACCTCTTCTCATTTTTATACTCGAAAAATAATTAAATTGTTTTTTTTCCACCTCATTTTCAATGCTGCTCATTCTATTTACACAAGAACCTCCCCCTCCTTCAGAACTCTACTTTACTAATGCTCCTGCTGTTGCTCTTTAAATGCTATGATAATGTTTAAAAAAGTTTGCTATTTTTTTCATACGATAAAGCAGCTGAAGCAGGAGCTTTTTAAAAGTTTTTTTTCTACTCATGCTTCCCATCCCCAATTCTCTGTGCTATTGAGCATATACATTATTTTTTTAATGCTTGCAGAAAATTTGGTAAAGGAACTATCGAACCGCAAATAATTTGCCGCACACAAAGGAGCTTTAAGTTCAAAACAGTAGAAATTAAATCAAAAGATGGGGGAAGCAAGCAGAAAAAAAAGAATAAAAACTTCGATAAACAAATTTTATATTGAATATAATGAGGAAATTTTCATGCATATTAAGTCTCATGGATCTTTGTATGGGTTTTTATTGGGGGAGACGTTTGGATGTTATGTAATAGTAAAGTTGTCTATTGAGTAATTTTCAGGGACTTAATTTCGATAAAATTCGAACTAGATTCGAATCTATGTTCGAAACATACAATTCGAACTTGATTTAGAATTTTCGAACTTTATTCCGGTTTATTCGAACTCAATTTTAAATTTTCTAATTTTACTTCGAATTATTCGAACTTGATTCTGGTTTTTCTAACTTTACTTCGAATTGTTCAAACTGGATATATATTGCACTATTTGAACTTGATTTGAAATTATTCGAGCTTGATTTCTAATTTATTGAACTTGGTTTCGAATTATTCAAACTTGATGTCAAATTATTCGAACTTGATTTTGAATTATGCAAACTTGATGGCGAATTATTCGAACTTGATTTCGAATTATTTGAACTTGATATTGAGTTAGTCGAACTTGATGTCAAATTATTCGAAATTGATGTCGAATTATTCGAACTTGATGTCAAATTGTTCAAATTTGATATTGAATTATTCGAACTTGATTTCGATTTTTTGAACTTGGTTTCGAATTTTTGAACTTGATGTCAAAGTTTTCGAACTTACTTTCAAATTATTCCCACTTGATTTCGAATTATTCGAACTTGAAATTTAATTTTCGAACTTGACTTCGAATTTTCGAGCTTCACTTTGAAATATTTGAACTTGATTCCAAAATTTCAAATTTAATTTTGAACTATTTGACCTTAATTCCGAATTATTCGACCTTAATATTGAACTCAACAACATCCGATTCTAGATTCCTTAACTCTCAATAAACTCACAAACAGTAACCTTAACAAAACAATAATAAAAAAAATCCAATTCAAAATAGATAAACCGGAAGTTACATATCATCCAAACAATCCATCCATTCCCATTCATGAATATTGCGAAATTGTCTGTATTGATGTTATTCTGAATCATTTGCATATTTGATGCAATATTGAAATATTATTGTAGAAGATGATGTTGTATCTATTGTCGTACATAGAAATGAAAACTGGAATTGATGCAGATCGAGAACAATGAATATAAGGGAAAAGGTTTTTCCACCAGCAAATTTGTTGTATGTTGATTTTTCAATTGTACCACAATCAGCATAGCTGTACATCAAAGAAAAAGAAAGAAAATATCATAAAATGAAATGAAATTGAAGGTACAAGTGCAATAAACAAGAATAACGACAAGAAGTGAAGGAGATGGAAATTGTGTTTTTAGCAAATTTTTTATAGTTTGCTGTGAAAACATTTTTTAAGCAAGAATTGTTGACAAAAGTATTGACCCAATTTTTAGCGCTTGTACAACAATCCTTCACTGTTTGACTCACTCTCGACATCTCGTTTGAAACACCGCAATATAAATTTCTTTTTTTGTGCTGCTCCGCTGTATAATCATACAGATGCAATGCTATGTGCATCTCAATGAGTCAATTAATTTGCTCTCACTGCATGAATGTTTCCAGTTACTAGTGGATGTAATACGTCAAGTTATGGGATTATTGAGATGTTTGCTATGCCAACAATCAATTCCTTAGTTGAAGTGGCTCGGTGGGACAGTGATATTGAGCTTTTTTTGAGCTTAGTCAAAAAATTGGTAGATTGGAACTAGAAATTAAAGAAATTATCAAAATCGGATCTTGATGTTTCTGCGTTTTTGTAAATAAGTCAGATTAGAGATTAATGCATTGTTCCTATTCTGTCATCAACAAGAATCACTTGATCATTATCTAACTCACCAAGTACAATACATTATACCTTCAATACAGACAAGTTCGTAAATAATTCATACAAATGCATATGATCATTAAAGCAGCAATAAATGCAAATAACATGAGAACCATATGCACATTCCACGAGCTAAAAAGTAATTAGCTATTTGGCGAAATGCTCATACACAGTATGAATAAAATATGTTGAAATTTATATTTTTTATTATGCAAATTTCAACCTCATTGTTAATGTTCAATGAGGGAATGCACAGTAAAAAAATTCATCTCCTCATTCTCCTTTACACAAAAACCCAAACCAAATGATCCATCAACGATGCTGCTACTCTTTTAATTTTTCATACTTTTGTGAAAACCCCTCGAAGCATGTCACGTCATCATTAGTTAATTGAGTGCAATTTTTAATATTTTTGCTGTTCATTTTTTTCCCTTCTCGTTTTTTTTGTGTTTGTTTGCCATCCAATTAGGTTACTTAAAGTTTTTATAATTTTTCCAGTTTGTTGACTTTCTTTGAAATTTATTCTTTAATTACTGTTTTTAAAGTTATTATAAGTTAAATTGATGACTTTATTTAAAAACACTGACTGGCCCGATCGGTACACAGATTGGAATTTTGCTGCTATGGAGTGACTAGTTGGGAGTATACCTTGAACCACGTGGAAATCAATTGGCAAATTTACTTTCACTTGGTTCTATGTGACTGTTACGTGGTTCTAAGTGACTGTCACTTGGTTGTAAATGAATGTCACTTGGTTCTAAGTGACTGTAACTTGGTTCTAAGTGTCTGTCACTTGGTTCTAAGTGACTGTCACTTGGTTGTAAGTGACTGTCACTTGGTTGTAAGTGACTGTCACTTGGTTGTAAGTGACTGTCACTTGGTTCTATGTGACTGTCACTTGGTTGTAAATGAATGTCACTTGGTTCTAAGTGACTGTAACTTGGTTCTAAGTGTCTGTCACTTGGTTCTAAGTGACTGTCACTTGGTTGTAAGTAACTGTCACTTGGTTTAAGTGACTGTCTCATGACTCTAAGTGACTGTCGCTTGGCTCTAAGTATACTGTCATATGGTTGTAAATGACTGTCACTTGGTTGTAAGTGACTGTTACTTGGTTCAAAGTATACTGCCACTTCCTCGCCATGACAGTAACATATCAATATGTCCAGATCGGGTGAAAATCTTCATCATTGACATACACACACATACACAGCTACACTTCATCATATATCTGCATTTTTCATTCATAAAATTTCATAAAGAATTGAAATTCCCGATAAATAAAAATGTCACTTCATCAATAAATCATCATCATGATCATCATTTTTTTTCGTGTCCTGTTTGCTGTCATATATTGCCTCGATGTCACTCCTCTACATTTTCATTTATACTTTATACTTTATTTTTGTTGTTGTTGTTGTATATACGCTCCACATGCGACATAAAGCGTTGAACAAAAAAAAAGGAAATTTTTATTTTTATTCTTCACAATCTCTTGTGAGCTTTTACTATCAAAGCGACAGCTTAATAATCGCGTTTATACCGAAGTGAATTGCAGTTTGTTATTCCCATTTAATTTATGGCCTTTATTGTTATACAGCTCGTGTGTTGGATGCGAGTAACAAAAAATATATATAAATACACAGATAAAGCCTGACTAGCTCTAGTTATTTACTCGTTCAAGCTGCCATCTCGCACTTACAGTGCCTTTAAATGTGCGTGTTTGTTACATAACAGATTGAGAATCATTTGTTCTCATTATAAATGCTCCATTCTACAGTTTCTATTTACGATGAGAATGGATCATTAAATACCAACATTCATTCTGTTTCGATTCCGTTCATCACTCCATTTTGCCATTTTATTTATTTATTTATTTTTTTTGCTGTTGTCTGTGTAGTTAACGTCAACAAATAAGAGCAGTTACACTACGGGTGATGATAATGGAATGGCAAATCTGCAGTTGATTTGAATAAAATTTTAATGAGTTTTGTCTTGGGGAGTCGATGGAGAGGATTTGCTCATTATTTTGTAGATTTTAATACTTATGATTCTTAGATCTTATTGTGTTACTAATTGAATTTTGTTGGATTTGGTAAATATTAAGCTTTGGATCATAGATATTATAGAAATCCTTATTACTTTGATGGCTGTGCAGATTAATTGCGATCTATACCTTCTTCAAGCGGATAAAAATACGTTAGAACTTGACGTCAACTGCACATTGACTTACCTTTGACTAGTTCTAGGCTAGTCCACTCTCTTCATATCTAATATGTAGCTAACTACCACTGGTCAATCCTCAATACCAATCCTCTAGCAAAAGCGTCTTTCCATGAGCTTTTCTGTCGCTTACGTGAACAATCACAAATTTTGGATCTTTGTCTATCATAACGAACATTTAAGATTTGAATAATATCAATTTTACATAGTTGAAAGCCCCTTTTTATGCAAAAGTTTAGTTTTCATTTAAACTTCGAAGAATAAACATTGTATTTAAAGCTTACAATCCAAATATAGTTCTTAATTACAATTATATTCAACAACAGCCATAAAATTGACTAAATCCGACCTTTAACACTGAAAAACAGTAATAAAGTTGACTGAATCTGAGCTTCAACACTGAAAAACAGCTAAATTTAACATTTTTTCATTTGAAAACATAGAACTTAAGTCTTTCCATACCGTAAAACTTTTAGATAACGGATTTATGTTTTGCTGACTGGATTAAGTTTCTTTATTTCTGTTTTTAAGTGTTTTTCTGCAACTCCTTTCATTTTTATCAAACTTACTAAACTCAAACCCAGTTCCAGCTATCTAAAGCTATAGACAGAAGCAGTATTAAGTGCTAAGATAAAGATTCTTACACAAAAACTTGCTGTAATATTTAATTTCTTTTTAAAAACTTCCAATTCAGTTTTCAACACCATCTATAATGGAATTTTATAACCGAAAATTCCACCACTAACTATTTAATGCTTCAGCACAATTCAGCAAAAAGCTTTTACACAAAAAAAATGAGAAATTTCAAGTATTTCATTTGATAAATTGCCCATTATCTATGAAGCATAAAGCAGAGTAAAAAAAAGTGTGGATGAAATATTTATTATTTTTTACTGTCAGGAACAAAAGCATATGAGAGATTAAGTTCATATCGTTCTCTCAAGCATTTCATTCCGTTCCTTTTTCCTTAAAAAACATTTTAAATTTTATTGCACTATTCATTCTCATTTCTCAGCCCTTCTTACTCATTTTAGCGAAATGAGTGCTTGCTTGCGTGGTATTTCTGATAAAAGAACTAAAAAGTAGAACGAGAAAGACAAAATTTATTGAAAAATTTGTCAGCATTAAGCGGAAATACAAAAAACTTTTCATGTATGTGGTGAAAATCTAATGAATTTGTGTAATTTGGTGAACATCAATAGCTGTACTACATACAGATATAGATTGTACATCTACTTGCCATTAGTGGTGAAAGACACAACAATAAATTACATCCAACATAATACTGATATCAAAATCTAAAGCTGTTTACAAGATAGACACACTCATGCTCTTCATTGCACAGCCATTAGATATTTCACAATCATACTCGAGTATAAAAAAAAATATTTTCATGAGATCTAAGTGAGAATCATTACATTATGCTTTACATACTTATATACTTTAGACTGCTTTCGTCTCTCTCGGGACTTAAATTGATTGGTGCGAATTTCTCTCATTGCCAACAATTCATTTCTTTCTGTGCAGCATAATATATGTTACGTAGCCAGTAAGATGAAAACGCAGCGTGCTTCTATACTTAATAAATATAAACTGCTTGTCATCTAAGTAAATCTTGATGTTAAGCTTCTTTCGGCCTTCTTTGTTGAATGTTAAAATATTAAGTAGATTCTACAGTATAACAAGAAGATTTAAGTAGCTGTTTAAAATGCGAATTTTACTGTTGATTCTTGAGGATAAACAGATTCAACTGGTAAATTGGATGATAAATCTATGAGAATTGCGCAGTGCGTACAAATGTTGTGAATTTTATTGATTTTATGCGTGCTTTTAAAACTTTCATGAAAGTTCTTTGAGATGTGGGCTGACTGTATGTTGAGACTGTATTGGAGCTTATCTAGGAGGATGTTATGTTTACATTTTTATTTGTATCTGCAATGCATATGCTATCATATCTTTGACCAGTGTTGTTCTAACTTTTTCGTGTTATGGCACATTTTTGTGATAAACCAGGAGCACTACCACACATTGCGTGTGACTTTTTCGGTGACACATCACTGTGACATATTCGATGAAACACCAGTGTGACATTTTCGATGACACAGCAGTGTGTAATTTTCAACGACACACCAATGTGACATCTTCGGCGACACACCAGTGTGACATTTTCGATAACACATCAGTGTGACATGTTCATTGACACACTACTGTAACATTCTTGATGACACATTAGTGTGACATTTTCTGTGACACACCAATGTGCCGCGACACACAGCTTGAACAACACTATCTTAGACTAAAGAGTGATAAAGTTTCTATCTTATTTGAGAGGTTGACTATCATTCCATGCCACAAGATACTCACAAACTAATCAAATATCCTTCCATACCAGCAATTCTCCGTAAATATCTTAGATCGCCCGAAATCAAATAAATCAGTTGCAGATGAATTTTCAAATTTTAAAGCCCCCACAATCGCCAAACAGTAACAGTCAACAACAGTCATGAAATTTAATATATCGAAACCACATAATTAGTTAAATGCCTCCTATCTGCCTATATTTATAATACATTCATGAATCATGGGCAGACACAAAAGTTTGTAAACATGTGAAATTTCACGTAATAATTATTATTATTTGCTGCGGTGATGACGTAATGCTTATGTTTTTTTGTTTGTTAGATATACGCAACAAATGCATTTGACGTAAACATCCAATTTAAATTCTAACCGAAAGCCAAACAATTTCTTTTAACCGCAAATTTCATTATATAAAAATATGTATATATAGGATCAATATGAATATAAAATTTACTGTGGGAAGGCTTGACTTTTTTTTTTATTCTAGAAATAACATGCCAATCTATGGTTTACTCAATGAGGAAGGTTTTATTTATTCATTCTGACGGGCGATTTCGACTAGTCTTCTTAAATAAATTTCCTTCTCATCACCTTACACACACACACACACATGAGATTCTATCCCTTTTTAACTGTAAGAATATAGAAAAGAAAAGCTCTTTTTTCACCACTTTAACTGCTGGTTTTTGTATAAATTGAGAGTGGTTGTACGCTCAAATGATCAAAGTAATTCACCATCAATCTATTTCTCGTTTTCCTAAAAAGGAACTAAATAAACATTTTAGACATTTCTCCTTTGTAGGATTAAGATATTCCATACTTGAAACGATACAGAACAGCTATACGGTACAGAAATTTATGTTAATGATATAAAATTTTGTCACTACATTGCATTAAGTATATTCTCATCTCAATTGAAAATTAATTTCATTAAAAGCATAACATTAATTAATGAAAATGCTATCGTGAAATTCATTATGTATTCAACTTAATTATTTTTAGATTAATAATCTCAAACTTGTTAGTAAAGCTCTGACGAGTTCTTTGAAAGTCGAATTTTTTGTTTCATAATTTATGTTGTCATCGTAAAAATTGAGTTAATGTCTTTGAATATAAAGATGAGTAAGTTCAGTAGGTGAAGACATGTTGTTTTTCTGTAGATTTTGAGCTTCTAATTTCCTGTTTATGATTACAAAATAATCTATTTTTTGAAAAAATGTTGAAATCTTTTACTTTCTTTATAATTTTACTGCAATATTTGATCTGGAAAGACTCAATATTATCAAACTATATTTTTAGACTCAGAAATTCTCACGAAAACTTCCTAATTCATCCAAAATCCACAATTTAATGTCTTTAATTAAAATTTTACACGCGTTTTGAGTTTAAAGGGCTTCAAACTATGAATTTGCTTTTTGCAAAGACAATGATTTGAATTCGCTTTGTTTTAGAATTCAAATTAGGAAAATTCGTTACAAAACTTTAAAAATCTTCAATATTTCTCTTTAAAACCTGATAAAAACTGCGATTCTTAAGCAAGTATTTATAACTTATTTTTATGATAACCTACAGCTCATTCAGACTTATTTAGAATTTTCTCTTTTTCAATTTTTGTAATTTATTTCACTTTACTAAGAATTAATTTCTTCTTCACCTTCAACACCAGTCTTTAAAGCTTTCAATAAAGCCGTTCATTACCTTTCTTTTGTTTTCAACTTTAATAAGCCATCTAAAATCTTCAATTATTTCATGCTAATTTTCTAAACTTTTTTTTTGTACGTTTTTCGTCGGTATTTTTAAGTCCATAAGAAAAGATATTTCAGTAAAGATAAAGAAGAAATCTCACCTGACACCCTTGCATTATCAGCGTGGCACGAAAGAAGTAAAAGAAAAGAAAGCGAAATCCTTTTCAATTCTGTGTCACTCCGCTGAGTTTTGCGACAGATGAGGAATTCTTAAGCAACATTTATGACTTCCATTGAAAGCTTGTACACGAGAATATGCTTTAAATGGAATTGTTAAAGCATGGAATGCATTTTGCGGAGAAAGTTTTTAATAACTGTATGCAGAATGGAGTTTCCATTTTTCTGTGCTATTTGATTTAAGTTAAAGAGAACAAAAATAACAAGCGGATAAACTTTTGTCACGTAGTTTAAAAAAAAGAGAGTACGAATGGAATTACAAGCTGTACAAATACTATATCACGTAATAATGTGAAGGAATCAAACTTAAATGTACTTATGATTTCATCTACGACCAATTTAACTTTTTTTTTATATCTTATGCTAGTTTCTGTCTCTGTGGGAATAAAGAAATTACAAAAGTAGCGCAATTTCAGCGCATTTCTGTTCATTTAACGGTTCTTTAGAATTTAAATTTGAAATTTGCTGAAAATTCAAATTTATTGAAAGCAACGCTTTAAAAAAGTTTTTCTCTTATTTACAAAAAATTCATTAATTAACATGCAAAAATATGGTTTTGTGGTTCCAAACCAATCAAAACCAGAATAATTCGATGGCACGAAGCTAATGCTTCAAACTAGAGCTTTCTACGATGTCTGGTTGCTGAGATTTTGTCCCTCACCCAGCCAGTCAGCCAAATAAGCACTCTTTTTTTCAAAAATTCGCTAAAAAAAGCGATATGGCGAAGGAAAATGGAAAGTTTTCATTCCTTTCCCTTCACTGCTGCTTGTTCTTATCGTTAGTTATCACATAAATGTGTGTAGCATTTAAGTTTATCTTTCTCATTTATTCTCTTTGTCATGTAAGGGTTTTTTTTTCAATTTATCATATCATCATGTACCTAGATGTAGATTTTATTACACTTCTTATTTTTTTTTAGGGTTCGCCCAGATGCGCAGGCCTGCAGCAGGCCTGCAGTTTCTATTGTTCTAGATGCGCATCCAGATGCGCATCCAATTGCATCCAACTGCATCCATCTGAACTTTTTGTATGGAAATTTTTTTCATAAAAAATGATGAAAAATTGCATTTTTGAGAGTTTTTCACCGTCGTAATTGGGAAACTAAATAAAAAAAAAACATTTTCTACGATATTCTAAATTTATTTTCAAAAAATTAAAAAAATGTAATTTTCCAGTGTTTTTCCAAGTTTTTCACCATTATGTATGAAAATTAAGGGAAAACTAGCATTTTCCAAGATTATTCATTATTATAATATGTGAATTCATGTGAAAAATTGTCATTTTCATAATTTTTAAAGTATTTGGTTAAATTTTCAGATGCACTTGGATGCGCATCCAGATGCGCAGGCCTGCTGCAGGCCTGCAGTTTTCTGCATCTCTGCATCTATCTGCATCTAATTTTGGCGAACCCTATTTTTTTTGCTGCATTTCTCGCATTCATAATCATTATTATCATCATCTCTACATTTTGAAACTATTCTTTATTCCATACCTGTCTCTGTTCCTGCCATTCATTAAACTCATTGCTGTTGAAATTCATATTTCTTTTATTTACTTTTTTTAACTGTGAATTATTTTGTTTAAGGATTGAAGGTTTTTTGCGAAACTTTTTGGGTAGTAAGTGAGGTAGGGTGGGTATTGAGGTTGTAGAGATGGACTATGGTAAGCAAGACGAACTCAGACACGATTTCTATGTCAATTTGTAACAATTTACCTTATTTTAGTAGAAAATTAGAATTTTGAACTCGTGAATTCCTAAAATTGCTAATTTAAGGTCTTTCTGTAGGTTCTGCAAGCTATTAGCATGTTGAAATCATATCTTTGAACTGTAAACTTGCAGAAGATCAGAAATTCGACATGAAATTATGAGGATAAAGTCAAAAATTTAGAAGAAATTGAATTTGAATTTTGCAAGAATTTTGTAAACAAAGTCGCAAAAATTTGAATTTTGAGCTTATTTAACGGTCGAAAAAAACTCTAGAGTCTAAAAAGGTTGATTAGATTTCATATAAAATTCAAGTCGTCCGGAACATTATTGATCTGAAATTCAATCTACACACCTAGTCACAGTCACCTTACTAGCTCTAAACAAGCATTCAAATCCAATTCCAAGCTTGATCTCCTTCATCATCCTTAAAAAAATTCTAAAGACTCTTCAACATACTTCAAGAAAAAAATCAATTTTCCCCAAAGCCAAACTCAGCAGACTCAACTAGAAAATTTTCCTGCATATATGCATTTAATGCTTCTTCCATTATGCATAGATATTTCATGCTTTGCTTGCGAATTTTTAGCTCATGTAAATTTTTTATCATCGACGTCCTTCTTTGCTTTTTCCCATTTGAAATGCTGAAGCTGATGGGGATACTGATTTGTATTGAATACTGAATAATTTATATGCTTGAAGCATTTGTAAATCCAGTTGAGATTACAAAATGAGTATTACTGTTTATGACCAGCTATAAATTCTTCTGGTAGCACTGGAAATACTAATGATCTGAAAATTGTTACAAATGTCCTTGATGAAGCTTTAGTTAAGGTAAAGTTTTTCAATTTGCTAAGGTGACCAACTTTTTTTTATCATCGTGTACTGAGACTTGTGAGCTTCATGGATGGGAATTGGATTTGCTGTGGGGTGTGTTAGAGTAATTTGGTGGTTTATTGACCAATTTGAGGTTAGAACGTGACTGAGAAGTGGGAAAATCATGTCGGACAGTCGAGTTAGCACTTGATGTATTATAGGAGCTTCTTAACTCTAACAGACAAAGAGCTGGCTTACAAGGTGATGCCGTCGCATTGCATTGTGTGCATAATCTTTGACTATTAGGAATAAGCAGCTCGAGACTATATTTCAAAGGTCCTACTCCTGAACCCTACCTTAGTCAGTTCAGAGCTATTGAGTCACTTATGGTACCCAAGACCAAGACACCAAGACCAAGATCAAGATCAAGACCAAGACCAAGAGATCAAGATCAAGATCATAATCACGATCAAGACCAAGACCAAGACCAGGATCAAGATCAAGACCAAGACCAAGACCAAGACCAAGACCAAGAACAAGATCAAGACCAAGACCAAGATCAAGATCAAGACACCAAGATCAAGACTAAAATCAAGACCAAGACTAAGACCAAGACTAAAATCAAGACCAAGACTAAGATCAAGATCAAGACACCAAGACCAAGATCAAGATCAAGACACCAAGACCAAGACTAAGATCAAGACTAAGACTAAGATCAAGTTCAAGATCAAGATCAAGACTAAGATCAAGATCAAAACCAAGACCAAGACACCAAGACTAAGAGCAAGACCAGGATCAAGACCAAGACCAAGACCAAGACTAAGACTAAGAACAAGACCAATACAAGGATCAAGAACAAGACCAAGATCAATACTGAGACGAAAGTAGTTTCGGTCTCGGCCTCGATCTCGGCATCACTTACCTACCAACCTTCCTACCAAAAACATGCGCTTACAAAAAACTCAATCCATTCATCACCAACCAAAAAAAAAAAAAACTCTAGAAACGAGAAACTTTACCACAAAAGTTTTACTCATCGTCATCATCACCACAATCATGCATAAAACTCATGAATAACTAAATTAAATTGAGATACATTATGACATGTTCATCTTACATGCAAAAAAAAATTACATATATATATTTAAGTTAATGAACGTAACTGAAACTCATTAGATGATGAATATTTTAATAGGTACAAGCAATCGTCGACCATCATCATCCGGGTCATGAAGGTACACGAACAACAATTAGTAAAGTGAGATTCGTTGATACATCATCAAAGACAGACATAAGTGATAAAGTACTAGATGAGTCAACTGAGGTGAGAATATTCCGCATGACTATATCCTTAAAAAAGTTAAATTGAAATAATTTACAGATGGAATTCGAGAAGGACAAAGATACAAAAGAGATGGATAATGATGATGATGATAAAGCCAAAAGTTCAGAAGATGTGTCAATCAAAGATTCAGCAAGTCCAGAAAAACTTCCACTTAGTGATGATGATGATGATGACGATAAGAATTCAGATAGTAAATCATCATCAGCTCCAAATACGGATGATAAAAAGAAAAAGCCGTGAGTAATCTATTGAGGGTGTAGGCAGTGTTGTTGACTAGCTGTTGCTAGGATTCAGGGATTTTAGGGATGAGAGATTAGAGTAGCATGTTTAAGTGGCATAACACAGTTGCTAGGACATCGCTTTGTCGTCATGCTGAAGACAAAGGGTCGAATTGATGTAGGGATGGCTTGGTGTCACTTGAGTGCCTGTTTTGGCTGATTTCAATAAAGGAAAGTGAAGCATAATGCAAGATGTCACTCGATATGATTCATAATTAAGGTCAACAACCTCTTTCCCACCAGCAAGACCTTGTCATACCACTTTAAAGCCACATAACAACATGCCAAGCACAAAATCATCAAATTAGTCCCTAATCTTTCCATTTTTCAAGCTACAAGTAATATTTACACAAAATCTGTTTCAAAGTCATTGAATCAGCAACACTGCCTTTTACACGAATTTATTTCCTCTCGAGTGTGAAAATTGTGACAATTCTTGACCTTTTAAATGAGGCAAATTTACAAGAGAAAAAATATTTTTTGACGTGGGGTTGCCTAGGATTTCTTGTTAAATTTTACGCAACAGATTGTTTGGAATTGATATTTGTTGGAGTAGGAAAATACTCATAGTAAACATGGCAAAGATGTGAACTGTTCCTTTCCATGGAAATGGAGGATTTTTGAGTATTTCTAGTGTGAAATTGGTAATGTTTTTAGTAGTTTAATGTTGTTAATTTAAGTGTAGGAAGTTTTAAAGGAAGAATATCTAAAATAATTCTATTTTTTCTTATATTTCTCACTTAACAAGCAAATCTCATTGAGTTTAATGTTAATTCAGCAAGAATCAAACAAAATCACTTGATTTTCGCAATTTTACATCCAACAAGCTCTTTAATATGAAATTTAGTTGACTTTGCTTGTTGTAACGTTCATTTAAAATTCAAACAATATTTGATAGTTTGTTGCGTAGTTGTTTACCCCTTTTTCAAACAAAAGTTTAGTTTTTCACTGAATTTTGAACTTTAAACATAATTTTCTAGTTTTTTGTGTGAATTAGTGTGTTTAATTTGTTAAACTTTAAACAAATGTGATTAAAGGGTTGATATTATTAGTAAATAATCAGTAAAACTTCAAATTGCTTTATTATTTTAGTGAAAATCACTTTAACAAACATCCAGTGAATGTTTACAATATTTTATTCCAAAATATCTCAAATTCACTAAAATTGCTAGATTTTCTATTGATTCTATGTGAATTAAATCCAATTCAGGAGATACAACAAAGCTAAAAGCTGCAATCTACTTGTAAATTACGAAAATTCACCCAAAAACACGTTTACCAAATAACCTCAAAAATCCCCAAAGTTTTAAACTTCATTCCGGATCTAAAATGTCAAAATTTGCATTTCATTAAGCAGAATTGTCTAAATTTCACATCATATATTCCACAATATTCATATAAAATATCCTCAAATGTGTAATAAAATGTATTCATTTTTCCATTTCTAATCCATGCCACAAAACTACAAAATAAAATCTCATAGTCCATTTGATCCAAAATTGTTTAGAGATGAGGGCAATGTGCGACGTATGCACACCGCTGTGAAACTTAATGAAGTGATTGTTAACAAATCCCATGACGCTCAATTAGTAATTCTCAACCTGCCTGGTCCACCGAAAGACACATCGCTGGAACGAGAATGCAATTGTAAGTACAATAATTCAGTAATGTAGAATTTAATGCTGTTGGAAGCAGAGTTTGAAGATGACTTGCAGTCAAGTTGGCTTGAATTCAAATTGATATTCATTCAAGTTGGTCTGCATTCAAGTTGACTTGCAATCAAGTTTGTCTGTATTCAAGTTGACTTGCAATCAAGTTTTCCTGTATTCAAGTTTACTTGCAATCAAGTTTTCCTGTATTCAAGTAAACTTGCAATCAAGTTTTCCTGTATTCAAGTTGACTTGCAATCAAGTTTGCCTGCTTTCAAGTGCACTTTTAATCAAGTTTGCTTGAATTCAAGTAAAATTGCGATCAATTTGACTTAATTTAAGTTGACTTAATTTCAAGTTGACTTGCATTCAAGCAGAATTGAATTAAAATAAACTTGCATTTAAGTTGAACTTCGTTCAAATTTACTTGCATTCAAGGTGACTTGCATTCAAGTTAACTTGAACTCAAATCAACTTCAAACTCTAATTTCAAGAAAATAAAGGAATTTGAAATTAAAATTTAATTTCTTTATTTTTCTTCTTAATTCTCAATTCCTATTCACAACAATGCCAACAACCGTAACAACAATAAACAACAGACATGGAATTTTTAGAAGTATTAACTGAAGGCTTAGAACGTGTTTTGATGGTGCGAGGTGGTGGCCGTGAAGTCATAACCATTTACTCTTAAGTTAATTAAAATAATTATATTTGAAGTTATTTAACTGATGATGATATTTAAAGAAACTAAATTAATTAATGATGAAAAAAGAGGAAATCCCATTTAGGATAAATGAAGAAAAAAAAAATTTATGATGAAATTATAAACACAACACATACATGGTAGTTAATTAGATGAACTCAGTATTACCAAAAATGAGGTGAACAATGATGGATTTAGGAATTTTCAAAAAAAAAAAGTCAAATACTTAATATTTAATAAATCAAAAAAAATTGAGGGAAAAAGTCCAATTTGATGAGATTTTCTCGATTCTGCTTCTAATCCTATTTCCTGGAGGATTTTAAATTAAATTAAATAAAGTTCCAGATGAGATTTGCAGCCTGATCATTTTCTAATCCATATTGAATGTCTGGCCTGAATGAAACGACAATTTAATTAACTAAGCTGATGATGTCAATGTAGTAATGTGAGGAAGTGAAATATGAAATGGATTTCAAGTGTGATAGCAGTTTTAGACTTGAACATTGAGTAGTCGAGAAAGAAGAAAACCCTTTGGATATTCTTAGAGTCTGTGACTTGACCAAATTTCGTATTTCATTTGCCTTTCGTTGCTAATTGATGAGTAATTTGATCTAGGGCAGTGGTTCTCAAACTTTGTGGCATGCGGGCTATCTGAGGAAATAATAAGATTGTGTCTCAATCCAGAAATCACGAGCAGCACAACTTGTTTGCCAGGGTATCACTACTTTGATCTATTACCGGCGCATTGTGCGATTATCTGGATTGTGCGGTTATTAGCATTGTGCTACTCCACATTTTGTGGTTCTCTGCATTGTGCAGTTATCCGCATTGTGCGCTTATCCGCATTGTGCGCTCATCCGCATTATGCGCCCATCCGCATTGTGCGTTCTTTCGCATTGTGCTGCTCTGCATTGTTCGGTTATCCGCATTGTGCGCTCACCCGCATTGTGCGTATCCGCATTGTGCGTTTATCCGGATTATGCGCTCATCCGCATTGCACAATTATCCGCTCTGTGCTGCTCAGAAATGTATCGCATCTCATAGTTTGAGCACCACTGCCTTAGAATCATCCCAGCAATCATCAAATCCATAAAGTTTTTAAGTGAATTTTAGATAATTCAATTAAAATATAAAGCCATTCTCCTCCAGAGTATCTCTATATAAAAAAAGGCACAAAAATCAAATAACAGTTGCTTGATGACTTCGACAATTTAATTAAAGACTGTCATTTAATTTAAGTGATAATTGAGAAGCACCATCGAGAAATCAACTCCAATGGACGGATTGATGAATAAAAAAATTCTCTTTTTTAATTTCTAAAAACGATAGAAAAAAATTCAATAATAAAACAAAAAAAAAATGAAGAAATGAAAATGTGTTCTTTTCAATTTAATATTTAAGAAAATCGAAAAAAAAACCATAAATTATAAAGTAATTTTTAATGAAAAAAAAAAAATCATAAAGGAAAAAAAAAGTTACACATATTGAATTTAAATAATTAACGAGAATAACATGCCACACATTTTAATAGTGAATAAAAAATTTTTAAATAAATAATTCATGGAAAAAACATTGACAGACGTAAAGTTGAATGAATACACGAGAGAGAGGAACCAACAACTTTTTGCGCTTAATAATATTTTAAGTGTATGTATCGAGAGAGAGAAAGAAAGGATAGGAAAATGAATTAATAAATAATAAATTAGTTTAATGTGAATAACGACGACGATGGAGATGTGGAGCCGGAATGTTAAGCATGGAAAAACAAAAAAATAAACTTTTTTATGCCCAAAAATCTATCAACACATATTAAGTATATTTTCAGCAGAAAAAGGCAAAAAAAAAACTTCTACTCTCTCGGTGAGATGATCCAAGCCCATTATTACATAGAAGACATTAATTTGAAATGGCACAAGTGAAAATACTCTCAAATAAAATAAAATAAAAAAAAGCTCAACCTAAAAGTTTCAAGAACTCTTTAAGGAAATTAGATGTAATTTAGAAAGCTCTCCAACTTTTCTTCAAGATTGACTTTAAGTCTCGAGGGGAGGCAGCTATAATGAAATGAGACACAAATGAATATTTAAGCCAATGTTGGATACATTAACATTGCTTGTTGAAAACTGATTTTGTTGGTTGGAAATGATAAAGTTTGTTGGATAAATTTTTCTTGATTAATTTCTAGAATTTTGAGGTTAGATTGACATTATTATCAACATTTCGATCAATTTCACTATATTAACTGCCAAAAGAATCAAATCGCAAGAATTTTGAGCCATTAAAAGCAATTTTCACAAAACCACGTGTTTTTAAAATTCTCCATATTTAGAAAAAAAGTTGGAATAATTTGCAAAATACAGCACGTAGATACAAACTTACTGCTTAATAATGCTCAAAAAAGTGGCAAAAGTCATCCTCAATCAAATGTGAAGCATAAAAGATCAAATATTTGCCGTTTTTTATGCTTTACTGCATCGAAGAAAAGTCAAAACTCTAGAAACAAAATTTTAAGTCTTAGCATATCCTAAGGTGACTAAAGTTTACCCATAAAATCATCAAGAAAGCATATTATCCCAAATTATTTCCTTTCACAACCAACAAATCTCATTTTCAGTAAGCAACCTTAAAGCCAACAAACTAGCATGCATGAGACTTCCATACACACACTGACCAATAATTCATTTAGTCTATTAAATTTTCTATGTACAACAATACCAAAGAAATTAGTAAGAAGGGCTATAATTCTGCTTAAAATACAAATTTTTATTAATGGATCAGGAAAAGATAAACATGCCAAAAAATAAACTTAAAGTAGAAGCAAGATGAACATCATCAACACTTTGTGGTACCGCAACAAAAAAACCAAAGCTCTCTGATAAATTACAAAAAAAATATATAAAGGAATGAGACATGATTAAAATATCTGTTAAGAGGATAGAGAAATCGATAATATCAGGCAGATCCTGTGCGGTAGAAAACAAAAAAAGCTGTGCATACATATTTGTTAAACAAAAAAAAGTCTACGCGACCACACAGGATATGAGATGTAGGAATTGCTAAAGTATACGGAAAAATCTATAAAGAAGTATCATCAATTTATACAAATATGTACTTTCCTTACATACACACACAAATATATCTTTTTTCGAAAAACAAATTTTTCGTCGGAATGAAGACACAAAGGTACTGATGTTTGGTATCAAAATGAAATACAGTTCACTACATTCACAAACCAAAAAAAAGGTATATATATCTAAAAGCAATACTAATTAATGAGTAAAAAAAAAGTTCTCAAAAGTTTTTTTTTTAAAAATTCTTCAAAAAGCATAAGGTGGGGGATGTTCACAAATGACGTCTATTGAAAGATGGAATCAGGTTCTGCATGTGGTCGGTATCATCGGAATAACACAAGTTCATTCGTAGGTCACCATTAGATCGCTTTATTGATAACAAAACATCGATTTGAAGTCAAGGTACTTTCTGTTTTCTGAGATAACCTTTAGGATGACCCTCTGGATACGTTAGATAGTATGACTAGAATTTTCCCAAAAGAAACAAGGTATCCGGTTTTTAACCGTAGGGTGACCCTCTGGATTCACTATAAAATATGAATAGGAACCAAGGTATCCTGTTTTTCACCATGATAATGACAAAAAATTAGATTATCCGTAGGGTGTCTCTCTGGATGCATTAACTAATATGACATATGACGGGAATTTACGAAAGAAATTAAGGTATCCTGTCTTTATCCGTAGGGTATCCCTCTGGGTACACTAGATAATATGAATAGTGTGCACCAAAAGAACCACATTGTCCTGTTTAGACCATGATAACGGAAGATAATGAGACTATCCATAGAGTGATTCTCTGGATACTCTAGACAATATGATTAGGGTGTCCTTTATTTACCATTATAACGGCGTAAAGTGAGACTATCCGTAGGGTGACCCTCTGGATACTATTGATAATATGAATTCAATTCACCAAATAAACCGACCCATGTGCAATCAACAATTTGGTATAGAGTATCACACAGCTCTCGACCAATTCTCCATGGTAAATCCCACTGATCCTTCAAAATGATAGACGTCATTTGTGGACATCCCCAAAAAAGGAAGACGAAAAAAATGCAGAAAAAAATTGCCTTCAATTTTTCATAAAAGAAAAAAAAAAGTATAAATTGTGAGATGAGAGAGATATTCAGCAAGGTAGCGAATATAAAAAAAAAGTGGAAAGGAAAGAAAAAAAAATTAAAATTCCTGCGGTATCTTTCTCATACCCTACGTAACTAACTTTCCATTCGTGTGTGAATGTTTCATAATTTTCTTATTTTTCGGTGTTTTTTTTTTTTATTTTTTGGCGTAGGTGTATGCATAACGATTCTTATAGTCAGTAGATACACAAAAAATAAATAAATATTTACTGAAAATATGAAAAATTGTCGCGACAAAAAAAAATGAAGTTTTTATGGATGGAAAAACAAGCAAGATGACGGAAATGAGGCATAATGTATTAAAAAACTTATAATTTTTATCCTTTTTGGCTGTAAATAAGGAACAACTTTTATTGATGAAATGAAAAGGGGCGCTGAATTGCTAAATTAAATTTTGGGAGGAAGTTGATATGAAAAGTTACTAAACAGCACTATGGAATTACGAAGCTTACCTTTTTTGTGCTCGTTACTCGGATGAACTTTAAGTGAAATCACAAGAAATCCTCCTTTTGGGGATTTTGGCTTTATAAGAAAATTGAGCAAGAAATTAGGTCGACTGAGAACGAAAAAGGAGCAAAAAAAGGAACATGATGTGGGATGAGGCATAGATAGGCAATTTTCCATAACCATTCTATCACTAACAAAGAATTCATTATGTATAAGAAATAGATAAAAAAACAACAACATAATGAAGGAACGAATCTATGTGATAAATATTGTTAATTAAAAACAAAAGGAAAAAAAACTGAAGATTATTTAGTCGATAGGGTTGTCAACCTTTCAAGCTTGATTGTTTGCTATTTTTTATGTCTTGAAGAGCTGTTTGAGATTGGATTTGATGTAATGGAGGTTGATTAAACCAGTAAGATAGCTTGAAATTTTTAAAAACAAAATGACCGTTATTTTTGAAATAGAATCGAAAAAAATGTTCATAAATTAAAAGTGCGGAAGAAATAAATGATGGAGATTTATCAACATTTTTACGTATTTTTGTGTAAATTTGCGAAAGAAAACTCTTAAAATTACAAAATTAAAATTCTGATATGTAAAGTTTCGCTTGTCTCCCGTTGTATCATAATAAGTTATTTAAGTTTTAAAAATGCATATTTTACGAATTTTCAAAAATATTTTTTAAGCATTTTTACTATTACGTGCTATGATTTTCTCGTTGAATTATAAACTTTTGATGATTTAAAAGATAAAAATCGATTAAAAGTAAGGAAAAGGAGTCTAATTAATAGAAATATTTACGATTAAAAATTTCCCTGAAATTGTAAACAAAAAAATTATGAAGATCAAAATTAATTTACACAAGTTAGACAGCGAATTGAATCTCCATAATCAGATAAGAAAACCGTTGTAAATTTTGAAAAAAATCTTACAAAAACGTTAATTCTAGGTTTTTCTGTGCTAATTTCAAATCTTACAAAACCGTTGTAAATTTCAAAGTCTTCAAAATTGTTGTAAATTTCAAATCTTACAAAAACGTTGAAGCTTCAAAGTCTAAAAAACCGTTGTAAATTTCAAATCTTACAAAAACGTTGAAGCTTCAAAGTCTACAAAACCGTTGTAAATTTCAAATCTTACAAAAACGTTGAAGCTTCAAAGTCTACAAAACCGTTGTAAATTTCAAATCTTACAAAAACGTTGAAGCTTCAAAGTCTAAAAAACCGTTGTAAATTTCAAATCTTACAAAAACGTTAAAGCTTCAAAGTCTACAATACTGTCATAATTTTGGTAAAAGCTTCAAAAGATCAACGACTTCAAAACTTCCAACCTTATCTAATAAGCTTTTCCCATAATTCACCATTCCAATCTCAACACAATCTCAAAGAATCCTTGTCAAACCTTCAGACATTATCAAAAAAAGTACTAAATTATTTCCACATTTGGCATCGACATCTCTGCCAGCAATCGCTTCACGCTCTCATTCGGGTTTGAAAATATAAAAAACTTTCTTATTGTAAAAAAATTGAAAAAGGAAGCGACGAGATTTTAACAAGAATAAAAAGAAAATTTACCTTAGTCGTCGTTGTTGAATTGCTTGTCGTTTGTGCTTTTTTTCTCTCCCGTTCTTTCCGTTCAGCTTTTTAAAATGGCTATTAAAGCAAACAAAAGGAAAGACGAATAAAAAATGAGGGAAATGGAGACACACTGGGTGGAATTGAGAATCGCAACACTAATTAAGAGACGTTGTGATCTTTATATCCATGGCATGAAAGAAACAAGTCGAGCATAAGAAACAGGCGAAGAGTGTCAAACAGATTTTAAGCCATTCTTAACATTCTTTCGAAAGATTTCTTTTCGTAATTATTTTTCTTAAAATTAGTGGGCTTGTTCGTGATGAATTAAAGACACAGAAAAATAAGAACAGGAAGGAGATAGTTTCTCATTTTTCATCTTTACAAGACAGCGAATGCTTAATTTCTTTTAATCTCTTCAGTAGGAAGTGAAATGAAATGATTTTAATTGTGACAAACAGGGTTGTAAGCTGTGATTTATCTGTGATTATGGTAAAATTTGACTAAAAGTCACAAAACGTCTTGAAAAATCGTTAAAAAATCTACAAAACCGTTGAAAATTTCAAAATTCACAAAATTGTTGTAAATTTTCAAAATCTACAAAACGGTTGAAATTTTTCAAAATCTACAAAACCGTTGAAAATTTCAAGATCTACAAAACTGGTGTGATTTTCAAAATCTACAAAACCGTTAAGTTTTCAAAATCTACAAAACCGTTGAAAATTTAAAAATCTACAAAACCGTTGAAAATTCAAAATCTACAAAACCGTTGAAAATTTAAAAATCTACAAAACCGTTGAAAATTTAGAAAAATTCAAAATGGCTTTATACCGTTAATCTCAGCAAATCTCAACATTCATCACAGATTCATTCACAACCATCTCCACAACAACCCTGTAGCACAATACGAATAATAAAGTTTATTCATCATCAAAAAACCCCGAAATGGATGTGGAGAGAGTAAAGAGACAAAATATTTACTTTGATAATTGAAAATTGCTCAGTGATGAGTGTATAACGACAGTCGTCGAAATATCTCCGAATATCATAATCTGAAGTGAAGCTTGTTTTTGGAATTACTGTCATAAAATGTCATATTCGAGGTGGGGGAAAAGGAAAGACAAAAATATTCGAGAATTTGGAATTGGAAGCTTCGAGGATTAAAGCTTATGATTGTGTGGAAGCATTACCACATAAGCTGTCCAAATAAATAATTCTGAGAATTTACAGATAGTCACATTTCGGACATTTAAGCTTGTCGTTAACTCAAAATATTATTAAATGCCTGCATGGCATTTATTGATTCTCAAAAATTAGATTTTTCTTCTCGGTACTGGATATCCCGAATGTGCCACTTGGAGATTCTTGAATTGAAAACTTTTTTTGATTCACAAAAACTTTTATCCGTAAAATGTAAAAGTTATCCTAAAATAGAAGTCATAATATTATGCTTGTGTGACTCTTGAGAACAAGGTAAATGTCATAATACGATACATGACATCATATTTGGTAATAATAGAATAGCAAACAAGCAAATAGACAACCCAAAAATTGTTAATAGCAACATTGACAATAAGGAGTTGTTCATAAGTGATGTGGAACTTTATTTGACTGTTTTGCTCCTTATATTGAGTGATGCAAACGGAAAAGGCTTCATAAAGACTCCGTTAAGGTTCCGACTTGGTTCCGTCAACGTTTCGATTCGGTTCCATCAAGGTTCCGACTCGGTTCCGTCAAGGTTCCGTCAAGGTTCCGTCAAGGTTCCGACTCGGTTCCGTCAAGGTTCCGTCAAGGTTCCGACTCGGTTCCGTCAAGGTTCCGTCAAGGTTCCGACTCGGTTCCGTCAAGGTTCCGACTCGGTTCCGTCAAGGTTCCGACTCGGTTCTGACTCGGTTCCGACAAGGTTCCGACTCGGTTCAAATGGAAAATAAGCTATAGAATTCGATTTCTACTGGTGAAAAACTGGACGCAATCTCCAAATGCCTCCAAACATCTTTTGTCAACTGTATAAAATGTTTACGAAAGATAATAATTTCAATGCCTACCTGTCTCCTTGAAAATTTACATTTCCTTTTTTGCCATCATTTCGTTCTCATGAAATTCCTTTGGTATCATCCCATACAATATAAATAAATAAATAATGTGCAAAAAGAAATTCTTTTTTAGAGCAACACCGGATGAAATAAGAAGCAAAAAAAAATTCAGCACAAGCGTGTTGAACGAAAGAAGAAATGAGAAGTTATGCATTCAATCAGATCCAGCGCCCCTTTTTTTATACAAACAATAAAAAAATATATATACGTAATACAATTCTCCTTTAAAAAGAGAGTAAGGACACATTTCATTGCCCTCATATTTCTTGCTTTAAGGCTTTTCGTGTATTTTGATAACGTGTACACAATGAGAAGAATGATTTTTTTTTACGAAAATAATTAATCTTAACATGAGGAAAAACAGTCCTTGGAAAGAGATTTGTTGGACTTTTTGGAAGGCTTTTTTGTCGATAATATTTCAATTTAATCAACATGACAACTTGTAACGGTTGAATTAAGATTTAAAAAGTGTAATTGAGTGCGTTCAGTTGATGATTGAGTGCGTACAGTGAGTAATTGAATGCATTTAGGAACAAGAATCAACAAAATAACTTGTAACGGTCAAATGAAGATTTGAAAAATAATTGAGTACGTTCAGTAATAAAAGTGAGCGAATTCAGTTTCAAACTGAGCAAATTCAGTGAAAATTCAATTTAAATCATCAACAAACACAAATTTAATTAATTTACCTTAAAATTATCACAAAATCCATCCAGAACTCCAACAAAACTCATTCCAAAGCATTCCTCCTAAAGAAAACTGTAAGCAGGAAAGTAAGTAAAGACTTTCAAACGAGATTTGTGAATTTTTTTCAATTGTGAATCAAATCAAAAAGTGAGATTGAATAATCAGAGGTCAATGACTGAATAGAAAGCTTGACAAAGAAGAAAATTTGAAGAATGACAAATCCTTTTTAAAAGTACTGAATTGTGTGATCAAATTAATACTCAAAAAAATATGGAAAATTCCAATTTTAATAGACAGATTGACATTCTTCAAAAAAATCCAAGCTGAGAAATGATAATTATTCAGAATATAAAATGAGAACGCAAATAACGTAGGAGCTGAGATGAGAAGCAATGAGATTAAAATTGTATATCCATAGAATGTTATTGAATTATATATACATACATAAAATTCACTAACAACGTCTATGGCTCAAATGAATTTTTCTCCATCTCACTCCCTTTAATAGATATGAGTATGTGTATATATGCAAAAGCATCGAATGACGACGAACGGAAGCACTTAACATTTTAATCCACAACATTGAATATATAAAAGTAACGAGTGCGCGTCTCTGATACAACAAAATTACCTTTCTGACCTTTGATTTTCATTCTCGTTTTCAAGGAAAAGCCACTAAGAAGAACTTAAAAGAGGTATAAGACACGTATATCGTCAACCACACCCAATTTTTAAATGTATTTAATAATTTAGAAGATGAATGATTCACAGTTTTTGCCAGGTGAAAAATTTACAAATGGCTCATCATGAAAGCAATACGAAAGTTATGAGAAAAAAAGTTACTAAATTACGTTATTTTTTTATCTATTGAATATAATTATCATTCATTCATAATACAAGGAAAATTTGGCATGCCTGGGCGGAACTCTACAGCTGTAGGATGTTTAAAAGGAAGCTTTTAATGAAATTCAAATTAGAATTTCTGAAGAAAATGAGTTTGAGAGAATATTCATGCATAAAGTTAGCTGTTGAGTGAAATATAAGCTGTAGTTGTGATATTTGGTAGTGTTGTTGGTCCGGATGTTTGGATGAGATGCTGTTTTGGATTCAGACAGTCTATTTCTTGGATGTTGTGTTGGTTTAGGATGTCATAGAGCTTGAAGTCGATTTGGAGTTTGTATGAAGTAGTTGACTCGACTCCATATGAAATTGCAGTCGACTCTGAGCTCTAGGATTCTAAGATACTGTCTAGGCTTAGGCTTTCTACACACTCAGACTAGTTGTTCCAACATAAGAGTCTTAGTATCACCAATATCTATGGCAATCACTGTTCACACGCGTCTTAATGCTTAGATAACTGGATTTGCGCCCCACTGTAAGTCTGGATAGGACACAGTGTCTCTGTCAGTTGTCAACTGGATTGTGTCCAAGTCAGTTGCTCCTACATTTGTCATATACTAGTCTGAGGCAGTCTATACCAGTATCAATCAATCCGAACAGCACAAATCGGATAATTGATTCGAAATCCGGAATCAGATCGGTGTGACTCTAATATCCAGCACCAAATCAGCTTGACTTTGGCATTGTGTCGACTAATATCCAGCACCAAGCCAGAATCACGCTATTCAAGACATCACACCATCCAACTAACAACACTCCCGCCCAGGCTACAAATGACATGAAAGAATAAGAACAAGTAAAACGTCAACGGATAGAAAAGAACAGAACAAGTCAAAAGTAAACGAATTGGAATGAACGAAACTAGTGTTTTGAGAGTAGATAAGGCAAATAATTGTTGAAAAGCTCTTGCACACTCGACATAGCAAAAAAATACACAAAAATAGGAGGACGAGATGAATAAACAAAATGGCTGAGACTTTAATTAAAACCGATAAATGAGTAAATCTACTATTTGTACAATTAGGGCCTTCGGAAAAAAGTTAATTAATAATTATTAATTCTCTAAATACGGAAAATCCCAAAGCTATAACTTTAAATTTTTATGTAGGAACATGTACTAGTCGTACGATGAGTATTGCAGCCGATATGTATAGCAAATTGATATTTTTAAAAGTTTTATTTTAAATGTATAGGTAAACAATATGAAGATGATGAGCACTGAGTAGAGTCGAATTGGATGGATGATTAAGCTATGGGAATTTTCATCTTTAGTTAATGAATAATTGATAAAAAATAATAAAAAAATACAAAAAAATCTTAAAAAGATTTAACAGTTAAATAATTTTTAAAAAAATGGAACAATTAAGTTCACTTCCTGACTATTCATTTAGCAAAGGAAGGACTTTATGGGTTAATTAATTAAGTTTGCACTAAGTATAATATTATTATTGCTATAATTTATGTAAATAATTTTTACATTTGTATGTTACCTTAAAAAAAACTGAAACCACAGCGAAAGCCAGAACAAAACGAAACGCTATAAATGTTTTTTATGTCGCGTTAAATTAATGATTAATTAAATTACAATTATCACGCAAATCGTCTAGAGGAAATTTAGAATATAACGAATTTTTGGAATGGGATAGTGGCAATGTTTTGAAGAGCAAAGTGAGCTTTTAAGTTTTTGGATGGATTTGAAAAAAATTTTGGTGGTTGTTTTGATGAAATTTGAAGGTTACGTAAGGAAATTGACGTACGTAAGAGGTTTACGTACGTAAAATAAAAACGTACGTAAAGTTAAGTCAAATAATTTGACGTACGTAAAGTTAAACAAAACAATTTGACGTACGTAAGATAATATGACGTACATAATTTTACGTAAGACAATCTGACGTACGTAATTTTACGCATGATAATTTGACGTACGTAATTTCAAGTAACACAGTTTGACGTACGTAAATTTACGTATGATAATATGACGTACGTAAGACAATTTGATACGAAGGTAAAGTTACGTAAGATAATATGACGTACGTAAAGTTACGTAAGATAATATGACGTACGTTATTTTACGTAAGACAATTTAACGTACGTAATTTTACGTAAGCTAATTTGACGTACGTAATTTTACGTAACCTAAAAAAGTGAAAATCTTAAAATCTTCAAAACAAACTTTAAAAATCCTTTAAATTCTAAGAAAATTCTTAAAAATTTCACTTTTAATAGACGAAAGGTTTTTCTTTAACATAAGGAAAATGCTTTAAACTTATAAATATGTCACATTGCACCTAGAAATCGATTAGAAAATGAAGTAAAAACAAGAAATAATAACAAAAAAAATAGTATGTTAACATTTCAATAGCACGAAAAATCCCCATTTAGTCTCTATAAAAGTTATCATAAGATGAAAAAAAAAACAACAAAAAAGAATCAAATTTAGATTCATTAAATAGCTCCATAGAATAAATTAAGGGATATTTTTTAATTAACAAAAGAATTTTTATGGGATTTATGATTTTGGATTGTATTTACTCATAAATAACCCCTCCCACCCTGAAATCCGTCATCCAAACATTTCATATTTTTCTCGTTATATCCTTTCTCGACTTATTATCAACATTTATAATGAGAATAATTAGAAAAAGGGAAAGATTTGTTATGATTACTTATTAATGATAATATGAACATTCAATTAAGAAACAAAACAGAATGATAATGAAAATGAAAATTGAAAAAAATTAATATAAAAACAATTACGCGCAGTTTTCTCCAACATAATTACCTATTTTTCAATCAAATTCCAAGAGTTGCCAAAATATTATATACAAAAAAAAAATTGAAATGAATAAAAAATGATAAAAATATGTAATAGAGAGACAAAAAAATTATAATAAAAAAGTTTTCATTGAATTATATATTAAAAAAAAGTAAATAAATGATCATGAGAATAGGAAATGGAAGAGAGAATCTATTAAAATATATAAATATAGTTCTTATTCCTCTATTTTGATATCTAGGGAGTGTGGAGTGAGCTTCTAAATGAGATATTTTCGAAATGATTTTAAAAAAGGACTCGGAAAAGTTCAATTTCTAAAAAGATTTGAAGATTTTCGAAAAATTCGAGATTGATTTTCGAAAATTCGAAATTTTTTGGAAAAATTCAGACAAGAATTTTGAAAATGTTTTTCGAAAAATTCAAATTTGAATTTTTAAAAATTTCAAGTTTGAATTCAAAATTGAGAAATTTCAAAATTTGACTTTCAAATCAAAAATAAATCGAATTTCGAAAAAGTTTCAAATTTGAATTTCGAAGAAAGTTGAAGTTAAATTTGGAAAAATTTTGCATTTCAATTTCAACAGAAACTTTCGAAAAATTTAAAATTTGAATTTCAAAAAATATTTGAATTCGAATTTAGAAAAAATTTTGAGTTCGAATTTCGAAAAGTTTCAAATTTGAAATTTAAATCAAATTTTGGAGAAATTCAAATTTTGAAATGATTTTCGAATTTCGAATTCAATTTTCGAAGAAGAATTTCGAACTCAATTTTCGAAAACCACAAAAACCCTCCACATCCTCTAGATTTACATATTTATGTTTTGTTATCTATTCAAAAAGTTATGCTCTGTTTAGAAAAAAAAAAAGTTTATTTATGAAGAGTTGATTCATTATTAGGAACGAAATATACACACATGTAGACTTACACAGATTCCATAAATATATATATTTTTTAGACAATGGAAAAAAAAAACAATTTTTATGCTCTGTTAAATGGTACTTAGAGGTCGGGTCTATTAATCACATTAATATCATATTTATTCTGATTTTTCATTCATTCTTTTCCGGGGAAAAAGGACAAAATTTTCACATTTTTTTTTGCGGTATCCGCATGATGAGATCAAAAATGAATTAATGCTGTATGCTGCCATTGTGTATGTGGATGGAGATTATGTTTGGTGTACATAAAAAAAGAAATAATTATGATGAGAAGTTATCACAATTCATAAAACATTTTACAGCAGCCGAACCATTAAAGCATCCCTCCCCAAATATTTTGTTTTGCCTTATTTGTTCCATTTTTCTCGTTATTTGAATATCATGCGATTTATATCTTTATTTTATTGAAATTTTGTTGTCTGCAAAATGAGATATGTATGTATTAGCGTGTTTTTAGTGAATATTGAGGTTAGGATGAAGCATTTTGGTTGCTGGATGTTGGAAAAATTGACAAAATTGTGAATTTTGTTATTTTTATCAGCTTTTATAGTCATGGATCTTGCAATTATCAATGTTTGTGTCATTTAAGATCGTAAGATTCATGATTTGACATCCACAAAGTTGATTAAGTTCCAAAACTTCATGAAATGCAAAATTTGATTACTGGATGTTTCAAAATGGTGAATTTTGATGATTTTATCAAATTTCCAAGTCCTGGATCTTAGTATTATCAATATTTAGACCATTCAGGATTAATAGATTGATATTATGACAGTCATGAAGTTGGTTCAGCTATAAATTTCCATGAAATTCCAAAATTTTCAATTTGTAAACAAAGATTCTTTCAATTTTTCTTAAAATCAAAAAATTGAAATCCGATTACTGTGGTAAAAAGTCTCAAATTACTTCAATTATCAATCACTAAGCAGCGGTCGTCGTCTAGTAATCATATCTTCTTTAAATAAATACGTGATTTGCTCAAAAAAACGAATTTAAATATGAAATTTTTATTGAATGTATAGAAGAATTAGATGCTGAATATTGGGGAAATTGGAGTATATTGAGGCTTTTTAGTTGTCATAGCTGTTAAGGATAGTGAGGAAATCTAGAAATCAAGAAGAATTGGTCGATTTTAAGCAAGCTTTTAAGCTAATAACCAATTTGAGATCGATTGTCATCAAATTTTCTTTATGGCAACTTGACTAAGCAGATTTTGACTCTAAACTTGACTAAGCAATGCTCTGCATGTTAGGTTTCTTATCTCTGTCTCCAGATTGGTCAATATAAAGACTTCCGGAAACCCTAGTGTAGAGGAATGTTGCTTAGATTAGTCATCTCAATAGCAGAGCTTTAAGATCCAAAAATCACAATTTTGGGCTGCATTACTTCACCTCATTGACAGCAAGACATGAAGGCGTCCATATGACACCATGATGATGACACTCAATGGCTTCAAACCTTCAACATCCCAGCCCAAAATGCGCTAAATCATCAATCTCATCGCAACATCCAAAAAGACATCAATAATATATTTTTTATGTTTTTATTTTATTTGTATGTAAGTAGATCATGGCAATAATCAAGGTGGCATCAGATTGTAGCATTCTTACTACACAAAAACACGCATTATGTGATCAAAGAGGAATATTAAAATTGCTCGGAATGGTTTTAAAAGATCAGTTCCATAAAGTTATTTTTTTTTTATGTCGATGTTTACTTAACAATGTTTGAATTTTTTTGACGAGGAAGCTTTTTTCTGCATATACAGCGATTGAGTACGAAACTTCCATATTTAAAGTCTTAAAAGCCAATATGCAAGATGTTGTTAAAGTCATTATCATGATAAGGCTCCATGATACTTAACCGATGAGACCAAAAAAATTGTCCTTTTTATTATTGGATAAAAACAGCACAAAACATCCACGGGAGTAGAAAGAAAAAATATCAAATTTGCCTTTTTTTGTTGCCTCTCGTGTGCTGTTATCCTAGCTTTTAGTCTTATAGCCAATTTAGATTATTTTCAAATCGAATTAACTCTTAAAGGTTTTTTCGAGATGTCTCGACGAGCCTTTTTTTATTTTGGGCTGAATTATCGACTATTTCCGTCATGGAATATTTATGATATTGATATTTTTGCTTCCAGCAACTCCTTAATTATTGCCATTTTATTATGTTTTATGGGAGTTAATTTGTCATTTGTTATTGTTGATGTGATAAGACCCGATTCTGAGCTGAGGGGTACGTTATGGGAATGGGTGTTGGATGGTTGTCTATGCTATAATTGGCTTCAATCTCTAGCAGTCTTCAATGAAGTCGCTAGGGTACAGCTATGTAGCCGTGTTGACAGCAAGACGTGAGGGTGACCTGACAATCACGTGATCACGTGACAGCTGATTTCGGTGCATTTTAACTGTGAAATTCAAATTTGCCGCACTTTGCTGATCGGGTATGGCAAAATCAATGCCTTTATGGTACCAAATACTGTCATGAAGTAGCTTCATGTCTATTGAATACCCGAACAAGCAGAAAATGTTATCCAGGGTGCCGCTGTGACGTCGTTTTGACGGTAAGACGTGAGGGTGACATGACAACCACGTGATGGATCATTTCAGTGCATTTTTACGGCAAAATTGAATTTTGCCCGTTTATGCTGTTCAAGAATGGCGAAATGATTACCTCGGTGGAATCAAATATTTTCATGAAGTAGCATAATGTCTACTAAGTACCCGAACAGCACAACGTGTAACCTAAGGCACCATTACGTTGTCTTATTAGCAATGAGACATGAAGTTGCTCTGACATCACCAAGACGTTGGCCTGAGGTCACTATGACGTTGCCATGATGTCACCGTGACGGTTGAATTCGATCCGTATTAACGGCGACTCGCCATATTGTGCAACTCCGGGTAACAACCTATCGACACCCATCACCATAATGTGCATCTCGGTCTAAGTATCTCTTAAAAATTCTATTTAAAAATATTTTTAACGACAACTGAAAATCAAAATGAATATTTTTTAACAAAAAATGATAAATTAAAGTGAAACTTGAAATGAAAACATGAACAAATCGTTGAACCTGATGAATAAAATTCTAGAGTTTGATTTAAAAATAACAAATTAAAAATGATGAATATAGTTGAAAAAAAAAGTTTAAATAATATAAATTATTTAACAATGTTTTAGCAAATGAAATGAAATTATAAAAAAAAAATTAAATAAAAATGAAAGAAATGAATAAAGAAAAGTATTAACATTTAACATTTCCTTTTAGAATTATAAGCTATAAAAGATTTTCATTAGTTATCTAAAAATAAAAAAAAAAATTTAACAAAAAAAAAGAGAAAAAAATGTAAGATTAAAAAGAAAAATCGATAGAATAAATTGGGTAATTCATGAAAAATTTAATAAATTTGTTTTAATCTTTTCAATCTTATTACTTATTTTCAGATGATATGTGTCATGAATGAGATTAAGGGATGTGATACACTTAAATTGAATTTAATCATTTCATTTGGAAGACTTTATGTTGATTTTTATTTCAGATAATATTTATGGTTTAATCAATGATGATTGTCTTAAAGATTGATGAACTTATAATATTGAGGAAATTTAAATTCTTCAAATTTAACGATTTTTCAAATTTTGAACTTAAATTGAAAAATTTCATACTTTAAGCGAATTCAGATAAAATGTTTAATCAATGATGATTGAAAATTCAAAATTTATTTCAAAATCTTAAAAATTTAACGGTTTTTAAAAATTTGAACTTCATAATTTCATTCGAGTTAATTTGAAAGTTTTTCAAAATCGTTAAATTTGAAATTTAAATTTTCGTTTTAAAATTGCATATTTTTGAGTTTTAGGTCATTTCGTTAAGAAATTTAAGAAAATTTGTAAAAAATCGTTCTGATTCAAAATCCGTTACTTTTCAAAACAAAATCTAAAAAATTCAACGGTTTTTCAAGTTTTGAACTTCAAAATGATGCAAGAGCGAATTCAAAAGACGCAAAAATTCAAAATTTACAAAGCCGTTAATTTTCAAATTCGAATTTTCCGTTAATTTACCTTCCCATTTTTTCTTCAAATAATCAAAGAAACTGAAAGTTGATTCCAAAATTAAGTTCCTCTGCTACTCGAAAACCGAAAAAGAATCCAAAAATATCATAAACATATGACCTTTTCGAGCATCTTAGTCTATTGTGAGTGCGTGATTTGAAATTCAAGTAGATTAAAACTTTTCTTTTTCACTTCTTTTCCTGCATATATATTTTTTTCTCATTATCTTTATTACCTTTTTTTATATGTACAACATACATTTCGTTAGAGTCTTAAAAGAACTTAACTCCATAATTTCCATCAATTTCCATTACTTCACATTTACCTTTACCTTCGAGGTGCTTTAATGCTTTCATAAATACTTGTTCATTTAATTGGTAAAATTGCTGATCCCGGGTATCGTCTCCGTTAAGAAGCTCAAAAAATGTTAACACTGAATTTGTCATTCCTGAATTCACAGCCCATGAATAAATGACATTAGACCATTCGTCGACGGTTAGCCAATAGAGTTCATAAGTTCCTGAATTCTTACCGCCGACGAGTTCTGCATTCTTCGTTTTACACAATTCGGTCAGGATTACTTCCCTTAATTCTCTATCTAATGTACGATTTATTTTACTGTTGCTAAATAGCTCTGACTCATCATTAATGTTAATTACTGCTTGATTATTCTGTTTAGCATAAGATAGGATTAGTTCCTTCCATCTAGAGATCTGCTGCTTTCTAGTCTCTGTATGTTTTTGAAGACTATTAAGAATAAATTTAATTATGTTAATTATGGAACTATTGGATGTGAATTCTAGTAAACTTACGTGAAAAACGGAGGAAAGTTGTATTCCCAAGGAAACTCAAACTCGGTCATGGTAATTTACTACTTAATTAACGTAGAAATTAGGAATAATGAATTATTTGGGTGGTTTGTTTACGTTTTTCCAGGGGTGGGAAATTATTTTTGGATTTTTTTGTGTTTCACGCCCCTTGGAATACTTCCAGTGTCTCTGATGTCATGAACATAGAATTTGAAATTATTTTTGAATATCTAACAGGCCTACTAGATTAAATATAATCATTAATTTATGATTTTAGGGAATTTAGGACATTCTAGCATAATTAACAAATTTTATTTACAAAAACAATTTTTTATCGGCAAAATTCGGTAGTTCCTGTAAGAAACATCGCTCTGTTGGGGGACTATCTGGACTTGCGCTTCAGTTTTCCCGATATTTTAGGAATTTTGTCGAACTGGATTGTGAAATTTCGTGAATTTTGAACAAAAATGATACAAAATTACAGCTTAAGCAATTCAGAATGTCAATTTTCATTCAAAACTGCTGTAAACTTTCATATTCGGTATAATTATGACTTAAAACAGTCAAAATAAGTGACAAAAACATAAATAAAATTTAACGTATTTTCAAAATTTAAATATTTTCCAAGCACTTTCCAACAAACTTCCAGTATTCCAGCAAAAATTCAAAATTTTACCGTTTATTCCCGTCAACATTCCCGGTACTGGAAACTCTAAAGCTGGAAGAATAATTAAGGGCGTTTTGTAAAAAAAAATACAAAAATTTTAAAATAATTTTTTTACTGTAAATTCCTTAATTTAAATCCAGAATGGCTGCTACATTGAAGCCTTATTTAACAGCAGTTCGACACACGTTAACAGCTGCAATGTGCTTAGACAACTTCTCATCACAGGTCAGATTTTAAAATTGCGAAAAAAAAAATATTTTGATGACTAATAATATTTTTGTTCCTTAATATAGGTGATAGAAAGGCACAACAAACCCGAAATTGAAGTAAAATCATCAAAGGAATTAGTTTTAAATCCAGTTATTATATCCCGCAATGAGAAAGAACGAGTATTAATTGAGACAAGTGTTAATTCAGTTCGTGTTAGTATTTCCATAAAGCAGGCAGATGAGATTGAGAAGATCCTATGTCATAAATTTACGCGCTTTATGATGATGAGAGCTGAAAATTTTATAATATTAAGACGAAAGCCAATTGAAGGCTATGATATATCATTCCTTATCACAAATTTTCATACCGAACAAATGTATAAGCACAAACTCGTTGACTTTGTCATCCATTTCATGGAGGAAGTTGATAAAGAAATTAGTGAATTAAAGTTGTCTGTCAATAGTCGTGCGCGTATTTGTGCCGAGGAATTCTTAAAGAGATTCTAAATCACCCAAAAAAAGTAATTAATTAATAAATGCTGCCAATTGTTCTGCAATATTCGTTTTTTCTTACTATTCGGACACAAAATTTAATTAATTATACTATAATTTTGTATTTTCATTTCATTTTTAATCAAATATTTTTCATTTTTTCTTATTTAAAAAGAAACAAAAATTTTCATTTTGGAAAGTATTTTTTAAAATATAAATAAAGCAGAAAAGGAGATAAAAGGAAATTAAAGATCCAGTGCGTTGTTAATGTCTTAATTGAAGCTATTGCTTCTTATTACGCAGACTATGTCCAGCTCCTTGAAATGTTTGAAAATCATCTTTTTCATTCTTAATTGCTGTTTTGGGTTTGAAACTTCTGTCAAATTTCAGCTCAAATATGTTGTGATCATAGTCGGGAATACCTCTTGTATATTTCTCTAAAATATGTGAGGGTGGTTCGCTCTTTATTGGCTCCTTAATCTTCTTTCCATCTAGTCTACTTCCTTCACCTTTGAAGGCATAAAATTCATTATTATCGATGTGTGTTGTCTGATGATGATTATCGACATCCATCACGTCCTCCTGTTTAGGTATTCGTTCTGGTTCTTTATATCCTTCTGGTGCGTCAAATTCCACCTGCAAATACAGTCGATCATCAATTAATCAGCATTAAAAAATAACGGTCAAATAAAATTTGAAAAAACGTACGTATTTGTACGTAACTTACATTCATATCGCATTCAATAATTGTCACAGCTTTGCCGGGTTTAGTCTCTAGAACGAGTAACTCATAAATCTTACTATTATAGGATATAGCAATCACATCTCCTATCGTAAGACATGCAAAATTCCTTAAGCAATTTTCCAGTACAGCTTTTGGATTTGTTATGTCCAAGAAATCGACACTTTGTGGTTTAAATTTTGAATAAGATGCTACAGGCAGTGATAAATTCTCGACTGTCACTAAATCGCCTTCCTCTAATACCAAATTCTTCATCATCCAGTACGGAATATAAATTCTGCCTTCATCTGCTATAAATTCTAATACACCTGCATGTGTTTCTCTCTTTCCATGACGATTTGTTATTTTAAATAACATTGGATATTCTATATTGAGCCTTGTTAATTGATCTAATGCTGATGGTGGCATAATAACTACAAAAAAATTATTAATTTATGTACAAGTTGGTTATAATGACATTGCAAAAAAAAATCACATCCAAATTACTTTTTCCTCCATTCTCGACATCAGCTCGCTCATTACCAGGCAACATAGATACGGAAAAGCATCGATAATTTTGTGTGAAATTTCTCATTTCTGGCCATCGCATTTCAGGAAATCCGAAGTTAAACTGAAAATTTATTGAATAACAAAGAAAATTTTATGAAAATTGTTGATTTTCCACTTAATTTGGTGAGTTTTCTATGGGAATTGGATGTCTTTGGGTAGTCTTGATGTTGTTGGACTCACCATTATTGAAAAATTTACTTATATTCCACTTATTCTCTTAAAAGTTTATTAAATTTAGCAATCGAATTTTAAGAAAACAAAGATATTTACACGAATTTGTTTGCCCCTTGTCAGGATTTTGAATTTTAAATGACCGTTAAATTTTTTAACGGAAGTTTCCCTTTTTAAGCTTAATTAACTCGTTTGTGGCCATTTTTGAGTTGTTTTGGAATTGAAATTAGTAAACTTATCAATTATTTTGGTCATTAATTTTCAATTTAGCAAATTTAAGAAATCTAAGCCTACTCACATAAAATTCAAATCCGGCCAATCCCTCACAAAAGGGCACTCAACTACGATCAACATAAATTTTTTGTTTATCTCAGAAAAATAATTTTTACAAAAAGTTTTTTAATTATAATACAGTCATGGAAGAGCTTAGTAAGGAGAAAAAGAATGCAAATCAGTCTAAGCAGTTGCCCAAAGACGCTCAAGTCATTATATCTATCCTACGGTATGTCCTACATCGTTTTTCACTTAATCATGATAATTTAATGGATTTGTTTGTGTCTAAAATTTCAGTGATTTGGGAGTCGAGGATTTTGAGCCGAGAGTGATAAATCAGCTATTAGAATTTACTTATCGATATGTTACAACGATCTTAGAAGATGCAAAGTAAGATCCAGTGATATTATTTCTATATCCAGTGCTTTTAATTTCATCCATAAAGATCCAGTTGTAACTTGATATCCTATTTCTAATTCCTATAGAGTCTACGCAAACCACTCAAAAAAGAAGGGAATCGATTTAGAGGACGTAAAATTGGCATCAACAATGCTGTTAGATAAATCATTCACTGGACCACCACCAAGAGAAGTTCTGTTCGAAGTAGCAAAACAGAAAAATTCCCAGCCATTACTTCCAATAAAGCCTCATTCAGGTTTACGACTTCCACCAGACCGTCACTGTCTACTTGCTGCAAACTACAAACTTCGTGCTGCATCATCGCAAGCGCCAACAAAGAAGCTCGTCAAATCGGCAATTGAAGGAAGTACAATCAAAACAAAGCTCGTAACTGGAAGTCAGCTGGTCACAAATGTAATAAAGAAGCCAACATTAGGACAGACAATGAATAAGACATCAAGTGTGTCAATTCCAAAGCCAACATTTAAAGTCGCAAAACCTACAATAAGCATCAATAAGCCACAACAAATTCCAACAGAAGATGACATTAAAATGGACATTGTGGAAGAAGTATCAATTAAGAGGAAGCGAGAGGATGAAGATTTTGATGATTTAAATTAAGTGTGTATTTTATTATCTCATATATAAAAAAATTAATTATTTTAATAAAATTAAAGAAACTTGACAGGAATAAGAACAGCACTTTACTTTTTCTCAAAGGCCATTAATGCTGTGGTTCCAAAATTCATTAATTGAAGATATTCACTTCCGCCAGACAACAATCGAAAGACAACTTCGCCCATTTTATCAAGCATTATACTTTTTTGGTCGTTTGTGATTGAATCGTCCATAACAATCAGATCGTTAAGTTGGTCGAAGAATTGTGAGGCGCTGTATGCTTCAAACATGAAATTCTCAACGAAATCTTCAAGCTTCTGGAAGTTATTGGAACGGCAGATTTGGATGAAGTCAGTAAGAAATTTCTCAGGAACCATGCCTGACATTTCCAGGATGTCTGTTTTTGTGATTGGATTGTCTTTTCCTTGTATATCAGATCCACACTTTATTCTGTATGATGACTGTAATGTAGTTATAGCTTTTCTCATGTCACCGCCGGATATATCCACAATACTCATCAGTGCATTATCATCAATCTTTACATTCTCTTCTGTACAAATAAGCTTCAATCTTTCCAGGACCTTCTCCTCAGTCAATGATACAAATCGGAACTTGGTACAACGTGATGTGATTGGTTCAATGATTCGAGACACATAGTTACAAATCAGGCAGAATCTTGTAGTTCTGGTCTCTTTTTCCATTGTTCTTCTTAGTGCTGCCTGTGCAGCATGTGTCATAGCATCTGCCTCATCGAGGATTATTATTTTGAATGGTGGACATGGCTTGCCGTCCGGTCTAGTTGATGATGCTTTAAGCTGTGCAAAGTTCTTAACTTTTGTACGAATTACGGCAATTCCTCGATCATCGGAAGCATTTAATTCTAATACACGTTCTTTAAAGAATTCACCGAATAACTGATGTGCTGCTGCTAATATTGTTGACGTCTTTCCAGTTCCTATGTGATTTTATTTTATGTTAATTAATGTTTTATGATTTATAAAGGAAATGAATTTACCGGGTTGACCATAAAGTAATAAATTTGGCAAGTCAGAGCTGTTTAGACAATCGCGAAGAACATTACACACTTCTTGTTGCTCAACCACATCATCTACTTTTTTCGGTCGGTACTATAAATTAAAGAAATCTTGATTTAATTAACAAAATTTGATTTCCCGCCAAAAAATATTTACCTTTTCGACCCATGGAACTGGCTTTTCCTTCTGTTTCTTCTCTTTTGATGATTTCTGACTACCTGTGCTAGTTCCGGCTTTTGATGATGATAATTTGCCACTCTTTAAAAATGCTTGCATATTAAAAATAATTAATTATTAAATAAATTGTGAAAATCAGCAGTACAAATAAAGTAGGGGAATAACAAATCAAGGGGAAAATCAACTAATATGTGTCCAAAAATTCAAATAAAGACCGTTAAATAAATAGACAAGAACAACACGTGATTATTCAAATTTAACTGATGATTCACAAAATCAATTTATTCTTATAATATTTACATAAATCTTTTATATTATTTTTTTCACAGATTATATTTCTGAACGAGGTATTGCAATTCTTTCAATACAAATGTAATCGATGATGATGAATGAAGATTTATGAATTCAGTGATAGGAATACTTGATAATTTCTCGGAACTAATCGGTATGATGAGTTTTGCTGTATTCTGCGAACAGGAATCATTTGTTGGTAATATGATTTGGATACGATCATTATTGCAGCAATCGAAATCTGAGCCTCTGGGATTTTTATTAGCATCATAGTTATATCCATTATTATTATTTCGGCTGTTAACATTGTTAAGATTATTAATAGTATTATTATTGTTGCTGTTGTTGTTATTTTTATTTCCATTTTTGTTACGATCATCAAGTTCTTGTGTTTTAAGAGCTCTCGACGCGATACTTCTGTCAAATTTATCTTTTTCTTCATTTCTGGCCTTTTGAGCTTTTTCAATGAGCGAATCAAACAGTTTCTTACGATTTTCATAACGTGTTGATGGATTATTGGGATCATAAAGGATTGTCGGCGCTTGACATCCATCTGGAAACAAGTAGCGAATGTTTGCCGCTTTTAATTCTTCTTCATTAAATGATTCAACGAATGACGCGATTCTGTTAAGAGGCATAAATTAACATGTTACAAAGAGAATGACAAGATGATGCTTAATAATACTATAATTGAATGATTATCTTGCATGACATTGTAAATAAATATAAAATCAACACACCTGGGCTCGGTGCTACCTTTACTAAATACAGTTATCAAGTCCGTATCTGTCGGTGCTAATCTATATCCTTTTCCGTCTGCTATATAATTTGTGCTGTATTTCTTGCCTTCCAATTCAAATCCATAACAGCCTATAATGAAGCGTTAATACAGGCATACGTATAAGCACACATTTTAATTTAGAAAAAAATATCAATAAAAGATTTACCTAATCGTACACCATCTTCGGCTATTGTCATATAATAAGAAGAAGAACAAATGAAATTGAGTGAAACACAAAGAAAAAAAAGAATGGAAATTACCAAAAATCCGTAAATTGAATGTGTGAATATTATAGATAATAATATAAAATGTTGGGTAGATACGGAAGAAATGAGCAGATTTGAAGTTTATGCCAGCTTTATGTTTTAATTGTGAATAACGACTTTTTACAATTTGAAAATTATTAATGGTTAACATAGCTATCCGCCCCTTTCATACAAAAATTAGTTTTGTATTGAATTTTAAGCAACCAACATCCTATTCCTTATTAAATCAGTGATTAAATAATTACAATGACTGTATTGCGTAAAGCTATATTAAAAAGTGTGTAATAAAGCCTATAGAAATCATTATAACTCAAATAAATTGGAATTAATAGCTTAATCTTTTATAAACAAACTCAAGAATATAATTCATGTAAAATCATCATCAAATTTAATTAAAGCTTCGACATAATTGGTGAGTACTTCAATAAAAGATTCTTCAAGTATAAAACCATCTCATTTTTTCCGAACATCCCGAATAAATAAGATAAAAGTTAAATAAAACAAAACCTGTTATCGTGTGATGAAATTGCTTGTTCTCCTTTAACTCAACACCGAATCTGTGTGCGTCCTGTTTTCCAGCAAATTGATAGTCTAACCCTAAAAGATTGAAACAAAAATGCATTAAATGATGAAATAGAAGGAGTTAATTCGAAAATGTGACATTTTATCTTGATTCAATTCATATAAAAAGTTTGTTTATAGGCCATTTCGATTGACAGTGTGCAGCTAAAAACTCTCTAAACGGTGCCGCCATCGAAATCCACATGTGTCGATGCAAATAACGAAACTTGAGAATCACGTGTCAATAAAAAAAGCTGACTATTAAAAATGACCGGTCGAATGATTGTTTGAGCGCATTTTTCAGCCTTGAACTTGGTAATTAAAGAGTTTTTAATGGATTTTCTATTAGTTTTAAGAGATTTTCAAATGGATAATGGAATTAAATGTATTTTAGATTCCCGGATTGACCTTCCATAGTGATTAAGCAGATTATATGACCGGGGTTGCCCTGAATATCAAAGATATGAACTGTCGCAGTGAAATATGAAAAAATTGGCATTTTAAGCACATAAAAGCACATTAAGAATGCTTGACATTTGATGTCTTTTTTAAGCACTTAAGTAACATAAGTACACTATCCATTTCGGTTCCCTGCGGCGATCTGGTAATAAACTAGCGGTCAATCACCAAATATATGCTATTGAGACGTGAAAAGGTGAATCTAGCTGATTCTAAAATTAATGAAGCAATTTTTATTGCGAGAAAAAATTATTTTATGCGCAGTCAAAAGAATTAAATCTTTTTTTTTTAATTTTTGATAGCTTTGTATAGTTTCAGGCTTCAGATTTCGAGTTATGGTTGCTATAAATATATATATTTAGATGGTGCGACCAAAATGATCGTGTCACATTTGATTGAAATAAAAAAAAATGCGCGTAAAATTTCAGAATTTTATTTTTTCGATCGATTTTAATCAATATTAAAGTTCAAGGTGTCCTGTTTCACTAAAAATGGTAATTTTTGACACATCTTATGGTGTCTATTGTGAAGTAGTTCCAAATTAAAAGCTCAAATAAGATAATTAAAATGTAAACTCCTACGATACCAAAAGGCGAGTTGAGCTATAAATTAATCATCATAAATCGAAGCACTAAAAAACTGAACATTTGTCATAAAGCATCATAAATGCAGATTGATTTTTGGGGACTTAAATTTGGAATAATCGTTAAAATATTTATAGCAACCGGACTCATAAGGATGTTATCTTGTGAACATATACCATTTAGACCGTTATACCTAAGTTATTATGCATATATATTCAATTTACCTTTTGAATTTGAAAGATAAAACTTAAGGTCGGTTTTGACAGCCCGATGAGGCATAACAGCAAATATTAGCGCAAGACAAATCGATATTATCTATAATGAAATAGAATATTCTTTTAATTTATTTAACATCTCATTCATAAATACTGTTGATTGACTGTTGATAATTAATTTGATGTTTTTTTATTGTATACCTATAAATAGTTAATAATAATATTGGAAGCAAGCTTTAATCGATTTCGGTACGACACAAGAGATTATACACTTAACACAATTATAGAATTATAGACTGTTGACATGCTAGTTATCATCATCAATTCCATCAACATTAATTTTATAACTCGGTAAACAAAAGATAAAACAAGAAGAAACAGGTTGTTCTTTCTTTCGAAAACCATCGATGCTTACAATTAATAGCTGGTATAGAGATGGTCTTTGGTGATAAATGAAAACGCATTTTTGATAAGTGGAATTGACAGAAGAACTTTAAAAAGTATTTAGAATTAACGGTTAAAAAATATTTGAATTTTATCGGATTTTTTGAGCCTTATTTTACCCCAGTGGTGGATAACCTGAGTGTCGCTGCACACTAGTGTGACCCCACTAGTGGTTTGGTCATGGCTAACCACCTAGGAGTAGCGCGAAGCATTACAGGTTGCTCATTCCTGTTTGACCCTCTTATCGGCTAATCAATTAGATCGTGAGAGACAATGTAGCGTTTGATATTGAAAATTGGCAAAGAGCAGTCAGTGATAGAGCAAGCTTAAGACGCCAACTAAGTCAGTAAAGCAGTTACATTCCAACCACCGACAATATGCCCATGACTACTAGAAATCCAATTCAAAAGCCCAAACTCAAAAAGCCATGAAAGGATTTAGCATACGATTGAAAAGCCGATAGTCAAACTGCAGATACCATCGTCCATCCACTTAAATAAAATGCGTGAAAAAATTAAAAATTCGAGAATCGAGAATGATAAAAGAAACGAGTAAATTTTATGATGATTAGCAAGTCATAACAGCGCATCCTCCCTTAATGTTATTTTAATAAATTTAAATAATTATTTTTTTTTGTGTGTCCAAACAGCTGTTTAATGCGACGTGCCAAAATTAGAAGAAGATCAACGTCACTTTATAAAAATGTATCATAATTTATGTCGCATCGTCGACACCGAATGAATGTGAACCATAAATAATTTTTTTTTGTTTTTGTTATGCTTCCTTAACAATACCTTTCGGAAGAACATTCTTAACGCTTGGAATAAAAGAATTTAATAATTTAATATCATTAATGAATGGAAGAATTTGCCAAAAAAAATTAATATTCCATTCCTAAAACTTGATTTTCTATGCACGTACAGTCAATTTATTGTTATCGCTTTTATTGTTAATTGCGAAAACAAATAGATGAGATGACCAAAAAAACTTCGATAAAGGATGATCATCTGTTGATGTATGGGCGATTCCATAATTGAAGCATTTTTTAAGACTTAGAACAAAAGTCAATGATTCCTTTGTTCTTTTTGATTACAAATTTAGATTGTTGTCACTGATATATCACTCGTGTATTATCCAACTGTGGTGTTTTTCATTAATATTACTTAGCATAATGTCATAATTCTTAACGGGTTCCTTATTAAGATGTCACAATTTTCTCATTCTCCGCGATTCGTGGTTCAAACAATATTTTTTTGTGTAAAGGAACCGAAGTTCTTTTAAGTTTAGCGAATGGAATTTGACCATTATATTTTGTCTGATAAAGGCTTAGATTTCTTTTTCTTTTACATTTGAAGAGATTTAAAATTTAAATGATATTTGAGAAAGCTTCTAGTGAATGGAGAATGCAAGGGATTGGAATTTTCTGGTAATTATATGGTTATTAACTGGAATTTATATTATTTTTGAGCTTAATATTGGTTATTAAATAAAAATTTATAGCATAAAGGAAATTAAGACTTAAAATGTAGAAATTGGGATTGTCATAACGCTAATTTGAGATTTGAATAATATTTATTGTACATACATAGTTGAAAACCCTATTTTCATATGGAAAGTTCATTTTATATTAGAATTCTGAAGAATAAACATCAGGATAAGTCGTTTTAATTAAACTACATTAATCATAAATACTAAATCGATGATTATTCGCTCTTACTAGAGTAGATTCATCAATTTCAATCGCTCTAAGTGAGTAACTAACAAACTTTTTGTAAATAACAATCAAATCATTTAGTTTTTGAGATCAATATGAAATTGGAGCTTAGGGAAACTTTGAATTTGGGAAAAGATCAAGATTTAAGCTAGAGGATCACCTTATGAATAGAATGTTGATAGAATAATCCTTAACAGAGCTCGAAGTCGACTCTGATTTTTCTTGATAAAGTCGATTCAAGCTATATTTACTTGAAATAAACTACTTGAGTCTACTTTGATAGAAATTTGTAACTTTCTGACAAAATGCATCTCGGCAATTCAAGAAATAGGATCTGACCTCTCAAACACAATCCCATCTGAATATAAGAATAGTTTAGAACATCACAGAATATTTTCACACCTTGATAATTTCTACATACTAAAAAATTCCCCATTCATTTCTTCTTCCTCTCCTGCAAAAGCGTTGAATAATTAATTATAGAAATTTATGTATCTCCAACAGAATTTTAGTATTTACAGGTGTTCAAGAAAAATAAAATTTCACCACAAAGCAAATTGCCAAAGGGCAACTTTAAGTCTGGGAATTAAATTTATTGCAAAATCGTGAGATTATATCGGAACACGTTTTTATCAGTGAATATTTCTCTACCAATTTGTGGACTATCCCGTACTAAATTAAAATTCATTATTGAATATCGATAAAAAGCAGATGAATAACCGTTTAACATCTGAGCTTCACGAGTTGTCTATGCGATCACGATGAGAAAAATAAAATTTCACCACAAAGCAAATTGCCAAAGGGCAACTTTAAGTCTGGGAATTAAATTTATTGCAAAATCGTGAGATTATATCGGAACACGTTTTTATCAGTGAATATTTCTCTACCAATTTGTGGACTATCCCGTACTAAATTAAAATTCATTATTGAATATCGATAAAAAGCAGATGAATAACCGTTTAACATCTGAGCTTCACGAGTTGTCTATGCGATCACGATGAGAAAAAATCGTCTTTATAATTAATACGAAAATAAATTTTTAATTTATCATAATGTTCTGATTAAAGATAAGTTCTTTTACAAACCACCACAAATTTTTAGAGCTGAGAACGGAATAAACTAATCTGGCACATCGCGATTTTTTAACCAGTTTATCGTAGCTGGATGTATAATCTACGTCAAAATACGACAAAAAAGATACATTGATTGCCAACAATTGATTAATCACGTATTTATTATTATTTATGATTATTTAAAAGCTCTTTGACGAACAAATGAATGAATTTTTCATGATTATAAATTCCATATAGTCTCATTTTTAATTCTATTCACTGTAAAAATTATCAATTAACACTTTAACCCATAAATCAATGATGTTTATTACTATTGTTTTTATTATAATTTTTAATTCGAGATTAGCCATCTGGGGATTTCTCATAAGGTATGATTAGGGTTGTTTTGAACAGTTTATGGCCTTGTTTAAAATGGATTTAACTTGTTTAGCTCTAAGGAATCTATAGTTTTAGAGATTTTGATTCTAATTTGAAGGATTCTTGAATTTTAAGGATTCTCCTTGATTTATAAAGCCAAGTTCTATTCCAAAACTCAAATTTTGATAAATTCAGACTTCTTTTTCTTACAAAACACAACATCTGAACTTCAATCTCTTATCTAGACCTGTTTGCCAATGAAAAGTCGATGGCCAGCCTAATTGAATTTCGGATACAGCATGTGCGATTTGAAAGGCTGATAATTAATAGAGTTTTGTATCTTAATCTTTTCAAAGAGGCTTCACATATCTTTTATTTCAAAAAACATTTATTTGCTCCTTGCCGAATTCGAGGCTCTTCTTCTTGACATTTTGGCCAAAGATTTTCATAAACTTTTTTTAATTTTTTCCACACTGTAAAGTTTAGAGATCATTCACAAAACAGCAACTAATAAATTAATGTTTTCGGATATTATAAATATATGTAGAAGGTTTGGGTCACTCGTGAAACATAATATGTAATTTTTCATCGATTTCGCTTCCAATATTATTTTTTATCACTAATTTTTTTTTGTTGGTTCCACCTTACCAGTTGTTTTAGCTTCATAGTTCCTTTCTAAAAGTCTCTCTTATATGACCGCGAATCTTTTTCTTTTTCTTTTTTACTTCTTCTTTTCAAGAATATATACGGTATTATATGTGGACAATTGAAATTAATTAATACTTGTGCTTATTGAAATGAAGATGTAGGGGAGAGAAAAAAAAAAATTAAATTCTAACACTTAACACCAGAAACGTGCCGAAGATTTCGCAAGACTGAAAAGGTGTTATCGTAAACGTCTGATCTTTATACTTGTGACTTCTCTTTTGCTTAAACACAAAACGACGATTGAATAAAATAAAAAAAAGACAACAGAAAATCACCAAAATGTTAGACAAAAAGATGAGAAAAAAATCTTAGATTTAATAAAAATTAAAAAAGAGGAGACAGTGTTGGGAGATGGGGATGGGATTCTGGATGGATGGTGATGGTGAAATTCGTTAAAAATAGTTTACAAATTGAAATTGATTGAAGTTTAATTAAATTCTTGGATTCATTCTTTTTGATAGTAAATTTCAGAATTAACGAACATTGAGAATTCAAATTTTCTTAAAATAGTTGTAGTTTCACTCCCCTTTTGTTTACAATTAATTTGTAAAAACACATTTTTCAAAGAATGTATTTAATTAAATTTAGTAATTAGCATTCAATTAGAATAGTCATTTCCTGTAGATCATCAACTAAACTAGATAATAGTTATTTCCTATTACTCATCAACTAGATAAACTCCAGGAATTCAAAACTAAAGGAGTTAAGTGTGCTTTGAATATATCTATTAAAATCAACAATAACTCGAAATATTGAGCGACATAAGATAACAAATTATTCACTACAATATAGATTATGTACTAATCTCATGGTCAAATTATGATGATCTCAAGAGTTTTTGAGTTAAAAATACTCTTTTATTCGCTGAAATGATTTACGATTCTCAAGTACAAAATAGTCACTCAAATTTGAAGAGTAAATAAACTGCAATGAATCATGAAGCTTAGAAAAATTTATTCCTAATCCTCAACTTAATTGAAGAAGAGTCACCTGCATAAAGCTTAAAAATGACCGGAAATCATTCAAATATTTTTCCAAGTCAAATGACTCGTACGACAACCCTGCTAAAGAGCCTGACACGAGAGCAGTTGGTGCTACAAGAGAATTCACTCTGAATATTGTTTGAAGACAGCAAAGCACAAAAAAATAAAAATAAAGATTATTTGAAAAGAAAATTGCGATAGGTCAGTAAGTTGTACCACACAAGCTGTAAGACAAATAACCTTAATAGAACTGAATATTGACGTTTTTCGTCTGATTCATTTGAGATTGTTTTGTAAGAAAGTAAGTATGAAGATTTATTACACTGAAGCACGTGCATGACATTAAAATTGTTTAAAAGGTGAACGTAGAACATAAATACGGAAATTAAAGAAGTAATTGGGCTTTTAGGAACACTTATGAGAGACATAATTCATTATAAAATCCCACATAAATCTCCTGTCCATATTTATTGATTCTCAAATTCATCTTCTTCAGGTTCAAGGACAAATATAGCTTTTAAGGTAGCGCCATATGCTCAATCAAAATAAATAAAAAAAAAATCATTTCGTTTATTATCTCATCTGTGATATTTGTTAGTCTAAATGCTCAGCTCAAACTCTCTCTCACTTTTGATTCGACCAGCCAAAAACCTACGTGAGTAAATTTTAACACTCCATTAATGCAAATGAGACTTGAATGATTTATTTTGAACGCTTATTTTTAATAGTAACACTAATTTATTGTATAAGATTCCTTCGATAAAGCCCATGTGTCATTATAATGCAAATTAATATAAATGATTAGGTAGCATCACGACGAAAGTGTTACTGGTTGCTGACATTCAAGGGGACACTTTCGTTAAGTTTTTATCTTCTTCTTTATTTATGTTTTTAATGAGCAGGTTCAGTGACATTTAATTAATTTATCATGATACGTTCGACACCCCGATTAAATACCAAATCTTCTCTTTTATTATGTGATATTTGTTTAATTTATTATGTATACCTAATAGCTGGTTAATATTCAATCGATGGAATGCTTAGTCATTAACAAGTCTTTTCACAGTATTTAGTTCCATTTATCATTTAATTTGTCATGCGTTTGAAAATTAGATCACATGCTTAATAGGAGATTTGCATATAATTAAAGAATCCTTAATGTTTATTTTGATTATAAGTCATTGCCTTGTTGTCTAGGGGAATTGATTAGGAATTAGCTCTTTGGGTTTGAATTAGATATGATTGATACATACGACTTGGTATTGGGAATTGGTAAAGGGCAGTCTACGATAGAACCAATTTTAGATGTCAACTCATAGAGGTCATGGATCACTGCTGATCTGTAAAAAAGCTAAATTTTACCGATTATCCGGATTTGCCGCACATTTATCCTTTAATAATTCAGGACAAACACAGGATCTTCGCCATGTAATTGCCATTTACCGTTTATTTCGAATAGCAATTAAGTGCTTCTACGGAGTAATCCGTAAGGTACTTGGCTTAAATTTGGAGTGGTAGTTCGAAAGCCGTCGGTTTGAATTCCCTACTATTTCCAAATCTATACTTTTTCATATTTTGATAGCTTACTGTACGAGATCAGGACGATATTTGAATTATTAGAGATATATAAATGGAGAACAAGTCACAAACTTGTCAAAATCGGGAACCAGGAGTGTTTAACAATAAATCAGAACAATAGCTACAAGACCACCTCACAAATAGAAGATAGATCACGTTCTGCCAATAAAATATTGAAACTTTCAAATTGAAAATTAATCAAAGCACAAAAACCCGCTACACAACCACTCTCTAAGTTCTGTTAATTCCCCGATATCTAAAACCAATTTTAACACATGTTATTCGGCTGTAAAAAATGCAAACAATACAAAAAGAACGTTTTCGAACTCATATTTCATTCACGATAAATCTTTTCTCATGTTATTCAAGTCTGATGACCTTTCCTTAAGCTCCTTTAATAATAAACAACGGCATCAAATTGGGTGGGATAATCATTAGTGATGCCTAAATGATATGGATGGGATTGTTAGCGAGATGCATTATCTGTCTTAACATTTTCATTCAAGTAGAGCAAAGGGCAACCTCGCGACACACTTTTGTGGTAAGATGTCCATATTAAGATGGACATCATCTGTAAACAACCCCCTTGTAAATTAACAAATGCAAATTTTTCATCTCGTTTAAAGAAGCAATTCTTTATTTTTTTTTTGGATGTTAGACACAAATCGACACAATTATGATTCATTAATTCTTTATAAGAATTCTTTCCAAACATTTATTAAAAATATAATTTTATGAAATTCGTTATTTTTTCAAATAAAAATAATTAAAAATTCATTGTATTTAAAAATTAAGCTGTAATGCGTTAATGATATACACAAGTATATCCAATTAAAATGTACAAAATTTTTAAAATTATTCAGAAAATATAAAAATGATAAAAATCTTATAAAATTAAGTATAAACAGTCACAGGTAGAGTAGGAGAGTGAGAGAATAAAGGCAGAAAGTCAGAGATACAGACAGAGAGATGACAAAAGGTAGAGAGACAGTCACAGAAGACTAGCAAGAGTGAGAGAGTGAGTCTTAAGAGAGTGATTTAATTATCGTCTTTGCTAGCTCTGATGGATTGCTAAGTAAAGTCTTTAATGATTCCATTCCAACAGAGTCAGCTGGCACAACTAATTTTGCGAATCTAGGACATGATCCATCTTTAGCTACACCTAAGTTGATTGGAATTACAAGTTTTGGTACTGATTCGTCATCATTACAGCATGTTTTAACCTCGCATGAATCTGCAACAGGAGGATTTTTAATTGTTATTGACTGAGACACACAACCATTAATTTCACAATTACTTTTCGGTTCCTCTGGAATTGGTGCAACGACAATTGGCTTCTTAAAGAGAGCAGGTGTTGGTTTTGGCTCAACTTTTGGTGCTGCCTTTGGTGGTGCTGGTTTTGGTTCAACTTTTGGTGCTGGCTTGGGTGGTGATGGTTTTGGCTCAGCTTTTGGTGCTGGCTTTGGTTCAACCTTTGGTGCTGCTTTTGGTGCAGGAATGTCAGCTTTTGGTTGACGTGTTGTTGGAATCAATTTTGGCTGGGTTTGGGGGGGAATGGCTTTTGTAATGTAATTTCCTTTAAGTGAAGGGGCAGGGGTAACTACTGGAGGCAAGTAAGTATTTGGGGGTGGGAGATATGTTTCAGGTGGTGGGGTTGGTTTTTTTGTGGTGGTCTCAGGGTCAAGTTTTACAACATTAATTACCGGTACTGATTGTTCAATAGTTCGTCTGGGAGTGGGTGGTGGTTGGGTTGGAGGTTTAGGTGTAGTTTTTGGTGTTGTTGGTGCTGGTGTTGGTGTTGGTCTTGGTGATGGTTCAACTACTCTAATGACTGGTGGAGGCATTGGATTCTTTTCGGCTGGAATGATGATATTAGAATCATCACCACGGCAACCTTCAGGGAAGAAGTAGCGGATATTTTCGCTCTTGTCCTTGTCTTCATTGAAATTTCCAATGAATGTTGCCTCTCTATAAAATAATAATTAGTTATATACAAAAATATAAAGCTACAACTTAATTTTATGATCCACTAACCTTACTCCACCACTTTTTGGATATACGTTTATGACATTATATGTATAGACTGGTCGATATCCTTTAATATCAGCAACATATTGTGTTGAATATTTCTTTCCTTCTAACACATGTCCATAACATCCAAGTCTGAATAAATCAATGAATGAATTTTAATTATTATAATCCGGTCATAAAAATTAGACTTATATATATATTTCACACCTCACTCCATCCAACTCAGTAGTTGTGTGATGAAAGTGCTTATTCTCCTTCAATTCATATCCATATTTATGCTTGTCCGTACCATGGGATTGTAGAATGTATTCATTTTTTTCTATAATAAATATTCATAGCTGATTAATATAACATATTTATGTACATCAAATGCATGAATGCCTTCATATTTCTTAAAACACACAAAAAATTTCAATTTGCATATTAATTCGATTTAATGTTAGTCCGAATGGTCATAAACCAGCTATAATAAAATATATACATCTATGTTTCTAACGAAACTAATTTAGGAACTATCACAAAAATGGGAGATTAGTTTTGGTATGTTGCAATTGTGTCATCAGTGCTGTTCCATACCCCGAGTGATGCAAATGGAGTAGACTAAGCCAAGGAGCTTTTAAGGCTCCGCTAAGCTACTTAACAATATCAAATGGAAGCAGCCTCTATATGGAGGCCAAATGGAATCCATAAGGTTGGCAAACGGAGGCTAAATGGCGTCCATATGGCTGCCAAACGGAAGTGCTCAGCTAAATCATTTATACGAAAACCAAAAGGAAGCTGCCTTCTTTTAGCAGCCATATGGATGCCATTTGGTCTCCACAGTTCCACATGGTGGCTTCCTATATTTGGTTCCATCTGTCGTCAATATGACTGTCAAACGGATACGGTTTCCAATTGATATTAATAAAAGAGGTTTAGCAAAGCCTAAAGAGCTCCGTGTCAGATCCTTCTTCATTTATGTCACTCGGATACCGTTCTTACCGTGCTAAATTAACAGTTACATTCATTTTTTGCTAATTTGTGATTCTTAAACAGTTTAGGATTAAATATTAAAATATATTAGATGATTAATTACTGCTGTTGCTGTTTATTGAGCTTTACAGTCAGAATTAGGATTATTTTTTTTTATTAATTTTTAAATATTTACAGATGCTGAAAAACAAAAAAATACATGACAAAATTTCACAAAAGTTTTATATTGCTTATATCTTTAACTATTAATATATTTAAATGACTTGCATTTTATAGTCAACGTGGAGGTCGGTCAACTTTTATCCAAATTTAGTTTACTCAAAAAATGAATGAAGATGGATTTTTTTTTGTAGATATAAGTCACACCCAAAAAATGAAATTGTAAACTTTCAAGGTACACTAGGAGGATAATATGGACTGTCTGGTGGAAATTAATGAGAATTAGTCTGATCGGTACTTTGGGTTTAGCGATTTCTGATTTTAAACAAGAGATGGAAGTAGACTAGGATTTTAAAAGAAAAAGTCAACTTAAGTCGACTGCGATTTGATACCCTGGACAGGGGGGCAATCAGTGCGGTCATAATTCCTTATGATTCTGTAGCCAGAGCTGGCAGGACTTTAATGTGGAGGACTGGAATCTGAACTGCATTCCGGACTCCGAAAGTCCTGCCAACTCTGCCTAGAACCCTGTAACGAACCTGTTGGATTCGTCCCTAATTCTGGCAAAAATGGATATGGATATCGTAAAGAGGATGTTCAGACTTAACGGTCTTTATAAAATGAAGCCTTTATACTCGGGCCCTAATTATCATTGGATATCACAAGCTATACATAAGCTTTTAACAGCTGGACCTCATAAATGAACAACTTCATTGAAGAATCACCACAATGGGTCAATAATTTTCAACATAATTCCAAAACAGACGCATTTTCTAAGAAATTAATTGGATATCTATAAGATACGCTTGTAGCAAGCTTGTAGCTTATACCAAGCGTGTAGTTTATAGCATAGACAATCCCATCTCAGATTTATCAACAAACATACTCGCTACATCGTGTTATGATTTAATATTTAAGCACACAAATCAATATTCAATATTAAATAGTGGCATCAGGCACCAAGTATCATGTATCATCATATATCGGCATTTACACAAAAGAAACAACCCAATCATAAACCAAACTTGATATTCAAGCTATGATTATGGCTATTGTATCATGTGAAAATTAACGGAAGCAAGAATTTTGAAATGAATTTTTTGCAAAACAGCAATAAAAATTCTCATAAGGCATTATGCAACGGTCATAAAATTTAAATATTTAAAATGTCATTAATGCACGCTAATATGCCACATAGATACAATGCTGCGACAAGATATAAATGTCCGAATTTTTAATAGTGTGAATCTTTCACTTCATATAGCATTGGTAGCAGCTTAAATGTTGGATATAAAGACGGACGATTGTGAGGAGCAGTTACAATAAAACGATAATCATGTACAATCAACGTAACTATATGAAAATCAGGGCATTTGGATTAAAAATCGTGCAAAAATTTAAATTCGGATGTTTTTTTTCTTGACTCAAAAAATCTAAAGGTGATCAAGTTTTTTCTTAATTTTGCTAGTAGAGCATGTGGGTGGCATCGGAAATTGAGTATGATCACATCATTGTATTTATAGTTTTAACGCCAATTTTGAAAATGTTTTTATGTCATATCGAACTTGATAAGTAGTGAAGAAGCAATATCTCATTATTTGAAATTTGATCTTTATGTTTTATTATGCTTTTAAGTTTATTGAATGAATATTAAGGCTTTTAAAATATCCTATTTCATTTATTTGCGTGTAATAAATGTGAATGTTGAGTAAGTTTAGGAATTGTACAGGGAGGTCCTTAGTTTGAATGATTTATCTGCTTTTCAAGGGTTGCTTGGAATAGGCTAGAAGTTGACTTCGAAGTCGACTCGGATTTTAAAGGATAAGAGCAGCCTCAAGTCGATCCGACTACATAAAAAATTCGACTCGACTCCGAACTTTGTCCAGGAGTAAGTACAGACATTCAAATGATGTTCTTGCACTAAGTCAGTGATGGACAAACTCTGCCATGAAATATTTTCCGCGTGCGATTGCGCACCACTGCATTAAGTGCTACTTGATCAGATTTATGAACATGAAAACCTTCAAGAAAATCAAAAATTTCTTGGTTTTGTAGAAACAGACGCTAGAGTCCTTCATATTCTGAATTAATGTTGGATTCAAAGGATAAAATAATCTTCCGGTCATGGGATCCTTCCGCGTGGGCAGGTAAATCAACTTAAGATGCAAAATAAAACGCGGAACTTAGACCGAAAAACAGAAATCTCAGAATTTTAAAATTCAAAATCTGATGAATTATTCAAACCGAAGACCTCCATCGAGTATCATAAAATACCCTAAAATTTGTCATTTAGAAGCTGTAAAGAAGCAAATTACTTAATTCCATTCCATCAATTTAACAACATATCCATTTGCTCATCATTGAAACATATTTACGTCCAAAATTTCTATTTTATAAATATCATCATAGACACCTCAGTTGTAAATTAGACAAACACTTGTTGCTCTATGAAGTTATTTATGGTATGCACGTTACTCAAGTGTGGCAGTGATTAGGCAAAAAAGCTGTGTCAATGATTTCTTTTGAACTTTTGGATCTTCAGTTATTTACAATAGACATTTTTTATGGTTCAAAACATTCCCACTAGTAGCAAATAAATCACTCATATCGCGTAATTCGTGTACTTTATGTCTAGTATGACATTAAAAATAAATTAAATAGCTACTTAAGCTGTAAATTGAGATGTTGCATAATTTCTATGCAAATTTATTTATTTTGGCGATGTTATGAAGTCATTTATGTCAAAAATAGAACTGGATCTATAAAATATATAACTAAATTAAGTGGAATTATATCTTAATGAGCCACCTGGATATAGATTTTTGAAAGCTGCATATAATTCTTATTTAATGTCTTTTGCAATCTACTGATAAAAGGCACAATAAAAATTCATGATATTTTGACTGTCACGGATCTGATACATTTGTTATGGATGGCTATAAATACTTAAATAGAGACGAGATTCTGTCTAAAGAATGTAAAAAAGTTTTATTGAATCTAGAAAAATTCTAAAATGTTAAATAAACATGTGAACAGAAAAGCAGCATGTGGAACTATTTACAAGTTACCTTAACTAGATGTAGAATTCGTATTTTACATGAGAATAGGATTTGTTTTTATTTGGAATTTTGAAAATATTTTGGAAGAATTTATCTAGAATTTAGTGAGATTCTTCAATATTGGTTTGATATAGATGTAAAATGGGATTTTATGTGCTTAATATGCCATGCAATTGTTACTATTGTGTACAAATAATAAGGAATTCCTTCCATGAAATGTTTATTCTTCGAAGTTCAAATGCAGACTAAACTTTGGTAAGAAAAAAGGGTTTTCAACTACGAACAATAGTGAATTATTCAAATTTCAAATGATTGTTTAATATTTTATTCCAATATTCTTCAGTTCTACTTAAACATAACTAAAATCTCAAAGCTTTGTAAGACAAATAACATCAATAAATCCATCAACTAAAAACTAAGGGATAGGCCTCAATTTGAAAGTCAATAAATAAACTTATCTTTATCTCAAGACTAATAAATCATCATAAATTTGTCAAAATCCAAAGCCTTTATCAAACGCCACTAATTATCGCTCTTGTTTGTCAACAAAACATTTCTAATCGACAACCAAATGTCAATTGATCAAAATATTTAGCTATTTAGTCAAAACTATTCCAATTTGAAGGACTTTAATGTCATAACAGAGAATGTTAAAACGTGGGAAAAACTACTAAATCAGCAACTTGTTAAATTGCTTAATATAAATTAGATAATAAAATTGAGATCATTTTCAAATCCAAATTAGTATTTGTCAGACTAAATTAATCGTGATAATAAAATTGCTGTCAAAATAAAAAATCATATTTGTTCACATTAATTTAACAGTTAATTTCCTTATCTATATTGATTATTCGAATGTTGAGCTTTAGTGGAAGTCATTTGTTATTCGAGAAAATAATCTAAAGCTTAAAATGACTTCCTTCATTAATTTTTTATTAATCAATATGAGGCAAAGTGATTGGAAAATTGTTGACTTTAATAATCATCACAAACCAACGCATGCTGTCATAATAAAAATGAATCATGCTGATTGGTTTGTCGATGAAGTTTTCATCAAGTCTGTGTTTATGGTCAGAGTTGGTAGTCTGGGGATTATGTTAATTATTCTAGACATTGATCGATATTTATTGGAATTTTGGATGCTAAAATATAACAGCAAAAAGGCAGCAATGGTCAAGTTGGTTAGAAAGTTGGGAAGTCGACTCAAAGGTCTCGGGTTCGATCCCAGGAAAAATCTAGTTGAATTGGGTGGTTTTTTGCTGTTCTAGTCACTGTAATTCGGTTTCTGTGATTCGAGACAACACAACTTGTGGTTAGGTATGTTGCATTGGGACATGTACACTATATGTTGTCATACAGCAACAGCAACAGTTAAGAATCTCAAATATCAAGATGCAGTTTTGGTTTTTCCCAAGAAATCTGAGAATTTGTATTGAAATCAAGAAGTTTTAATACATAAGTTGCCATGCATCAGCTCCGTCGTTATTCCGCAGTTTTCTTCAGACTACCCCAGATACAAGTATATCTACTCTGTAGTTCCACTCTCTTCATCTTCCAAAAAAGCAAAGGAGCTGACACTAAATACAAAATAATTTGATTCTTTTAATAGCTCGACAGTTTTTTGGACTTAAAATCTACATATTTTACAGATTAATGCGCTTATCTAAATTTCCCAATGAAATGTTCGACCCACCAAAAATTGACATTTTTTTTTCATGTTCATTCATGAAACTTTGTCGAGACTCAAAAAAAATCTCCAAATTAGGAACATGAAGTAACTTTTTTGTCTTTGTCTTTTTACTTCTGAATCATCTGAATTTTTGGTATTGATTCCATAAATAGTGATAGGGGTATTTTTGGACGATAACCATAAAAAAAGAGATAATAATTTTAGAACCTTCTGCACAAAAATTTTGGAAGTGATTTTAGATTATATAAATAACTCGTTCTTAAATTAATTGATGATCCGTAACGGAATGAATTCATTTGGCACGATGCGACTGGGAATCGGTTTATTTTTAATGAAAAATAGCTATAGCAGTGTAGGTGCATAAAATTAAGTAAGTCTGGATAACTCAGGGAGTGATGACTCTTCTTATATGGAATATTTAAATATTCCCAAAAATATTTTCTAACATCCTGGTTTGGGCTTGTATAACTCAATAGTCCAATAAATGCTTGATCCAGTTTTTTTAAAAAAGCAATTGAATAAATTAGTGATGCAGAGGCGCTTAGAAGGTTTGTGTTTTGAGTCATCCCGGATTAGAATTTGACTGTTTTGCATGATATGGCAATAATGACTGCGTGTGAGGTAATTTTGCCAATTTCTCTTCGGTTGTTGAGTAAGAACAGACCATTTATGACTTTACATAATCCTCAAATTACCCAGAACATGAAAAGTCTCTTTAAATCAGAACAGATGCATTCATCACCTGCTTCATTCATCAATGAGCAATTTCTTGTAAATTTATTTAGCGACGGAATGTTATTTACTTTAAAGACACTCAATTTTGGCACTCAATTGTCTACACCATTTATTTCACAAGTAACACAATTACGTAAGAAAAGATCAAACAAAACTTAGAATGTGAAGATGACATTAAGGCTTAAAAATAAATTATAGAATTTTTTCTTTGGTGTTATGTTGTCGTCTAGAAGCGATCTTATTAAGTTATTAAATCATATCGATAAGGAGATTGGTTTTTTTAACGACAATAAAAGTTTATGACAACTATATCACTGTCAAATTAAAGTCACGTGAGGAGAATTATTTGATTTTTGCAGCTTTTAATGTTGGAATTTTAAGATTTGATATTAATTTTTGGGGACAGGGTTGGAATTAATGTTGAAAAGTCTGTATTTGTATAAATCTTTAGAACCGAGATTGAGGCTTCAAGAAATCTCAGTAACAAGAGATTAGAAAGTCTTAGATCTCGATCTCGGGAATCTTTCGAAAATATCTTGTAATTTGGGGCTGTATTGTGGCTTCACTATCGGATATTCTATTGAAACGTAGATTAGAGACTTCGAAGACACATTGGGAAATGTCCAAACTCCGGTGTCAGGCTGTCGTGACTAGTCTTGGTTCAGATTCGATGAAATCCTGCCTCACGACAGACTAACGTTGAACTAAGGCTTGATTTTTCCTTAGTAAAGTCGGATCAACGGTTAAGATTTATACACTATATAAACCTTCATAGTAGAATAAAAGTTCAAATTGCTACTTTGTCAAACAATTCAAACAACCCCATTAGCTCAGAAGTAAAAGCATATGACCAGAAATCATAGGACGTGAGTTCGATTCCCGTTTGGAACAAACTATTGGAAAAATGCCCTTTTTCTGTTATTACAGTCAAGACTCAAGTTATTGAGTATCTAATATGAAATTTCAACAAAGAATTTAGCTGATGGGATTCTGAATGATGCGCTCCATCAGTCATATACTTAGAACTAAGCTCTGTTTAAATCACCTTAAGATCAATTCTTAACATTCCTTAGTCTTGGCGCCATTTAAGCAATTTTCAATACTGTATAAATTAGGCTTTAAAAATCATAGAAAATTAAAAAGGTAACAAAAATGAAATCTATTAAAACACACATCATTATTAAAATTAGAAGCATAAAACCGAAACATAAAACTCTTCAAAACATGCTCATTTAATCAGCAATAGAAAATATTGAGAAAATATATCGATTCATAATAAAATTTTGACAACCCTGCTTAAGAAAACAAGATCTATATCCTGGTTTTTATGGACTTGTAAAAATGAAATGAAATGAAATAAAATGAAGAAGTTTTAATAGGTCTGCGAAAAAAGCGTCGGGTAATTATTGATGAAATTTATTTATTCTTGATGAACTAGGACAGAAATTGAGGATATTCGAGGAAATAATTCAAATTCTTATGGGAAAATTGGCAGACTTTAATTATTTTAAACGCTTTTTAGCAGACATAGGTGCAAATATTATAAAAATTGCAAGGTTTAGTCAAGGTAAATCCATCGTCTTCGAAAAAACCCAAACATAATCAAATTTGACAAGATTTGGCAACAAAATCAGTCCATTTAATATTATTAATGATACACTTTTCTTGAATTCTGATTAAAAATTAAAAATCCTTGCCGTAATTCCTTCACATCTGTTTCTGTGCACGAAAAAAGCGACAAAATATGCAAAATAAATGACAGAAAATTAAAATGAAACCATATTTTGTGGTCGCCTTAGATTTTATTCAAATTATTTCAACATTTTCGCAAAGGTGACCCACTTAAGATGCTCAATATTTCAAACTCTCAATTGAATGTGCATGGCACACCAGTCGCATGCATTATGCATCTCATTTTTGCAATAGAAATTTGAATATTAAGCGTTGATTTATGCGTGAAGGACGATTTTAGATGAAATTTCATAACAAATTTGAAAGTATTTTTTTGAAGATTGAAAGTTCGATTGATCTCAAAACATTTGTTAAGCATGATGACTAACTAGGATGATGATGATTATCTATGATATGCAATATGGAATGTGTGACATAAGTTGTGGAGCATTGACTCTGAGTTGCAGTGGATTTAGGATTTCTACAGAGTTGGCAGGACTTTAGGAGTTCGGACTTTAAAAATTCGACTTCTCTATGGAGTCTCTGGTTTACTAGGAGATAGAGAGCTTGTGTTATGCCTGTTTTGTATTCTAAGTTCAATAATTCATGTAGATCAGTTGAAAACATGTTGTTTTTAACAAAACTAAGTTCCAAATGGATGGTTACTTCAGTTCTTAATGGTAAACTCAAATATAGGAAGTTCGTGATTTGAAAAGTTCGTTTAGTATAAGAAAAATCCAATTTAGAATTCAAAAATCAGTCAGAATTTGAAAAAATTTGCAAAATGAATCTTAAATTGCAAGCTCGAAGTCGACTTGTATGATTTTGTATGGAAAAGTTGACTCGACCCCATGCAAAATTCAAGTCGACTTCGTGGTCTGTTAAATTGACTATCTCTAGTGACATAAGATTGCATTTGAAAGTCACATGGAATTTGGAATTCATTACGACCTCGGTTGAATTCCTGACGAATTCCTTCACTTATTTTGATTCATAAAAAAGCAAATCTTAATAGTCGCATGACATACATTCTCCACAAAATTAAATAATAGTGCATATAATCCATCAAAAAGTGTGCTCTTTACTTAATAATTATGATTAACCTCCAAAAAATAATTTCACAAAAAAATATTAAAACAACTTAGTTTTTTTTTATTTGTTACTCACCATCTCAACAAGGATAAATCTTAATCAAATTTAATTTTAATACAAATACCTAATTCATTACCCGTTAGCCATTAGCGATTCGTGTTTAATTAGCATTGAATAAGGATTCAATCAAATAATGAATTCACTTACGTGGATGATCGATGAATTGGACTGCGTCAATTTGATCTTGTGCATCAATATTTTGCAATATCGTGAAGAGAGTTATAAAAATGAATGATTTTATCTGTAAAAAAAGAAGCAACACACAGGTAAATTTTTAAAACATGCTCATCTTAGCAAGAAGAAAGATTAAAAGAAATATTATTATTCAAATATTTAATCTGTTTCAATGGCATTAAAAATAAATTTCATCGCAAAAGCAGAAGTAAAGAAGACAAATTTTTTGAATGATAAAAATAAGTGAAATGATGAAGTTTGGCGCCTTTGAGAAATTTAGTTTTAATTTATTAAATATATATTCTCTTATTTTTAGAATGTTGCATATGCAGATTTGGGAATTTAAATGACAAAAGCAGGAAAACAAGAAATTAATTTAATTACGTAATTCTAAACAGGAATCAATTAAGAATTGAATGAGAAACAACGGTCAAATTTTATTTGAAAATTAACGGTCGAAAAAAATTTCAAATTTCAAAAACACATGAATGACTTTGTTTTGAATTGCAATTGAATTGCTAAATCATTAATGAAAGTATTAAGCCATGACTCTAAGTTACTAAACCAATCGATAAGTCATTAACTCGAAGGTAAGAGGCTAATGCGTCAAATTTGAGCTTTCTACAATATCTAATTGTGCAAAAATAAGCAAAAAATTCAAAAAAAATTTTGTCTTTCTTAAATCATTTGTCGATTTAGATTTGTTCGTCCAAAAGCTTACATTGCTTTAGCCATAGCTGATATTGCTATAGCATGTATTTGACAAAAATATCGTCGCTTTAATATCTTCGATGATTTCAATTAAAAACCAAATTCTATCAATTCATTCAAACCTAAATAAGACTAATGACTGTTTGCATTTCCCTATTATTTTAAAATTCATGCTTGATTCATGCCTTTCTATTGATTTCAATATTAATCCATGATCATTCTACATCTGAATTTTGTTTGCCTTAATTCATATTTCTGATATGATTTGTTTAAGCAATACTCAGATTTGTCATTATTGATGTATATCTCATGAGAAACTTAATTAACTTTGTCAGTTAATAATCGTTTAATAAAGTCAATTTAATTAAAAAATTGCAGATAAATCGATTTGTTAGCTTGAAATCTGTTAATTTTGTTCAAACATTTAATCTCGAGTAGACAAATCAATTTGAATATATTCCGGAAGATATGAAATTTGATTAATAATTTTGAAAAATCAGAAAAATCAACAAATAATTTGGAATCTTCTTAGAATTAGCTAATCTTGTGAGAATCTTTAAATTTAGACTTGCAATTAGAATTTTTGGGAAGAATTGGTTTGAAAAATTAGCAAAAGATTATCATTAAGAATTGGATTGCATTTAGAATCTAAATTTGAATTCTAATTGTTGAACGATATTTCATCATTTTTGTCTTAGTTGGCTTTGATATTGAGTTTAATCAGTTTGATGAATTGAAATTAAGATTGCAACCAGGGTTGTTAAAAATTCACAGGTAAAAATGTGTGGATAGATTGCAACATTCACACATTTCCACACATATTGAGATAAAACAGAATATGTTGTAACAACCCTGATTGCAACATTTATATTGAGATATTAAATGAATCTAAATCTAAATCAGAATTCTGATCCAATTCTAAATTGAATTTTCTAATTTATTGACTCTTAAAATTTGCAATTTTTACAGATTGCAGCTGACTAATTTGCATATGCAGGATGAATATGACTAATTTGCATATGCAGGATGAATCTGCATATTATATAACATTTGAATTCTAATTTTAGATGCTCCAAATTTCCAAAGTCTCGAGACTTTAAATATAATCAATATAATCCCATTGCCTCACAAAACTTCTTCTGATTCCTAAAATTCCTCAAATACGGATTTAATAACAGATGATAAACAATTCTACAAAATGCAAAGCCTTAGAAATACGAGAGTATTAAGTTTGCGATGAACAAATATTAAAGATTTTTGAATTTTTTTTTGGTATTTTCTTAATTTTTCTTTGCCATTTGTTCTGCACGTGAGCGTTAAATTATTGAGCATTCATCGGTAATTTTTCACTTCACAATATATTTTTTTATTTCACAATTTATTTGCGATTCAAATAGTCCAATGTCCTTTTTTGACACCACATCCTTCATGCACATCACACAAAAAAATTGTTCCTTTCAAGCATTTAAATCTTTTGATTGATATTTAATTTTATAAATTTTATCTTACGCACCACGCTCATATTTAACAGTAACTGATAAAATAAAAACTTATTATAGATGAATTATGGATATATCACAAAAATCACGGAAATGTTGAAACAGAAGCACAAAATTAAAATTAATCTCTTGCTTAAAACCGCATATGACTTCAAGTCTACTTTCGCTTTCAATGATCTGTTTCACTTAAGACGTCTCTCGATGAACTGAAAAATTAGTAAAGTCAACATCTTCTTTATAAACTCTTTTTTTTTGGACAAAAGAGCTCGAATATTTAGATAACGCTTGGAGCTTATATAAAACAGACTACAAACAAGATATATTCAAATTTTTCTGAGCAGAAATCTTTTTTTTAATTTTATTTTTCGCGATACACATTTGGATGCTTCTATTTTATCGACCTTCATCAGGCGATGACAACACACATTTACACGATTCATCTCTTTACCTTCTTTTCTCGACGTTATTATTTTTTGGATGATACGATTTGATCTCCTTTCACTCAAAACAATTTTTTATCGCCCAAATATCGGAGCGACTGGAGTGGGTGGATTAAAAATGAGTTCAAGTTCAAGTTCACGGCATGTAACGTATATAAACATCTACATTGTTGGTGTTTGGACTCATCAGTGGTGGAGTTAGATGGGTTTTTGGTATGCACAGTGGATTTGTAGATTTGAACTTATCAAGGACGTTAGAGTTAGAGAGGATTGAGGTCCAAACAACCAAAGTAGATGATTTACTCTATTAATAATAACTTACTTCACTTGCCGGATAGATAATTTGTGATCAATGACTCTCTTTGATGGCAATTTAAGCTGGCTATCTCTAGCCATGATTAACTATATTTAGGAGTAGGAATGTCAATAAACAATCGTTGAATTGTTGTTCACACAGTAGTTAAGTGCACAGAGTAATATTAGAAGCAAGTGCTGACTGACAAAACATTTCTGTTTCATGGCTTTAGGATTGCAAAGAGGTGAATTAGGGACTGAAAGTGATTAGAAAGAAGGATTTAAATTATTGGAGTTTTTATTGTATTTTTGTGAGCATTGTGAGCAACTGTCATATCAACAACTCTATGTAATGATTTTGAGAGATCGACCATCGATGGGAATCGAACCCAAGTTCTGAAATACCTACGTTCTGTTGCCTAACCAGTCAATCATAACTCGAATGGACAAAATGTGCGTTATTACTATTTGATGGCAAGTTAATGTCCACTTGATGACTAGTTCTAACGTATTTTTGTCCTGTCGGGTAAGGGTCTTACTTTTGTGTTTGCAGATTTGTAAGCTTTAGCAGGCAAAGAGCGTAATACTCTCAAGAGAAGACCAAGTTGAAAGCAACAAACAAGCTCATCTGGTAAATTTAAGGTGAGCAATTCTTTAAGAACATGCTTCTTGTCTGTTAGGACTACGTATGGTTTGATATCTTGAATTCCACCATAATCTGACTTGACTCCGACACTCCAAATATCTACTCGTGCGGTCAGCTAATTTTCATTCCCAAAACTATTAAATAAATAAGTAAAGCCTTCTTACTGCCCTCTACTATCCATCACTAACACACATTATGTAAAACAGCAGGGAGCATTTGCAAGAATTAGCCATAAATGTTCCACACACAATATAATATAAGAATAGAAATGATAAGCTATTACACTATTGTTCTAGATGATCATTCCTGACAGCACCGAATTATACTAGAAATATTTTTAAGACATCCGTGATCTTCTTACATAAAAGATTAGGCGATAAATTTACGATGTTTTGGAATGAAAAATTCTAATTGGACAGCGATATTTGCATTATAATTGAAATAATTTATAAGTCTTCCATTCCATTCCAATCACGTTTCATTATGCTTTATTTTTAGAGTAGGAATCTATGATAGACGAAAAAAATGATTGTGCTTATACAGTTTGACTTGGCTTGTTAAATATTGTTGATGATCATTTAAACTGGTTCACATTCGTGGATTCTTCTTTTTTTCGTGTCATTTTATTGATTTGGTATTGAGGAAGAAATTTATTGCAACTGTCTGTTTAAATTGATTAAATTAATTTTTATGGATATAAATGACATTATTTTGACTGAGACAGCAGAAGTTTGTTAGTGACATCGGTTGGTAATTTAGATTATTGTGTTGGAGTAGACTGGAATTTGAGGGAACGAGACATTTTCAAATTGCTAATGCAAATTCCAGACCTTACTGGCCGAGTGATTCGGTATTCGACTGCGATCTGTAATCTTCAATTTTGTAAGGACTTAGGTTTGATTCCCATCAGAGGACGATCACGTAATCAATTAGATAGATTACTGTTGATACCTGTAGAAGTTCCTTTAAATAAGAGCTTCAAGTCTGACTTAGTGGATAATAAAAGATCACTAAAACGATCACATAATGCATGGAAAGAAGCTGTTGCCGGAGACAGCCAGATCTCGAAGTCGACTCAGATTTTGTATGGAATAGTCGACTAGTCGACTGGAAGAGTCAGCGAAAAGCAGTAGCCACTTAGTTTCAGGCGACATCTGGATGATGCCATGAAAAACAATTTATCTGAATGACCAGTGAATTTAGTAAGTGACTGTGGACGCGACAAGTATCCATTCACGATATTCCAGACATTGGGTATTCCAACCCTAGTCTCAAGTGGACAGCTTAACATAATGTCACATAACATTCCAGATAATTATCTAATCCAATCAATCCGATCCTGTTGCCAATCAATCTTCTACCTAATTTTGTATTTAGAATCAAAATCTCATTAAAAAAATCAAGATTTCCATAAGATTAATTTGCAGTATCCATTCCATATCCAAGAATCAAACATGATTTATAGACCAAGCAACAACTTAAAGTTCAACACAAAAATGCACTTTATTCCACCCACCATCCAGAATTTTCTTACCAATTTTTAATGAAGATGTGGCCATAAAGTGTCAAAATAAATCGGAAATAACATGAGAAAAAGCTGTAGTTTTATGGTGGCACACAATAATCGTATAGTAATTCATAGCTTAATATAATTTTTTTCCGCAAAAAAAAAAAAGATAAACAGAAATGCGATGAACCGCACCTACTTTAAATTGACTCATTAGACTAATACACCAGACTTAAATTAAATTAAACTATAACTTTATGATATGCTGCTTCGATTCATAGAAAATGTATAAAAAAAATGTTTATAAAAATGATAAAGGAATGTCATAAAAAATCATTCATATAGTCACAGTTGGAATGATTTGTTTATCAATAGATATTTTGTATTGTATAAGATTGAACGACTGTCCTTGCAGGCTTGTGAACGAGATAAAAATTATTAACTATATCGTCATTTACTGTCTCATATAAATACGCATGTTTACATTCGTACATAATTGGACGACTAAGAGAGAGGATAATAAGGTTTAATAGCAGTACATATAGTTGTAAGAGGTTGAAGAGTCATTTTCAAGTGATGTAGAATATCTAGAAGAATATCAAGTCTGTTTTACAGATTATTGCTCGGATATAATCTAACCTTATAAGAGAATATGAAGAAAATTTATAAAACAGTCAAAATGCAGCTATGAAGTTGTATTTAGCAGAGTTGACAGGACTTAAATGTGGATGCGCCTCCATTAGAGTCTGGACTCCAAAAAAAGTGGAGTCCGAACGGTCTGGAGTGCTCCATGGAGTTCATGCTTTTTGGATTTTTGGAATCATTACTCCAAAGTCCTGCCAACTTTGGTATTTAGAGTGTCGGTCAACCGCTTGTATCAATCTAGGTTCGATTTCTAGGAATTCCAAGTTGGATTTAGATGCCTCTTTGCTGCTTTAGACATGGGAACACGATTTGTATTGTCAGCTACAAACAAATTGTGACTCGGTACCCTACATTAGTATATAGATCAGTCATGCAATTGTTTAAAGTTATGAATCCATAATCTACTAAAGTTTTATCCAAAAACTTTATCCTTGGATGCTGAAAATCCTAAAATTCACCATTCTATAGACGTTACCTAAGAACAACTCCTAAGATCTTAAAGTAAAGTTTTATAGTAATATGATGAAAGGTGCCGATAACTTTGTTTTTTGGACTTAATGAAAAAAACTTCATAAAAATTCAGATTTACCATTATTGGACGTTGAAAATTGCTGCATTAATACACTCATTTTGCTCCTTTTAGGCGAGCAGATTTTGCAAAAAGTATATTGTAGTCTAATCGATATTTCATTATTAGCATTTTATCAGGTTCTTAAAGTCATAATCTTTACCAGGAAAAGTCAACTTGTCAAAAATAGTCAAGACGCATTTTTGAATGGATACTTAAGAATTGATTTATTTGTAATAATCATTGAATTAGGAATGAGAATTTGTAAATGTTAAGCTATTGTTTTTTGGGAAAATTTCATGGTGATATTTGGATGATTCAGTGATTGAATTTTATTTGGAGTGATCTGGTTATCTATGGCTGCGACTGGATTGTTTAGATGGAGACAGTTGTATTGTAGAGTAATGTTTGGGATCTTAGGTGTTGAGCCCTATAAAGGCGAATCTGCTAGGACGAGAGTAAAGTGTCCATGACCGAGTGGTTTTGCAACAGACTAGATATAAGTATCCTGAGGACGTGGGTTCGATTCCTAGAATAAGACAATCTCTCAATCGATTGCATAAAGTGGTATGGACATGACAGTAACCATCCCAATGCTAACAATATCTCAGTATCGTGCTTTAGTGCAGTAGTTTGCAAAAGGCACAGAATCAGGTATTGTGTTAAATAATTTAAACCAGCGATGGACGACTACCTGTATGACGCGGCCCAGTGTCCCCACCAAAATATATTGGAAATGCCATGAACCGTATGCCGTGTGCGGTTTCAATTGTGGCTAATCAACAAGATGTACCACGATAAATAAAAGATAGCTCACCACAGATCTACATAGTAGCTTAATACTGTATGCAGACACAGTATACCTGACCTTACTTGCTTCATATATTCACATACATTGGCTTGAGATAAAGACAAATTCCGAACATATATCAGCAATAATTTCCAGAATTTATCATAAATTGAAAGCTTTTGTTCACAACAATTCTTATATATCAAATCTAAATATGACTAATGCATAACAGCATCCAAACGGAAATATAAATAATCTTTAGCTTCATAAATACCAAAAAAATCCACAATGCTCTAAAAATGCTAAATTTTTAATTAAATATCACTTGACATTCAACTTTCTATTATTTTGGGGAATTTAATTGCATTCTTAAATCATTTCATTAAGTGTCTAATTGGATGAACGACACGTTGTTTGCTCAACCAATAAAAAATTATGCTTAATAGAATCTTCATCAGCAACAGTAGAATGCAGTCGAGACAATAAATAAATAACAAATAAAAATTTAATGAACAAGCCGACATTAAAAAAAGGAATTGAAATGAGAACATCTGATAATAAAATGTTCTAAGATATTGGTTCTGTTTTTTATTAGTCAGACTCAAAAAAGGTAGAATCAAATGTGCTATTTTTATGGCACTCAAAAAATTCTGCAATAATATTCTAATTTTGAATAATTCGATTTTTATTAGTCTGTATTGTTCGTCTGGCTGAGCGTATAGAGCAGATGATGATCAACCTGTGTGCTGCGGAACACAAGAGTTCCGCCAAAAAGTATGCTTCAGATAATTCGGATTTTATAGTCTGTATTGTTTGCCTGCTGAACGTTTAAAAGTTGTAAGCAACCTGCGTGCCGGAACACAAGAGTTCCGCCAAAAAGTATGTCACGAACCCTACATCATGTACGGTTTTAATAGTGGCTTACCACCAAGGTGTGTCAAGTAACACAGGTTGTCCACCACTGCTCTAGTAGCTAAATGCTAGCCATTCGACTGCTGATCTACATACTTTAATTTCTTTAAAGATATTTCTAATGTCTACGTGAGAATTCAGACTTAAATGTGAGGTAAGCTTTGCATAACATTATTATGAAATTTATTGCAAATACACAACAATAGCATTTCATTGCCTATGAGAAATGCTTGACAGGAAAAGTTTTTTTTTAGACAGTCACAGCCAAAAAAAAAGTAATTTGGTCATCAAAGCTCATTTTCATATCTATCGCATAAATTTTTGACAAAAATCTTTACTGATTATAATGTGTGAATTTCTATGGCTACAAAATATTTTTTCATCAAGTCTGAAAAGCTAATTTACATTAAATTTGCATAAAGGAAACATAAATATTAAGTTATTACCTGGCACTATAAACAGGATTCTATAAGCAATTGATCTAAATTCTTATTTGAAAAATCTTTCATTCTATTCTGGCCAGGGGTGGTTTTTATGTTGTCGTATGAGAATAATCGTATGGTAGCTTGATTAGTAGCTGTTTAAGTTGAAGTCAAATGAGTTGACTTGATTCGACTTCGATAAGGGTTCTAGAGACCGACACCAAGACTTCATATTCTCAATCGATTACTCAATAAACTCTAAGTCTAATCACAATTATTAAAGACATGCTCCAAAGATTGAGCTTATCTCTTGGGTTAATTTTCTTCTATTATGTTCTAGCTTCTAGTTTAAACGGTGACTTAATCTCATCATAATCATTTTTTGATGAATTTATTACACAATTAATAATTTAACATAATTAGTTCTTATTCAGAACTCTCATGTGATTTTATGGCTTTATATTTACAAAATATTTCATCATTATCCTCGATTGCGTCATCGAAACTGAAAACAAGTCCCGTACAAGATAATAAGCAATGGCACATCTACAATAATATCCCGTACAGCACAATGTAGGGTTATACTTCGTCGTCTTGTTGACATTAAGACCTAAGAGTGTCCTGACGGATACGTGTCTGCTAATTCGGTCCACTTTTACAGAAGAATGAAATTTGCCACATTCTGCTACTCGGATACGTGAGAATCGAACACACGTTCTCCCATAAGATGGGATTTTAAGTTTCTCAATTGTTACTTAATCACTCGGCCACAATGGCTGTTCTCTCGCACTGGCAAATTTACATAGATATGGCTCGATAGTTCCAATTTCATTTTAATATGATGCCACATTAAGAAACGTTTCTCTAAGTTTCTAATAATATAAGATTGCAGCATGATAATGTCGAAATAAGATTTTAATTTTTTATCAAATTACGCTGTTAGGAATAGTCAGAATCGATCACATCAACTTCTAGCCTTATTTAATACCTCATTAATCCATTAACAACAGAATATTCTAGTGGCGTCAGAACAATCCTTTAAAATCACTCCACACCAACCCTGTGACAGTCAAAACTTTTCAACATTTTGAAAACAGACAAGTCGTGTGATCGAAGAATTCTTTTCTTCTGGCTCAAGCATGTGAATCACATTCGAGAATATTAAAATCGAATAAATGACTATAAATAGATCGAATTTATTCTTTTTGACTCAATCAATTTATTTATTTAAAATTCTTAAGAATAAAAAAAGAGTTTTTTCTTTTTCCAAAACGTACAGACGCATAGGTGTATCATATTAAGTATATCATATATAAAGGCAGATCATCCTAAGATGATTTTTGGATAAAATTAATATTCAGAATGAATCGTAAAGATTGACATGCTGAATTGCTTAATTATTCATTCATTTCCGTAAAAACGATTTTCAATCTCTTTTTGATATCAACAGCATATCCATTTGGAATGTCAAACGATAGACTCCTACAATTAAATTAACACAAACGACCGTTAAGATTATGATCTAAATTAATTATTAATTGTGTATTAAAAGAGATGAAATTTCATCATTATTCACAAATTATTCATCGGTTCCATTTCACAATGTTACAAGAGTGAACGACAAACAAAAATTTGGCAATAAAATGAAATTAAATTCGCTGAAATTTTAAAATGAAACATTTTGAATGTGTCGACGATTTATATGTAAATATTTTTTGCGGTTTAATGTAAAATATGTAAATGATGATTGAGTGAGATGATGATCGGAGCGCTTTTTTGTGAGAGGTTGAGTTGCGGTTTTGAGATTTTTATACTAAGTATTGACTAAAATTTGTTTCGTTACTGTTAGGAACTATGATTAAATCATTTGAATTAGTCTGAGAATGTCTTAACCAAGGATATTGACCAATTTTGATATTGAATGTTTCTAAGAATCAACTTCTAAGCTCAAAGTCAACTCGAATTTCGTGTGGAGTCGAGTCGACTATTCCATGCAAAATCCAAGTTTAGATATGGACTTAAGGATAGAATCAAGACTTCTGAGCTGCTAGAATTATTCGTGATATACTAGTGACAGTTGTGGGTTACAATTGAGTCTATCAATGATCAGGATAGCAAGTCTTCATAACTAATACTAAGAACAGCCAAATGATTTAAGGAAGAATCTACTCCTGCGTATAGCACTCGACAAAATAGTATTCAAATATATTCGAATATTTGCTCAACCCTACTTGCGTATCTTCCTAATGTACCAATGAGCTATAGAAAAATCAAGCTCTGAGTTGAGTTCTAATCCCATTCAATCTTACAAAAATCGCAAAAATTTTAAAAATATTCCCAAAAATTTTTAAGCGTGTCTTTGAATTATTGCAATTTTATACACATTCTGGCACTTAAATGACACTCCGTGCTTACGTTTTGAAGCCTAAAATTTATGACCTAAACTTACATTCGAGAATAAAATTTAAATTTCTACCTGGCAATACTCTGATGAATGAATTACACTTTATAGTAGGATTTTTGAAAGTATTTTAAAGGTTTTTGAAAGCTATTGCACTGCCTGAATGATAATAATTGAATAATTCAAATAAAAAGCAAGGAAAAGTTGATTAAAAATTCAGAATATGCAGTATAAATCATATTTTGTGTCACCAGCCAAATTTATATTGTCTTTTGGGAGTCAATGGAATGCTTTGGGGTTCAACAACTTCAGGAAAAAAAGTATCGATTACGATTTGTTTGTATTTTTTATTAATAATCAGCATGATGCAGGGAAAATTTGTATTATTTTACATAACACGTGGATGATTATTGAGTTATCGAACTGATTGTAAATGAAAATTGAGAATCCTAGTAATTTTAGAGTTTTTCTGGTGATAATTGTTTCAATGCACTCAACTCTGAGCGACACAAATGAAGAAAGCATCAAATGGAAGTCGGATATTCATATAATCCCGACAAGTCCTGTTTCTATGAAGAATAAGAACATTTGTGGATAGACTAATAAATTACTAAATTCTAGGATTAGCCATAAAACTGGGTTGTCAATTATTCTAGATACGTAGACCTGTAGTTTTTAGCATCTATGCAGGCCTGCGTATATAATTTTGACGAACCCTACTAAATTCAATAAATGAAAGACAAACTGCAACATCTCCAAAAACGCAATCCTTTCTCTCAAAACTGTTGCGTTCACACTCTATAACATTTTTAATATAGGTGAAAAATAAAATGATATTCAAATGACAAAAAATTCATTTCGTGAAAGAAGAAAAAGTTCCACGTTGAAGTCAGAGTTGTCCGAATAGCACAAGATGGTCAATCGATCCGAAGTCCGACACAAGATCGGCAAGGCTCTGGCATGGTGTAAGATTTGGATCGAATTCGGCATCTAGTCAGAGTCTAGCTTTGATTTTTGATCTGTTGGGGTTGGTAATTAACTGACTGCAATCAGAAACCAATAGGTTTCATCGACCATCAGTCGGCCGTCGATGTCTTCTGATGGTAGAAGACCATAATTGGCCGGAGATATTTGGAAATACTCGATTCCCAACCCTGATTGAAACCCGATACCTGCCACATATTTGATGCAAAATTTCAGTCATGTTGCAATCAATAAAATGATTTTTTGTCATCAATCCAATTTAACATCCTTTGGTTCGTTTTAATTTTAGCGCATATGCTCATATGTTCAGCTAGTAATGACACGTAGGAACATTTAGTTTAAATATTAAAAGACCAATAAAAAAGTTTATTTTTTATTTGTCGCAATCGAGCGAATTTGTTTGTAGGCTAATGAGACGGATAACAGGCAGTCACAACATTCATAAATGTTAACAGTTTCGTTGCCGTTCCTTTTTATAAAGCATTTAAACAACAACACCAAAAATTATAAATATTTTATGACTTTTTATTCGTATTTTTCTTATTAAAAACTTACAGCAAATTTTCGAGAATGTGTCGAATTATCATGTTAGTGTCGATCTCCGGTAAAGATTCCTTTAACTTCTTATAATCTACGTCATGAAAATATTTTATCGGTAGAATTATCTTCGCAACATTGCAACAATCATCGGACTTTTGACCCTTTAGCTTTATTGGAATTACAATTTTACCTAATGAGTCTTTACAGCATGCTGTTGTCGGACAATGTGGCGGTAGAAGATCAATTTCTTCTGTTGTCGATGGGATGGCTTCGATCGGCGGTATATAAGTATTATTAGGTGTGGGAGGTGGAATGTAAGTATTATTAGGTTCATTAGGAGGTAAGTACGTATTATCAGGTTCGTCTGGGGGTAAATAAGTGTTATCTGGTTCTTCTGGAAGTGGATCTACTGGAATATTATCAGGTTCGTCTGTTACTAAATCTACACTAGCGGGTACTTCTGTGGTTGAATCTAATGGAGGTATGTAAGTATTTGTTGGCGTTTGTGGGGGTAAGTATGTATTATTAGGTTTCTGTGGAGGTAAGTATGTGTTTGTAGGCTTTTCGGGTGGCAAATAAGTATTTTCTGGTTCACCAGGTGGTAAGTAAGTATTTTCGGGTTCTACTGGAGGCAGATAGGTGTTATCAGGCTTATCTGGAGGTAAGTATGTATTATCAGGCTGTTCTGGTGCTAAAGTGGTAGTATCAGGTGGTAAATAAGTGTTATCAGGTTGTTCAGGGGGCAAGTAAACATTTGTAGGATCGCTAGATGGCAAGTCAGTGCTTTGAGGTGCTTGTGGACGATGGTCAACCATTAGAGGGGGACGTGCTGTTGGAACATGAATCATGTTCGGTGCATAGATATTTGCGGGACCTGGATAGTTTGGAGGTGGAGTATTATAAAAATATGAATCAGGTTTCACAGGTTTAAAAATTACTGGAAGTTTTGCAGACTTGTCGGACTTGTCGAAGATCTTGAGCGAGCGGAGTCTCGATGAGTTGTCAATTTGTACGTCAATACCTTTACAGCCTTTTGGGAAGAAGTAGCGTACGTTTCTTGGTGCATCATCATCGTCGTCAAATGGACGGAATCCGAATTGTGCTTTTCTGAATTGGATAGGATAATGAATTAGTGGATGGTTTGTGGTTAGTCAGTTAGTCACTCACCCTTCAGGAGCTCCGAATTTTGGATAAACAGTTATTTGATCTTCTGAAGTAACAAGTCTGTACCCTCTTGCATCGGCCACATACTGTGTCACATATTGCTTTCCTTCGACTTCAAATCCATAACATCCAAGTCTAACGCCATCCTATAACATAATATATTTAAAGTTATTCAAGACACAATGCATCGTAAACAATACGATTAGATCAATACACATGTCTATCTTGTTCCTACTTATTGTTATGACAAGTTCATGAATATCTATTTAATAATCCATATTAACATATCAAATCGCGGCTTATCTGTCATCATTAATCTGCTACATTTTTTAAAAATGATATTGTTCCTTAACACGTGCATTAATAAATGAGACATTTAGATTAAAAACATTCACACTTGATGGAATTTTTATGTGATTTTCACACTTACTATTGTCTCTTAAGCAGCACAAATTTATAAATTTATAGACACAAAGTCTATTCTCAGACGGAACAAAGATCTTGACATAAATGGGAAGTTTAGAAGTTATTAAATATAAATCATCGAGTGACATACCTTTTCAGTCGATGTATGATGGAAGTGTTTCCCACTTGTTTTCAACTGATATCCATATTTATGCTTCTCTGTGCCTGGTACGACTGATTGATATCCGTGCTTGTCTTGACGTGAAGAAAATATGATAATTTTTATATATGAGATTCGTAGGCTTAATCATGATGAATGGGTAGGTTTTATTAAGTAATTAGTAAGTTCCAAAGAGCAGATGGGACTGCTGTGTGAGCAACGATGCAAAAGTGCTGGAAATTAGAAACTGCCAGAAGTTATCTAAAGACAGATCCAGCTTCCGACGAATTCTAAATGCGGCAATGGGCCTACGTGCGCCTTCGGCAAGGAAATAAGTTAGTAACTAGTAAGTTAAAGACTGTGCTGCAGAAATTGGCAAGCGGAAGCCAGCTTCAGGTAGCATCTGAGGGAAGTAATCGATTTTTACAGCCATAGAAGCAATTAATAAGTTAGAAATGACATCATCGACAGTCATCAATAAAACGCATTTCCCACATGACAATGTCAAGGTCAAACAACAATAATCCCCAAAGATGGGCAACAACCGTTGTTTGATGTCATAAAATTTCGATCGAATATTTTTGTTAAGCAAAAAAATAACAAGTTGGATGACTTTTTTGTTTCTCGGAAAGAAAGTTATTGACCCGAAAACATGTTTTTATCTGTCTTTTTTTGTTGTTGCCGAAAAAATGATTGTGAACCGCAGGAATATCAATTTGAAAAGAATCGACAAAGTCATTTCCTTGAGTTCTTTAAGAATACGGGTTTGTAAGAGTTGAAGATATAACATTTTTGGAGATGCACTCGGGAATGTATCGTGTTTCTTTAGATGTCTTTTGGATGTTTAGGTTTAAATTATTCATAAATGACGTGGAATTGATTTTTGTGCATCTCATTGTAGATTCAATCAAGTGAATATTTCGAAATTCACAATTCTGACTCTAACAGACAATGAGCATATCTAGATGACACGGTAATGCCATTATTGTCATTGCCTGTGAGGGTAAGTGGCACAGCTAAGCTTATAGGGAACTGCCACGTCACTGTGTCAATAGCAAAACATCGCATAGTCATTTAGTTGCCTTGACTGTCTTCTGATGCTCAAATTAGATTTTCCTTAGAATTCTAGTCTTAATAACCTCATTTATGTCGGTGAGATGCCTTGACAACTCTTTGACGGCCAAATAAGATTTCTCTCAGAATTCTACTTGCTGACGTCATTTATAAACTGTCCCTAAATTGCCCATAGATTGGAATCTGCCAAAAATATTCTTATGCTTAATTTTAATCCGATTATACTAATCTAAACACTTTTCTGGATCGCATGCCTCAATTTCAATGATAATTTTTGGACAAAAAATGATTTCACAACAGCTTGCATAGTCAATATTTTTAAGCTAAAAGATCAGAGTAACCTTTAGTTGATGTTGGTAATTCAAATGCGGTTGATGCCATTCGAATTTAAAATTGGATTTGTTTTAGTCAAATCAAAAGCATTTAGATTTTTGAAGGATAAATCAATTTTACTGATGAAAAATGTGCAATTTTCACTTATCATTATCATAAATTTGGATAAATGTGGCTGGAATTAGATTGAAGCTTCACATTTTTTAATGTCAATAAACAGTAGAAATCACGTCCAATTTTCACAAATAATCTCACAGTTCGTTAAATAAACATTTTCTCTAAGCAATTAAGCACTTAAATCTTAAAATATACAGCCCATTGAGTGAGCATAGCACAATCATTATGTTAACACTCTTCACATTCTTCAATCCAATTCACGTATTTTTTTTATATACCTGGTAGATTAACTTGACTCGCATAAGACTGTGTCAGCTCTAAATTTCCATAAATTAATCCACACACATGACAGATGATGAACAAATAAATTATCCAATGATTTTTCATCTATAAAAAAATATAATAATTTACATAAAACAAATATTTATTTTTGTCACTATATCTTCAACAGCAATCATGTCTTAAAACCCACATTTATGTTGTTAGTATTTGTCGTATGACTAATTAATGTTTATATATCTATGAGTTCTTAGCTTCCTTCGCTATTTGTTATCACAATAGAGTTTATGAGATATTGTTAATAATGCACAGTGTCACTTAGTTCACTATAAAGGAATTGTACCCCATTAATTTATGTTCTTAACACTTTTAGACAGTCCACAACTTTTACCACAGTGCTCCCATCGATTGACCAAAAAATACTGAAGAAATTAGCAATGTCAACAGCAACTTTTATTTCGTTCTCTTCCCAGATTCAACGGTACAATAATTTTGTACATAAATAATGCCTTTGAGTCGACAAAAAAAAAAGAATATAAAAATTTGGCCAAAAAGAGAATTCGGAGGTGCAGAGTTTGACGATATCTTTGACCATACTTACCCGAGTAGCATGGGACAATGCTCTTTGTTGATATTCGCTTGGATGAGTTTTGAAGATGCTAATGTCTTAGAAAGACTTAATTATAAAGACTCTGTCACGATTCAATCAATAATGCTTTGATGATGAGGGTGATTTAGATGGAAATTTTGATATATTTAAGAATTTGCCATAATTTCACTGCCTACATTAGAATTGAGTGGGGATTAAGATATTGTGGGTTTTTTACGATGCTTACATCTACAGTCATTGAACTTTTATGCGATGAACTTAAATTTGCAGAATAATTTCAACGAATTTTCAAAATTTGAAAATTAACAGTCATATAAATTTTGAATTTTCGCATCTTTCAAAGCATTTTCTTCATAACAAAACAAAACAATTTTCAAAGTTAACTCAATTTCAATTTAAATTTTAGATAAGAAGGCATCAAAGCAAGCAAGTATCAACTAATCCACAGAACTTTCACTCCAACATTCATGTCCATCTCGGGACTTTGAGTTTTGGACTGTAAATTGTATTAAGAAATTTTGTAACCTGAGAAATTAAGTGGGATTTTTGACCAATTATTGGCTTTATTTGATAATCAGACACAATAACCTGTTGACAAATTTTTTAATTGAATATTGTCTCAAACCTTCAGGTGATGAGCAAGATAATTAAAAATTTTCACGCACTGTTTTGAAATGTACATAGCTGCTCATCCAACAAAATAAAGATTTGTGTTGACTTTTTGGTTTTCATGGCATAAATAAATTACACTAAGTAAATAAATGACCGGAATATGTTAAATAAATAGACAACGACAATCTATTAAGGGCGAATGCACGTGAGAAAAATACAGAAAAATGACGTCAAGTCTACTCATCACATTAAGTGATTATATTCTAATATTTTAGGCAGCAACATGGATAAAAATTTTATGATTATGTTTATATTCCGTAGATTTATATCCGCAAACTTATTCAAGAATAATTTCATTGAATTAATTCTTTAGATTACTTGTTGAACAAGGCAATATTACTTAAATTAAAGCATTAAGAATACTGATTTAAATGATATTACGCAGTCGTGCATGTCAATAGACTATAATCGCATGCTAAAACATCCAAATATTTACTTTCGCGTGTATATGCAGAAAGAAAAGTGATCAAGAACTTTGAATTGACCTGTTTCGAGGATGTTCTCCGTAAACCTGTTGGATATCTTTGTTTGTTGCCAAAAGAAATTTCAATATGATCGAAAAAAGAAATGAGAAATAACTGTTCCCATGTTGAGAATTTTATTATTATAAAATAAAATTTATTTTACAATATTTTATAAGAAATCAAAGGAACAAACTAGTTTGTAAGTCATCCGTTACAATGGATTTTTCGGGTATTTGTGGCGCTTTTAAATTATTAATGATCAGATGATTAGTTCTGGAAATTATATTAAATTGACGTTCAATCCCATATTAATGAGATTCAGCTTCTGACAATGCAAGGAAGAAATTTGCAATTTATGTGATTTAAGACTATAGATTGCTGTTTTTGTACATTGTTTACTAACTGAGACAATACCGTCATAAATGCGTAAGTTTTACAACCTTAAAAATTGTCTTTGCAGTCCATTTTTGCTTTGACAGAACTATTCAAAATACATAAAATCATATTTGGAGCTCATTACTCATTGGATCTTTGTTCAATAAATAGTTTTATGGCTTAGTGGGTCGATCTAGGGTTAAAAGAATTGTTAAAGATAGCTGATTGATCAATTGCTTGGTATAGTCAAGGTGAATTGTAAAGAAGAGCTTTTAAATTTGGTTTTAGGGCTGTTACTTTAAGTTTTTTGTAGTTTTCGAACATATTCTTCATAAGATACCCGAAAAGTCGGTATCATCGATCAGATTGACAACTTCAGACCACATTCCACTCTATTACTGCTAATTAGTTCTCATATCTCAACATATGCTGACGATAGACATAATATTATACTTCGTATCGAGAATTAGATAACGATAGACCATATTCAAATGACAACTGTAGGTGGTCATGAATCACAAATTGATCTATACGACCAGCTAAGTAAGTAAGCTGCGATTCTCTCAGTCAGAATCCCAAAATGATCACACATCTCATCATTTGCAAGGGAAAATGGGTTAAAGATACGTTCAACGAACTTTTATCATTACGGATTCAAACTTGAAATTTTAAAATTTGCTGTTTTGCTTTCTCAGTTCAATTCCTCTTCTTCCACTCGTACATCGGTGAATGTTTGTATCTTTATGCAAAAATATTTGTATTAATTTATGGATATAATATCTCAATGGACTCATTTGATAAATGTAAATTGTCATAGTGCTACTTGGTATTGTAAAATTCAAATTTTAAGCAAACAACATGTGCAGCCTTTACGGTTTTGGATGACTTTTGGTCGATCTTGTTCAATCAATCGTCGAAAAGGAAATTATGTCTACAGAAAAAAAAATTAAAATTGGATTAATAAAATATTTTCAAGTCGTTTTGATTTTTAAAGGTCTATGCAAAATCATCGATGTTGCAAAATTGATCATTTAAAGTTAAAAATTATAATGTCATAAAAAAGCAGATCCAATTTTTGGATATATTTAAATGACTTTTATGATATATCAAATATGAGCAGAATTTAATAGGTTTGATCATTTATTTGGACTAGATGTTATTTTTTTTTGACGGCTAGATGTAAACGCACACTTTAATATAAACAGCATGTGATCTTTGCGTAGTTGGTAGACATTGTCGCATATTTTATGACATTTATTGGTTAATAATTTTAATAAATTTATTAAAAAATTTTGAAGGGCGGACAAATTAAGATGTAAACAGTGAGGGGTAGAGTCGTAAATTGAAGCATTAATGCTGACACGAGATTTTTTGCGGAAATATTTTAAAGCAGTTAGACTAGATTCCGCTGATGAAATTTGCTTTAAAAAGATTTTTGCTGATAAAGATTAAATTTGTGATCTCTTTTCAAGTTTTTTTAAGCATCTTTATGACTAGCTTTAATAAAAATGTATTTTTTTTTTTCGCTAAATTCAAAGAAAGATGAACTTACTGGTTTGGTCAGGTGATTTGGAAAATTTATAGGAACTGCCATGAATCTTTGATTTTTTTTTGGCACTACATTAGGAATCAATCGGACGATAAATGGAAATTAAAGCTGGCAGATAATAGCATAATTTTAAGCTTCGATCTGCCAAAATGCGCTTTAAATATGAATAAATTATACAGCTCAATAGCACATTGCAAAAGCTGGTTCATTTGAATTTTTTTTTGAATTCGTATCTTATCAGAATATTAATAAATTGACTTTAAATATCTTCATTACATGAGATAAAAATAGTTTATATGCTATTTGACTTTTATTGAAAGCTATTGTCTAGTGAGTTAAGCACAGCAGACGGTGATATTGGAAGATGTGTGACGATATTCAGAGTTTTCTAGACTTAAATTCAACAAGTGAGTTCTTATTTTGTCCATGATACGAATGTCCTTTTCGAAATATTTGCTTAATATTTCTTTCTTCTTGTCGAATTTTCCATCAATTGCTTGAACTCAGCACACGTGTTATGCGAAAATTTCACTTCTGATTGATTAGCAATTGAAGTTTTATCAAATAAACTTACCTGAATTGCACAATGTTCATGATCTTAGCAATTTTCTAGTTTTTTCGAGTGATATTTTGTACATACTTCATCTTGATCCTCTTTAATATCCTTTATTGAATGCTTTTCACTATAATTCAATTGATTAAGATACAGAATCACTTGAAAAATTGGAAATTATAAAATAATCACACTTTTTTAATTTCACTCAGTCAAAAGTTGGCGCGAAAATGATGAAGGGTTGAAAACTACGAATTAACAAAAATTTCTGCAATTTCCTTCAAATCTAAAATGACGGTTACAAAAACTTATTTTTGATTTACGATAAGGATTACAACTTATTAAATAAAAAACAATATTTTCTTAAATTCACCTTTTTATTCTTTCATTTTGAATTAAAAAATGATTTTTTTTCGCAAATTTTCTCAATATTGACATTAATTGTTATACACAGTAACTTAGATCTTATGCATAATTTAAAGAAAAATTGTATAAATGAATAATTTTTTAAGCACTATGAATGCGTGACTTTATTAATATTAATCTTGTTCTAATATTAAATTATAAAAATGTGTATATCGATTCAGTTACAGCATCTTTCCATGAATATATTTCGTCGCAAAATTTCACATCTTTCTTCTTATACTTTATTCATCATTTAAGAGATTATGATGGAATATTATTTATTTTAATTCATTATCAAAACTTTGGTTTATGGATTTTATACTTAAAAGCCACCAAATGAAGTCTCATCATTTCGACCGAATTTATAGATAAGCGATGCAAAAAGAATGAAGAAATTTTGGAGCACAATACCGATTCCTTGAATATGAGCCTTATCGGTAAATTCTGAGATCAACAACCAGACACTGGCAATAACTGAGGCAAATCCAAGTACGAAGCCTGTAAACAGCCAAATTTTAATTCCATTACTTCCACAAATTCCACCTTCATAGCCCGTTCCATTAAGCATGTCATTTGATACGGCTAAATTAGATTACAAAGAATTTGTTTTAGATTTATGATATATACATGACACAAGCTGTGACTTACTATTGACCATAATGAAGGATATTGTTCCTAATATACCACAAATATAGTAAGAAAAGTCTGGCGACGTTCCTGGTAGACTGGTTGATGCAATTCCTATCACAATCCACCATGCAAGGAAAAACTACGGAACCAAAACAAAGAGATATTAAGGCACAGACATAAAGAGTTTTCGTCCATGAATCATCAAAATAAATATTGTTGAAAAAAATCTGACATACCAAAATTGATGATACAACAGCTGACATAAGATTCCTTCTGGATATAACATTAACATCAAACCACATACACATCTGGATACTTTCCATTATATTCGGCATTGTGAAATTTAATTTAATTAATTTTGCGACTTGTTATGAAAATTTTTTCAATGTTTTGTTTTTGTTAAATGATGATTTCACTCGATTATCTTATCTTTTATCGTGATCTGATGATTCTAACAGGTTTAATCCACAATCGTACACAATTATCAATTACACAGTATCTTGAATTCTTTAGTTAAATGAGTTAAATTCTCATTATACAAAAATTTTAAATTTTTTTGCAAAAAGAAATTTTTAGAATTGGTCATCTCGGTAATTTGAATTTTCAGAAGCCGTTACGAACAATTTCGGTCGATTCCGCGAAATAATTCAAAAAATTTCCCGACTTACTTGGATTTGATTTGTTTATAAACTTTTCAAAATAAATTTGCTAGAAATATCAAAGAAAAAGTGTTAATTAGTGCAAAATGTTGTCGTCTATGGTAAAGCATCATCAGGAGCAAATGAAAGGAAGGAATGAGACACAAGATAAGCTCAAGAAAGAGACAATAGAAGCTAGTAATGAACTTACAGCAAGTTTGGTAAATAAAAAATTGATAAAAATTTGTTTTTGACGATTTACAGACTCGATAATGGCACGAGCATTTATTTTCATGCATTAGCAAGTTTGTGCTGTATGCAAATTAGTTTCAAGTCTAATATTTAACAATAAGTCGTGAAAATTTAACAAGTAATACAATTTTTTCGTATTACATCAAATTATTTTTAATTATATACATAATGGAAGTGATTTTTGCTAGATAATTTGCATATTCTATCATATATCTGTCGATCTACTTCATGCTTTGTGTATTTTATAGAATGGAAGCCTTAATTTGTGATTTTATAAAAACATCCAGAATGAGAAGTTGATTTGTTAATTTTACATTAGTCATGTAAATGATAAGGAAATTTTAGTTTAATGACTTTATGAGACACTCATAAAAAGTTACTCAGCATGTTGATATTGTGTGATTTGTGCTGGAAAAGCCTTGAGTGGATGAAATAGGTCTTTGCAATTCTTAAGTGGTTCAGAGACCAAACGAGTGCTGTTACAGCAATTGGAATGAAATGCTGAGTTACATGATATTCTAGTCCAGTCATATTCAGATATTTCAGGAGGATAAACTAGGATCAGACAGAAAGATCCAGTAACTTCAAACTCAATCGATTAATACAAAATTGACTAAATTACAGCAAAATTAGAACTAGACAGCAACTAGGTCAAGTCCAATACAGTTTAGTAACTCCAATATGACACACAAACACCAACACTCCCAGGATTGAGTCCGTTTGAGCAATAAACTAACTCTCAAAACCAATTCGAAGAGCATTAAGCACATCCATTAATAATTTTCAAGTAAGGCAATCAAGTATCAAGCTATAACAACTTTAGTGAGTCACATTAGATCATCAAGATGCAGCTTTTTCCATAATAAACTGAATCTGATTGATATTCTCTGTGTTCCTTAAATTTATTCAAATTTATGTCCAATTGTTAATTAATTTCGGTACGATCAGATGCTGTCAGGCAATAAAATCATTAATATGTCATTTGTTTCTATAAATCTGCCAACAATTGCATTTAATTGCATATTTTAATCATGCCTATCTATAATCAGTGGAATGCATCATTTCCTATCAATCATACCTTCTTTCACTGTCTTTAATAGTCATGACTTCTTTAAATGAAATAGCATTCATTCTATAGCTAATTTATTATTAAATTAAAATCAATATATCTCGATTGCTTTTTTTTTCTTCGTCTGTATGCCTTCGTATGTAGCCATAGACTTTGTGTATAGTTTTTTTTGTTTCATTAACTTGTGTCATATAGTTTTATTTGCTCTGTCCTTGACAATGATTTGAATTCAATTGTGTTGATTTTGTGTTGAGTCTCGATCGTTAAGTAATTCTGTGAATGACTTTGGGGTCATTTGAGTTATGATGTTGACCAGAATGATGATTATTGTATTTTAACGTACAAAATTTTTTTGAATTTGTAATTTAACGGTAAAATTGAATTCGCTCTGAAACAAATTTGAAATTTGAATTGCCGTTAATTTTTTGAATTTTAAAAAGTCGTTACAAATTTTTAATTTTGTTTCTTACTCAAAATTTGTGAGTGAGGTCTGTGGTCATGTATTATGATGGACATCATTAATGATCACGCTCCATTTGACATCCAGCAATTAATAAATTCCCACAGCAATTTTCAAACCTAAAATAGTCGTCAACTTTATGTACTAAAAAGTGTAAAACATCCAATAATTAATGCTTCATATTTCCTTTCTCTCTAAAAAAGGTCGAGCATTTAAACGTCGGCGTAGCAACAGCATACCTCAATCAAAAGCGACTCGATTCAGAAGCAAAGAATCTCAATGTGGCTGCAAATAACTTTAGCAAGCAAACGCAACAGTGGCTGACATTAATCGAGAATTTCAGCAGTGCATTAAAGGAATTGGGCGATGTTGAAAATTGGGCAAAAACAATCGAGAAAGACATGCGAAGTATAACAGCAGCACTTGAAATTGCTTATAAAATTGAACGCGAATGAATTTGAACAATTTCCATATAATTGTGATTATTTTTATTATAGAACCTTTATTGCCCGTTTATCGCTGTTGTTTTTTTTTGTCAATTTTATTTTTATGACATTCCGCGCAATATATCTATCGCACTTTACTTGTTTTCCTTTACTTTTTTTATTATATTTATATTATTGCAACTCAGACTGAGTTTGTCTATTTGTAATAAAGGTATGGAAATCATGTGAAATGGTGTAACGAAATTGTGAATTCCCTCGTGCTTTTTGCGGGAATATAGATAGTTCATGAATCTAAACCTGTAATTATAAATCAAGTAAAAGATAATGACATGCTGTGTGTGCATGAGAACTAGCCTTGTTGAATTTTTACTCATATTTTAAGATATATAGGAATTGCTTCTCTGTCACATTTATTGAGCGTGTGATGTACGTAAACGTTGGGGGAAACATGAGTTTTATGGATAATTAAACAAAATTTGATGGTTTAAAATTTAACGGTTTTTCAAAGTTTGAATTTTTGCATCAATTCAGTTGGCAAATTAATTTTTGGGTAATTTAACGGAATTTCATAATTTAAAATTTAACCACTTTTCTAAATTTGAATTTTCGCATCTCAATACAACTGAAAATTTACTTTTTTGTTAATTTAACGGCTTTTAACAATTTAAATCTCAACGGTTTTTCAAAATTTGAATTTTTGAATCTCATTTTTGTTCAATTCGCCTTTGCGTCTTATAAAATTCCCTATAAATTGATGCGAAATTTCTCTGAACTTTCCCCACATCGCACAAAGTAAGTATAATTCATGAAACTCATTAATATTCAATATAGCTTGTTAAATATTCCTGTAATCGACATCCATTAACTAATCGATAAGGTGCAATAAAACATATTGATTAAATATGAAATTATCAGCTTTTGGGTGAAATTATTATTTTTTCTAATTAAATTAAGTGACGGCTGAAAACGGCTTAAAACACTCAAATACCCCCTAGTCAGCGCAAATAACAGAAGCATGTTGAACTATCAAGAGAAAAAAATTTAAATACAATAAAGCGTGAATAAATTGAAATTAATTGATGAAGCTGCTCCTTTTTATCAATTCCAAAAATATCACAAAGTGTGGAATCAATTATAAATACTGGTCGAAAATTGTTCAGCCAATTCGAGTCATCATGTTGATTAGTTGGGTCAACATACGACGTAATATTCATATTGAACATCTAGTTTCGTTTTTATCAGGAAAAATCGCATTTAGAGTATTGTTTGCGGGAAGATTTGTGCTGACAAATGCAATCTGGATGAGTAACGCTGGAAGGTGAATGACATTATTTAAATGAATAAGCATTTTTGAGCAGATTAATCCTCTGGTCATCGATCTGAATGAATTATCTTACCCTTTGTCATCATGTCAAAAAGCTTGTCATTATTTAATACATTTTGTATTACACATTAATATGGCAAGAACCTGTTTTGACATATGGAAACCGAATGTTGCTAACGAAAGCAAAAGTTTGTTAAATATTCTGCACAGGTAATCGAAGATCCGAATAAAGGATTAAATTGGAAGGTAAAATATTTGATTTAAATAAGCTTAGAATAGTCACAAATCAGTGGAAAGTCATCAACAATAATAAATATACACAATTCGCAAATGAACAAGTCGATTAATCTAGTACTAATACCAAATGGAAGCCGACTCCATCTGTAGGCTAGATGGGGTTCATATGTCTGCCAAACAGATGGAACTTCCATTTGGTATAAGTAAAAGTAGTTAAGCGATGCCAAATTAGCTCCGTAACGAAGACTTATTAATTTGTGTCGCTCGGGAATCGATCCAAAAGAGTCATGTCGGTTTATGCCGAATTTGATTCAAAGTTTATCAAAGCGAAAGAGCCTAGATAAGTCATTAAGCAAAATGGGTGTTAAAACGAGTCATAAATGAGGTTTGATAGTAATTAGAATGATATGAGAGCTGTAAATTCACCTTAGAGAGTTTTTTTAATGGAACGGACCTGAATATATTGTAACTTACTGAATAATTGGAACGAGAGCTTGCATTAATACCGAATCTAATATTACTGAATAATGGAACCAAGAGTTTGTATTAATACCGAACCTAAGATCCAAGAGTTTTCAATTGGCTACTACACATCAATAACTGCAAACAGATTATTATGTGCTGCACTACTGAGCTTATATATACATAATTCGAATTCGGCAACAAGTTAGATTCACGCCAGACTGGAGCTCGATTTTCGATCGATTAACCGATCTTAACAGACGCAGAATATGCTTTTGTTGTTCAGAAGAATCACTGCGGTACCTATAAGCAGTCTCAATTTTTGCCTATTAGGACGATTTGAGATAATCGGAAATATACAGAAAACTCAAAAAAAAGTATCCAAAGTTCCCAAAGAACTTGACCTAAAGAACTAAACAGCGTAAAGTCTCCGACCCATTTCCCATGAGAAAATCTATGCCAAACAACTTAATCAGATTTTCTATTTCCTGATTTGAATCTTATCGGAACGCATGTATCACACATCTATCAGCATTAGTTTATTTACCTATTTTCTTCATAATTATAACAACAAAGGTAATTCTATCTAGGTCGCAAGTAACGATACTGATATCAATAATTCGATGTCTTATCAATAAATTGCGAGCTAGCCATACGTAAAGTCACTATCTACCTGCAGACTTAAATGAAAAGTGAGAGGCACAAGGTGTCGATTTGAAAATTGTCTACAAAATAAGTTTGTGAAGAGATATAAAGGAGAAGAATTAAGGAGAATATTTAAAACTTACTAAGAACATGTGATCGTGTGCATTTAATTTTTTTATTTTTTTTTTCTCCTCTCCCTAACAATAAAAAAAAACTTTTTTTTTTCCGTTTGGAGTTTCAGTTCATAATAAACACTTGGCACGAATGCAAGCAAAATAAAAAAGTAAAGAAGTTTTGTGAGAGCAAAAAATTCTTAGCAAGCATTGAAAAAATAAAAAAAATTATTCGTTGAATTGCTGAAGAGATCAGGAAATAAAAAAGAAGAGTTTATTGACTAGATATTTAATGAGTGTGCCGTGAATAGTTTAGTACAGTTAGTTAATAATGCCTTACGTTGTTCAAAAATCATCATGTGAAGTGGCTGTCTTCCTTATTGGAATTTGCCTATTCATATTCTTCGCCGGCTTTGCTGTTTATATTTATTTTCATTATAGTAGTCGTGCTACATACGAAAAATCAATCATGTAAGGGCAATTAATGACTAGAATTTAACTTGTTGATTTATGCACTTTTTTTAATTGCAGTGAAACACTTTTGCGGACGGAAGATGATGTCACAATTAGAAGACTCATACGTACATGATGCCAAAGCATGATCAAAATTAGTGAAATTCTTTCATGCTTTTTAAATTCTTATTTTTTTATCATCAAAATTCCAAATTTTTTATTCTCTCAATAATGACGCTCTCAATGACTGACTTTACATGCTACACATGTCGCAGGCAGAAATAAAACTTTTTTTGTTTTTAATTTCTGCATTCGTTAAAAATAATAATTGTAGATAAGGAAAACCTCAAAAAAAGAAGTGTGAATCATGAAGAAATTTAAAAACAATCAGGAACAATCATTGACAAAAAGATATCGTAAATTCCGATACAGAAACGTTAAACTAGTGAGAATTTGAAATTTTTTTTACTGAACACACTTGCGACCGTCAACAAATTACGTGTAGCTTCGCGCGACAGTGACTTAATATTCGCATGATCGCAGTCAGCTGTGAGATTTCTCAATATTACGGGAAAAAAGTGAAATTAACAATATATCGACAGTATTAAGTTATTCCCCATACATATGATTATACACAAAAATTGGGTCATCAATGTGACATTGAGTGCTGTAATTGTTGTGACCTGTTTTGTTGGCGATAAAAAATTACACGCAATTAATGAAAAACAAATTGTTCGTGCTATTTTTGATAATGTGACTCATGGACTCGTTGGATTGTTTACATGCGCAATTGCATTTATGGATAATTGGGATAAGATGTATATGGCTGTTATTTGTATGATCATCTCATCAGCTATTGATCTTGATCATTTTATTGCTGCAAAATCTCTTCGATTATCGGTAAGTCAATGTTTACTTTGATTGTTTGTTGGATGTACAGCAAACATTACAAATAATTTGTTTATGTACTGTTATCAATGTTTACTTGATCATATGGTTTTGTTGTGGAATTTACTTTGGAGTAGCATCTGGATTAAGCATTAAATTGATGGATTAAACATTGAATCTGATGATTTGCTTTGAATTAAGAGTTGTATTAAGCATAGAATTGATGGATTAGACTTAGAATCTGATGATTTGCAGATAGATCTAATGATTTGCTATGAATTTACAGCTGGATCTGAAGATTTGTTCTAAAATTCCAGTTGGATCTGACGATTTTTATAGAATTTACAGTTAAATCTGAAAATATGTTTAAATTCATAGCTGGATTTGAAAAATTGCTTTAAATTTTCAGCTAGATCTGAAGATTTGCGTGAATTTATAGCTTGATTTGGAGAATTGCTTTGAATTTCCAGCTGGATCTGAAGATTTGCTTGGATTTATAGCTGGATTTGAAAAATTGCTTTGAATTTACAGCTGGATCTGAAAATTTAATTTAAAACATCCAGCTGGATCTTCAGATTCGTTGATTTACCTTTTAATCATTAATTACAAGCTTTAATATCATAATACTCAATCCAGCAAGTCATATTTAGTTCCTAGAAAGTAAATCCAATGATTAGTTTCTATCTAATCTGTAAACAAAGCCATAAATCAAACCGTAAACAGAACAAATCACAAATTAATTGTAAGCATGTCAACAATGACAATTACTCATGTTTCCCATCCACACCTAACTCCTAACATAATCCAATGACTTAAATCACTAATTAATCTATCTTTTCTCTAATTTTAGGAAGCCACGAATCTTCAATCCAGACCATTTCTCCACAACTCTCTGATACCTTTAATATTTATCATAATCTTAGTTACCTGCCACATAACATCACAAAATGACTATGTGATAATGATACTGACTGTACTAGTAATAGCTTTCTCAACACATCACATACGAGATGCAAACCGGAGAGGATTATTATTCGCGCCATTTTTTCAGACGCCATCAATTCCATATATTGTGTATATTGGATTAACTCTAATGATTCCGTTCATATTTAAAGCTTTCATTATCAGTGAATTTAAGTATACACGCTTAAATACGTCTTCGTTGATAATAGACATCTAATTCTAAATGATAATATACAATAATAAAAATTAAGTCTAGGGATATAAACGTCTTGTGATACTATAAAAAGAGTAACATTTTTTAATTATATACTGAACAGCACTAAGATGCAATAAATTATATTTTATAATAAAAAGTAGCAAATATTTCTTTTTTTGACTGAATCTTATTTCTTTGATGGTTCCACATACTTTCCTCTCACATATCACACGCATGTGATCAAGATTGGGGCTTGCGATGTTCCGTTTCATAATATTTTTCACGAGATAAGGGATATCATTAAAGAGCTATGGCAATGAGCTATTTTTCTTGCGAAATTTATGGCAATAATTAAGTTTTAAGTGTGTCATGAAAAGTTATTGCTATATTGAAAGGCTTAAGTATCATAAATATTGTAGAATTGGAATTGTACCAATGCTGTCACGGGAGACAATTTACTTTATGGAACTGTGGAAGATCAGTAATTTTTAAAGTGTTGGATCGTTGACTTGAGGATTAATTATTTAGTCATGAAATGTAGACAGTAAGGGAGAAGAGTAGGATTGAATGGACAAATATGTTAATTGCTTAGTGAAACGATGTTCCTATATGGAGCTGACTCTGTTGCTGGCTCTGTCATCTAGTTTGTGCAATTTCTCCGTCCTCACATAAAGCTGACATTATTTTAACAACTATTCTGCGTCAAGTAGCTTTTGGAACTCCTGGCCGTCGTTTTCCTTACGGATTCTAATCAGGGCGGTGTAACAAACTTGCGATTATGTCCCAGCAAATACCAGCCGTACTTCTTCTTCTGACCTGCTATTTGTAGAAGTTTCTCGCATAGTTTGTAGGCAACTTACCTTCAAAGAAAATTCCGCCATATCAGTGACAATGTAAAGTAGCTCAAAGTGACTTAAGCACTTAACTTCCACATTTAATTAATAATTTATCGACATAATGCCTTCGAATACAAGTGCGGAATTTCCATTTATTTGAAATCAACTTACAAATTGCGGCAAAGAAGGTCGAAACTGCCTCCAGTTCAAAGCATTCATTGACTATGAGAAGCTTTTCCGGATATTATTTAAAATATAATTCATGAGGTGGTACCAAACACTTATCTTTGGAAAGAAAGTCTTCTGCAGTAACCTAGGCATCGGAGAATAATTCCAGATACAAACCTTTTAAAGTATGACTAATGAGAATCTGTTAACGGTCTTTTAATATTTGAATTTTATTTGAAATTACAATCAGTTGATTTTCCCCTTTCATAGTTGTAAACCCTTTTCAAAGAAATATTTAGTTTGTTTTCAATCTTCAAACAATAAATGTCTTTATCTATTTTAAGTGACTATAAACTGAACATCTATCATTTTTATTAAAGTAGTAAATTATGATGATTCAGCGAAGACAAACATCAAATTCACACTAATTAAATCGCTTAGTGTGCCGTGCTGTAGACATTTTTTAGAAATTCTGATTTTAAAAGAGATGAAATTTTAATTCCAGACATTGTGAACCAGACATCATGCAAGCGGTCAAATAAACTAAAAGCCTATCTGTCTACCTCACAAAAGCTCTAACTTCCTGCAAAATGACAACAATAGGAAATTATTTTTTAATTGTTTTCTTTATCAATGCTTACTCAAGGAGAAAATGGAATGTTTTATTAAATTTCAAATGCATATTCATGCTTACAATACCTAAACAACCACAAAATAGCTTTCTGATCAAATCAAGTAAAAACGGAAATTGCCGGAAATAGCCTCACCATAAAAAACCCGAAATGTGCTGATAATGTGTAATAAGAAGATCCTGTCAAGTCGTTTGTTAAGCGATGACCGCATTTACCCTATCAACAACCGAATTTCCATTTCTCTCGTAAGGCAAGCTGTATGCTGAAATTAATAATGAATCGTAAAAATTTTCAAACACCGCAAATCAATAAATTAAATATTTTTTAATGCTGTCACGAGAGAAATGAGCATGATCAGTCTAGTTTTGCCACACGAAAGTTGTAATTGCAAGATCCAATTAATATTAATTGATTTACATGCCCAACTAATGTTTTGTAATAAACAATAAGATCCCCATACAGTCAGTGATGCCCTATTGTCTTGATGTATCACTTTTCAAATTAAAATATTATTATTAATTCCTTCATATCTCAACACGAGAGAAAGAGAACTCGAGCGCGATCATTGTCTCATCATCTGACCTTATAGCGCTTTTTGTTACTTTTTTTTCTTCTCATCTTCTCAACAGGAAAAAAAAAAATTGAGAAATTTATTAATATCTAAAGAAAATTAATTTTTGTCACATTATAATTGGGGGATGAGATGCGATATGTCCGTCTGACTGTCATTTAGCTCATAGATAACCGGAACTGTTTGGTAATCAAAGAATTACGTTTACTTTTGAAAATGCATGTTGAGTAACTCAATCAATAGAATTATATGTACTCAATTTAATGAACATGGTCCATTTCTGTTGGGGAAAGAGACAGTATTGCACTTGATATTGGAAATTAATAGAACCAAGTTTTAGGCACTGTCTAAGAGAAGTCATGGACCATCAAAATTTATCTTTACGGCCATCGAAGTAAGTTTCCAAAGCTCAAACTCAAGCCCAAATTGCAATACAGACAATATTAAAAACCTTCGAGGCAAACGTATTGTTCGGAGCAACGATGTGCAACTCCTCGATTTTATTTTGGCCAGTTCAATTCTCTTTTTTTAGTTTATTACTGATTAGATATCGAGATTGTTGGGCATCCAGTCGTAAAAAGGAAATAATACAACAAAAAAAAAACTATCAGAAGAAGCTGGTATGTCTAGGAACAAAACTGCTTTCTTAATGCTCAATGGTTAAGTGGCTTTCCAATGCTCTAGTGAATCACAGCTCAGCTCTATAAGGATGTTGACATTGCAAAATTAGGAACATACCTTAATTGGCTGGACATGTCATTAGAAGACCTCTGGTGGCTTCATTGGGTAAGGCCATTAATTCTGATTTTATAGATGACAAAAAATCAAGTGGACGTCCAAAGAATTCATGAAAAGAAGCTGACGATCGAGATAATATGCATTTGATATTGAGAATTGACAAAAGGTAGTCAGCAATAGAGGTAGATTTAGGTAAGATTTAAGGGAAGTCATGGATTTATGACATTGATTATAAGCTTTTAGAAATTAATTAACCTCAATAAGCAACAAAATTTTACCAAACAATCCTCATCATTCTATAAGACCTCATGAATGCGCTTCATCTCCCATCTCAAGTGACCACATCCAAACTAATATTTTTCTTTTCTTTCCTTTTCTTCATTCCCCTTTATTTTTAAAAACGATTCAATCTCATCTTTTTCCCACAAAAAAAAAAAAAAATCGTCAGTCGCGCGCGGAAAATTGCCTTTGGGCGAAAAAAATTACACAATAAAAAAGCATTTCAGTTTTATTCGTGAATTCAAACTGTTGTGACTTAGTGTGAATATAGAGTCTAGCATATATTTGTTCGCGACTGGACTTTTTTTTGTACAATTTTGTATCGAGTGTCTGTGGAAGTGAATTAAATCCTTGGATATATTGTGAAAAACACCGACGGTTGTGTTTTGAGAACGTGTTGTGATTAAAGTGAATTAAAAAAGGTATTTTAATGCCTCATAGCTGAATTGTTATCATGATAATGAAAATTCCCACACACAAAATTGTTGCTGTTGCTTTATTGATCAATTATATCTGACATACTAAACGTGAAATAGCGGAAATTTCCCATGAGATTAATGCCTGTACCTTCATGTCTTTTTCATACTTTTTTCATTTTTGTGGATGTTTATGAATCTTCGAGATATTTCTATCAATAAACAAAATGCTCTTAATAAATTCATCTAAGGCTGACTAAATGACACATGATCATCATCCATAGACATGACTTAATAATTTTTTATAGCTTCATCTTTTTGATTTACTATGTGTAAAAACATGTGGAATCTAGTTCATATTGATCTTATTTGTTTACATAGGAATTGGAAAATGAAAGTATGACTGATTTAGTGGGAATTGGGGAAATAATATTGTTTTTTGGTACTTTGAGTGGATGAGCAGTTCTATTGAAGTTTACAAACACTCTTTAGAGGATTTCTGAAGAGATTTCAAATTGATCATTGACTTTTGAGCTGTTTTGGATGACATATTTATGACACAAGACTTTGCTTACTAAGCTTTCGTTTGCTATTTGGACTTCACTAAGTGCTGCTCGAGCTTCAAGGACATTAGTTGCTCTCAAAATAAGTTATTACAGCATCAAATGAACTCTTCAATATATCTCGAAGTCCATCCTTCCATACAAATTCCTAGTCAACTTTGAACATTGATCTTTAGACACTTCCTGTCTTTAGTTGCTGAATTAGAACCTAAACCAGATTATCTTCAACTTTTTCTTTCTCTGAATTAGCAAATATGTATCTTTGGGTATAAAGGATGTGGGTAACTTTTTTTGTACCGCAACACACCTTGCTTACCACAGCTACGGCCCTAACTGCAGACTACCCGGTGCTGCTAGTGTGCCGCTGCACACAGGTTGATCTCTACTGTTCTATTGGCTTCCGTATGGATCCTTATGGGTTCTATACGAAGATGACTTCCAAAGTGTTTATAAAAGAAGCCATTACTGATCCTTGACATAGTTAGGGGTGGCTCACTTAGTATGTTCAGGAGAGATTGATTTGATTTAGACCATGGAAATTTTGAAAATTCTGTAACGAAATAAGTAACTACAGCCTTTAAGCCATTATGACGTCCCCTTTTACCCTTATGCCTCTCGGGTCTCTAAGCCTGATATCATTATTTTCTGTTAAGCTACCGGCTTCAATCTTTTCATAAATAATTCTGATTGTAGTGTCAATATTGACAGATATTTGCTAAATAGTAAAAATTTTTCATTTATTTTTGTGCATTTTAAGACATTGAGTTGTTGCATGATGTGTTATTTTTATCATAAATAGAATAAACTGTTGTTTATTAAACAGACAAATTATTAAAGTCTTGCGAATTTTGTCACTTTCAAGTTGTTTGGTTAATTTGAGCTAGTTTTAAAATCGATAGTTTGTAGTGTTTTGGAGTGTTAGTGATTAGTGGCGTGGCTAGTTGTGAGCTAGGGACTTGTGAATAGTTGATCGTGTTATTTGTATATCCACTAAGGCTTGGGAGGCTTGTTATCAATTATTTGGAAATTGTGAATTGATTTCCTTTTTGATTCCATTTTGAAGAATTCCTGAGCAGCACATTGTAATCGCTAAGGCATTGCTACATCGCCGTTTTGATGGTATAACGTAAGAGTGTCATGAAGGAACCAAAATAACTAGTTTTGCTTAAATATGACAGCAAATATTGATATTTTAATTTTCATCGTCAAAAATTACCAAAAACAGCAGTCAGGCAACGTAATTTGAGACTTTTGCTGTCAAAACGGTGACATAGCAGTGCTTTATGTTGTGCAGCTCGGGACATTCTTCTCATCAATCCTAATAAACATGTAATTCATGTGACCAATTCATTACCAAGTTAATGAACTTCAAGTTCCAATTGATAGTTAATCTACATCCAGCAAACAATCAACAAATCTCATAAAAGAAACTTTTCACCAATTAAAGCATCTTCAGCAAGTTCTTACGTCTAATATGACGATATGTATTTAATTATGACTTTTAGAACTTCTCTAATAACTTCTTAAAAAAATATTTCATTTTCTTATTATCATCAATTCAACGTTAATTACTTACTTCTTACTTATTCCATATCTTTTGTTCTCGTTATATTCTCTTTCTTCTCTTATAAACTCATCAAGTCAATCAAACTGGATCCGAATTTGGAAGCAGAGATGAAAGTGAGTACATGAAACGAATTTTTCTTTTCTTTTTTGCAATTTTATTATCAAATCAAAAGCTTTGTTTATCTGATTTGGCATTGACCAGATGTGTGAATTGAGTTGAGGTTTTTCAACTTGTTAATTTGGTTTTAACTAGAATTATTCTGTAGTTTTTGGGAATCAAGGTCTAAACTGAGTTTGGAGTCAACTTTTCCTTATTCATACCCGAGTGACACAAATGAAGAAGGCTCCGATAAACAAGGAATTTTAATACCGGTATCAAAATGAATGCAATAACGGCATTTCATACAAATCAATACAAGTATTGAAAACCCTACGACTAAACCTCTTTTATTGACACCAAATGGAAACCGCCTCCGTTTGGCTTCCATGTAATTTCCAAAAATAGACGGCTTTCATTTATTGTTAATATTAATTAATTTGTTTTCTAAATAAGGATCAAAATTATCAGAGTGTGGCTTTCCCAAAAACGACTATTAATTTTTTTCAAAAAATATTTTTGTCGATAAAATTCAAAATTTTTTTGACCGTTACTCATCCTTTTCTTCGTAACGTAAATTTTTATTTTAAAATAAGTTGAGTTCGAATAGTTCGAATTTTTTCGACAATCAAATGTCAAAGAATTTGAATTTGAGACGGATACACTCTGAAAATTATATTGAATAACTCAGGATCTGCTCGTAAATGACATTAAACAGTGAAAAGGAACCAGAATTCCACAAGTCGGCTAATCGATCCAAAATCTGGCACCGGGTGGACTTGACTCTGGCAAGGGTTATGATTAAACTAGATTTTAACCAAATCTGGAACCAAGACATAGTGCAGTCTATTTGGAGCCGAATTTTCGATCGATTGATCAATTTGTGTTTTTTGGAAATGTCGAAAAATCGGGTGTCAAGCTGGCTCAACTCTAGGCTAGGTAAAGATTCGGTCAAATGTGGCCTCAGGCCAAACCTACGATAGCCTTGTGTCGGAGTTTGTGCAATTTTGCCGCTATGCGTCTTCCTGGGTATCCACTGCTCAGCTTTGTTCGATATGACCTTCTTTCTTTGACTCTTAAAATCTCTATAAAGGTCGCTAACAGTTGAAGAAATTATGAAAAATCTCAATAAATCACAAAAATTAGGAACCAAGTTTAGATGACTGTTGTCCTTATTGGATTAGCCTATAAAGTTGCTCTTTTAGTTTACACAGCGCAGCAAACGGTTGAATGACTTCGCTTATCCTTATTCATAAGCAACGTTCGTCTTGCGTATATCTACATGATTAATTGCTCCTTACTAATTGTCGTTAATGTGAAAAATTATTTTACATGTCAAAAATTATTTTAAATTTCTTGTTTTGATATGAATTTATCTTCAAGAGAAGCTCGCTGAGAGCCACAAGAACGCTGGAATTTGTCGTACGACCATGTGAAGGTGGTTGGATGAAAGTTTTATATCTTAAATTATAATAAAAATCAGAGAAAAGTGAGAAACGTGTCACAACATCCACCTCGAAGGAGTATCAAAAAGTGCGAATGGGCAAATTTCATAGTCTTAATGATGATTCATGTCTTTTCGCAGGTTTATTTCTCATTCATTTTATTTTTATGGAACAAGATGAACAGCAACTGAATGTTTACTCAAATAATTCTCTTTCAACTCTTAAAAAATCTCATTCATTTGAAGCGTATCATCGGATGAGACAGTTCTGAAATTCATAAAAAAGAGAGAAATATTTTAATTAATCATGAAAGAGTTTTAGGATACATTAAGTAAATCGTTCAGTTTTGGCGACATTATTGCTTGACAAAATCAGAGTTGCTAATTAATTGTTTTGCTCCAATTAAAACATAAGTTGGTGATTTAATCAAAGTAGTCTTTGCGTTGCGTTGCAGAAAGTTGTAGAAAAAAAAAACATTTTGTTGTGCAATAATAGGAAGTTTGATATTTTGGAAAGGTTTGGGAGTGTTGGTGAGTAAAACCAAGCATTATTGGACATTTAGTTGATCAAATCAAAATGATCATTTAGAAAATCATAAATATGACATTGAAGTTGACTGAGAACAACAGTCATAGTGCCAATAAAATACCCTTAGTCCATTTTGACGTTATTAGCATAACTTACCACTTTGGTCGGTTAGGTAGCTCGCTAGGTATCAGCTAATAATTAGTGTAGAAAGCCTGGATTTATTTATTTGGAATTGGATAAATGCTTAACTTTACACTAAAATCAGGTATCATGTTCTATGTTATCATACTAGCATGATTTAAGTTCAGCTAAATAAAGAGTTCTGTCGTCATTCTGGCAACCTAACAATGCCCTAGCAACTCTTTTGTCCGGTAAAATTCAAATATCATTCACATATCTCACATACCAAACTCCTACTCTGGCTTTTGAGGGAAATTCCTCATTTCCTTTAAATTGTACAAAATGTAAGATAAATGGAGAAAAGAGTCAAGATCATTGAAATAAGCACATCAATAAAAAATGTTAGGAACATGTTTGTTGAATGTCATTTTATATTTATTATTATTTTGGAACTCAGCTTATTACTACAGTTTGAGACTCTTAAATTACAATATTTTAAGGATGGCACAATTTTTTGAGGTGAATTCAAACGGGTGGACTTTGTTTGGGGATTGTCTGAGCAGCAAAATTCAGGAAATTGCATTTTTTGTCATAAAAATGAGTAAAAATCAGCAACCACGGTGCTATCAAGGCAACTTTGCGTACTTAATAAACCATTGGTGTTCCTTATTCTTTGTCTCATCTAATTCCATCAGCTGGATGCCAATTGTGTCAATTCAATACAAGGAGTTCTCTCCAAATAGTGTCAATCTGTATTAGACCATATCCACCTTCTTTTCATCCTTAGCTTCAAGTTTAATCTACAAACGTCTACTGTGCTGCATATCAATCATTGTAAAATACTCGAAATGACATTTTATTACATTCAGACGAAAATGGATTGTTCAAAGCCATGTTACATTTGATATTATTTTAATATTCTCAAAAAATGATACGACTACCTTCAAGGAGCTTTAAGGCATGACTTTTGAGAGCTTCGTAAATGTTCAGATATTTTTGTATATTTAGTATGAACCCAAAGATGATATTTTTGATATCTGTTTGTCAATTATGATATCCACAGTAAATGACATATCCTGAAGACAGGACGGATATGCCTTTTCATTCAGAAACTGCAGATGTTCTTGAAATTTCTCAGAAAAAACTTCATTTTTCTCACAATTTTCACTTTCTTAAGCCATACAACACGAAACGTGTCTCTAATTATGTGATAAAATGCTTCACTTTCGCTATCAATCCATCGTTAACGTCTTTTACGTGATATTAAGCAAAGAGCTTCTACTTAACACACATTTATCAATCTTAATAGTAGTTAAACTACTCATCAATCTAAGAAAAAGATTTCGTGTCAGCGCATTGACACAGTTTCTGATTTTTCGGAACAATTTACGTCCATATGTTAAGCCAGATGAGTAATATTGTATGTATTATATTGTGTTCTTGGTATTGTTATTATACAGGGATTTAAGAGTATATAGGAAATATTTAGATCCATGCCAATTCTATCATTTGAAACTAAGGTTTGGTCAAGAACCATAGATCTGCGCATCAAAAACGCAGTTCTAGGCTGTAACGTATAGTTCGTCTAATGCTGCAGACCTGCGATTTTTGTCTGCTGTTTTGCAGTTTTGGACGAAATCTATTTGAAATCTTCAAACCACATTTAGGATTCGAATGCCTTTTATTTATGAACATCTAAACCAGGAATTCACATGAAGAACCAGAAGTTCTATGCTTTACGGTCGACTTCTGTTGTGTACAATTACTATACTAAAACAGCTCGGATACCACCTGGAGGAAGTGTTGAAAGCACACTTGAGAAACCATCACCAGTTTAAATTCTCAGTTAGGATCGAATGTGACTCCTAAGTGCTTAACCCTCCCATGTTACGCTCCTTATGTCTATGTTAGTGTTTAGAGCTGTTTGAGTTCAAATAATGGAATGTTGTTGATTAGTACAGTGTAGCATTTGATATTGGTAAAAGTGAAGTAGCTGCATGTGAGTCATCTTTAGGTGTCATCTAGTGAGATCAAGGTATCACTATTGATCTGTGTGACTAGCGAAGTAAATTAATTGCCCTACTCATCAGAATGTCACATTAATATGTAGTAAGACGTGAGGATGGCCTGATGGCTACTTGACAGCTGATTTTGGCTATTTTCGGCTCATTTTATGCCAGATTGTACTGATCGGAGAAATAAGTCCATAAACAAAACGTGACCTTGAAATCCCAATTCATCAATTGACATAATTTTCAAATTCATCCTTCAACCTTCACGACTTGTAGATGTTCACAAAAAATAAGAAAATAAACTAGAATTTAAACGTGATAAAAATGTTCCCACAAAGCTAATAAAATCATGAATTAAATGTGGCAATAAAAGTATTTGAATTTAATTATCCCCATCCTACTCAATTTGTTGATATAAATGTTAAAGTTCAATGTAAATAAACAAAGAATCCGGACGGAAGAGAAAATTGTTTTTCACAAGAAACCTGAGAAACACGATTAATCGAGAAAATATACATCAGTTCTTTAATTAGCTCATCAGATTGGATAAATCATTTGAAGGAATCGAATAAGTTTCTCTTATTAGTTTGACTTGAGATGAATTTTTTGGATGATTGAAAAAGTTCAAAAGAAGGAAAAAGTTTGTGAATTAATCTCGATTTATGCTGGTTTATTATTGATCGATATTTACTTAATTCTTATCGTATAGTAAATGTCTGTGACAGCAATTTGGTTGGATGAGGGTAATGAAATTCGTACTTGAATGGATTATCGACGCATTTTTTGATGTTTAGTATAGAAGTCGGTCATCCTACACCAGTGGTGGGTAACCTTTGTGCCGCAGCATGATGCCATTATATCGCTTACTTATTTCGCTAGTCGTATAGATCAACTTTAATCCATGGGCTTCCATAGTTGGTGGAAAAGCTTGGATATAAAGATTTTAGCTTGTTACCCCAGTGCTGGCTTGTTATCGCAGTGCAGTCTTGTTACCCTAATGCACTTTGTATTAACTATAGCTACGTTCAACTTCGCTCAATTATGTGGCTTGGATTGACAATCCTTGCCACGATTAGACAAGATTGGTACAGGATCTGGTAAACTAAGTGCAGTGCGAGACTGCATATATTCCACACTCACAGACCTTTTGAAAACCGCTCATAGTTAGTACCTTAGAGTAACCAGCACATTTTATCTTGATCTTAAGCTTTCTTGGATTAAGATGCTTCTCGAAATCTCATATTTTGATTTGACCGAGACTGAGATCCAGATCGGGACCGACTGAGACTGTAAGCGAGACTAAGATTGGGGTCAAAACTGAGACTGGTACCGGGACTGATACTGTGACTGAACCGGGACCGCGACTAAGCTTGGGATTATGAATGAGGCTGGGACGGAGATTGAGACTGAAACTGAGACTAAGACTGAGACTGAGGCTGAGACAGAGGCAAAGACTGAGATCGAGATCGGGACTGGTACTGAGACTATAAACGAGACTAAGACTGAGATCGGAACTGAGACTGGTGCCGAAACTGAGACTGAAATCGAGATTGAGACTAAAACCAGGACTAAGATTGAGACTGAAACTGGGGACTAAGATTGAAACAAGGAAGTCTTGGTCTCGGTATAGAAAACACTTACTTGGCGGCGCCCCAAAACTACTGCACGACCAAAACAAGTCTATCAATTAGTAAAAATGCCAAAAAACATGCCCAATTTCAAGCAGACGAGACGAAATTCTCGAATAAAAATAATTTTATTTTTATTATTAATTTGTCACATTATAAAATCGTCTATAAATATGATTTGATGATGAGGCCCGATGTCTATTTAAATTCACATCTAGATGTGGGCGTTGTGGTGTTAAGTTATTTTGGCTGTAATTTAAAGTTATTTCAACATCATTTGTATAGCTATTATAATAAAAATCAATTGCTGCAAAAAATATTCAAATTGATACGATTTAAACGTGCTCGGACGGTGGGAGACGATTTATTGCATTGATTATACGAACAATCTTCTTTGCCAATGTGCAGTATAAATAACAGTAAGGCAAATGAATGTGACACAATGATATTAAATGATTTGCAATCAAATGTCAAACAATTTTCATCAAAATACGATGGCAAAAACAAACAAATTGATAGTAAGTTGCTCAGTTGCTATTGACAAATCAGACGAGAAATGAGAGAGAAATTCTTCTAAATATCAATAACTTCAGCTGACTCATCAGCGTTGATAGAAAATAGAAAGAAGAGTGATTTTTTGGCGCAATTTTGAAGGGAATGATTCTATTGTTTTAAGTTTGTCTGTCTGACACAAGTCTGACCGTTCATCAATCTGACTGCTTAGTTTTCTAAAGCACTATTTATTGGCTTTTCAAATATTTTTTGACCGTTATTTTTCAAATTTTTGTTGACTGTTAAATTTTCAAATATTTTTTGACCGTTACTTTTCAAATTTTTGTTGACCGTTGAATTTTCAAATATTTTTTGACCGTTAATTTTCCAATTTTTGTTGACTGTTGAATTTTAAAATATATTTTGACCGTTAATTTTAAAATTTTTGTTTTCTTTTGAATTTCCAAATATTCTTTGACTGTTATTTTTCAGATATTTTTTGACCGTTGAATTTTCAAATCTTTTTTGGCCGTTTTTCTCTTAATATCCTTTTCTTTGACTCTCATCAACTCTATGCTTGACAAATGCGCAATCCCCAAGGTCACAAAATAACTTCAACTAGTTCTCACAATTTTGTGTTATGTATAAAATGCGTACATACCATTATCTCTCTCTCTATCTCTGTTTCTCAATTTCACATTCAGCACACATCAGCTTCTCAAAATCTTTCTTTCATTCCTTTTAAAAATAAATACAAGTCTCTCAAACAGAATACAAAAAAAAAGACGGAGATCGCCCCATTCACATTTTCTTATTTTTCCTTTTCTTTTCTCACAGTCGTATGGCGACCGTGGAAAATTCGGAAGAAAATATACATAAATTTTCTTTTCTTTCTGTTCTGACTGTAGCGCGTTGCGAAATCATTTAGTAAATTTTTATCATTTTGATAAGTCAAAAGTGTGTAAAAGTGAGGTCGTGTCGCAGAATCTTTATTTTTGTGCCTTTTCCTTACCTTCACATCACGCGGAAACAAAATAATCGACTTTAAAGCACAAAATAAAAATATTTAATCGGACAAGTCAATTGAAATATTTATGAAAATTGAGTGTTAATGATTGTAATTGAAAATATTTATAAGACAGGAAATTCTTAAGTGCCTGGTGTGTGTGAGAGAGTTGTTTACGTTCAAAAGAAAGAGAAAATTTTTATCGCGGAAAATGAGCTCACAAACAGATCATCATTATTATTCGTCAATTGTCAATCATCTGAAGGTAAAGAATATTATTTATACATATTGTACAAGATAAAGGCACATTGGAGGTTATTTGTGTGTGACAGTTGAGAGATTTTTTACCTCGTGCTTTACCTTATCTCTTAAATCTTGTTGGGGTATATGAAGTGTATCGTGATTAACACAGGATTGGCACAGAGGAGAATAGAATCGGAATAAGGCTGACTTACTAAGTTAAAGCTAGGTACAATTGGATCATTTAAATCTAGGTTTTGATTGAATTCAGCTTCCTTATTATGCAAAACATGATAAATTCCCGAACTGCACAATACACCGAACCTGGGATCAAATCAAGCCTCCATGGTGTATTGTTGGAAATTTCGCGTCTTATCGTTAATCCAAGACGTAGTTGTGTCCTAGTGCATCTTTTGTGTTGTTCGGGTTTCAGGGTCCGATTGATCAATATCTCAGTCATCAAGCTATCTAGTAGATCCTCAAACCCTTTCCTCTTCAAGTTTCTAAATCGTTCCTTAATCCAAGATTGCTCAGAGCTCCAATTAAGGCTTAATCTCGTTCATTAAGTAGACAAAGCTTCTAATCATGTGAAAAAGAACAAATCTGAAAAATTTTGAGAAATTGCCTGGGATTCGAACCCACAACCTTCGAGTTGACAATATGAAATTTGACCCAATCACCTTACCTATTCCACTACCAAGCCACTTACCTACCTGTATGCAAATCCAGCATTTAACCAATCTTAAGCTACACTATTTCTCATCACAATATGCTTTTCTCAATTGAATACTAATTCAATGACAAGGTTGAAGGAGGCAAACTCTCCCCTCATCCATTTCTGACTCTTTGTTTTGAATGAAACGCCGCGTCATTCACGATCTTGTGATAAATTCCATCATTAGCATTGCAAAATATATTAAAATTGTAGAAAATGTGTGACAACAAGGACCAAGGCAAAATAATCTCGAGATGGAAAACTTTTATGAATGTATTTGTTTTTTTTGTATTTTCCATACACGATGACGATGTGCAGTTATCTTTGTGAATTATGGAGGAGGAAAAGAATGGAATTTTTGGTGAATAACAAGTTTGAATATAAATTTCTGTGGAGATTTTTATTTCATTTGAAATAGAGGGAGGGAGATTCTTCTTTTATTAATTTATGTCTTATTGGATATATTCTGACTAAAGGTCAATGTGCATTGTGTTTTTTCTTTCTTCACACATGCATGCCACTTGCTTTTAATTTTTTTCTTGGGATTGGAACTGATTTGAGTAATTTTGAGGATTTTTTAAAGGATTTGGAGCTGATAGACACTTGAATAGGCTATGTGGATGTTGTAGACTAGTATTTTGGGTATATTGAGAAATTAGGGAAATTCCTTCAAATTTGGCAAACTAATCCAAAGAGAAAACTAATACCAAAAGCAAGAAAATCAAGATCATCCTTCCAGTAGCGTTTTCAATGTCTTCGGTCTCTTCGGTCTTCGGTCTCTTCAGTCTTCGGTCTCTTCAGTCTTCGGTCTTCGATCTCTTCGGTCTTCGGTCTTCGATCTCTTCGGTCTTCGGTCTCTTCGGTCTTCGGTCTTCGGTCTTCGGTCTCTTCGGTGTTCGGTCTTTTCGGTGTTCGGTCTCTTCGATCTTCAGTCCCTTCGGTCTTTGGTCTCTTCGGTCTTCGGTATTCGGTATTCGGTCTCTTCGGTGTTCGGTCTCTTCGGTGTTCGGTCGTTTCGGTGTTCGGTCGTTTCGGTGTTCGGTCTCTTCAGTGTTCGGTCTCTTCGGTCTTCGGTCTCTTCGGTCTTCGGTCTTTGGTCTCTTCGGTCTCTTCGGTCTCTTCGGTCTCTTCGGTCTCTTCGGTCTTCGGTTTTCGGTCTCTTCGGTCTTCGGTCTTCGGTCTCGGTCTCGGTCTCAACATCATGAACCCTTATTCCCATTGTTGTAGTCTCGGTCTTGGTTCTCTAAAATTCATCGTAACCGAGACATTGGGAAACCATACTTACTTTATCATAATATATCACAACAACCAGTCACAGTACTCATCCCAAGACCACAAAAATAAGAAAACATTGGAAAAAATCATAAATCTTAAAACACATGAGTAATAAATAGCCTGTAGAAATGTCAGTTGACATCCGAGAATTTTTAAAAAATACAAAAATTAGTCTCGACTTTTTAAAAGAGATATTTTGCACAGCATGTCCATGCACAAACTATAGCTTAATCTTGTTCATAATTAAGAATAATGGCAGCAAAAGAAGATGATGAGGAATAAAAAAAAATTTCAAGGTTGGATTGTGGAGAAAAATTTTTTTTATTTATTTTTATTTCTCTGAGAAGCGAGAAGCTGAGGAAGGAAGAAGACATTTGACAAAGTTTTTGCTTCTGGTGCTACATATATCATGTAATTAAAATGTGCGGATGTCTCATATATCAATGTTTGTTTACACATCTCATTCCATTCATAATGGTTTAGTAATTAAAATTTATTAATCATAAAAGTATGCCTTAATGGATACGAAAACAAGAAAAAATGTTCTATAGAACGGAACTTAACGAGGAAAAGATGAATTGATGGAAGTCATAAGTGAGATTAAATGATTTTTTGCTGAGTCAATCATGAAAACATGGTGCTGAAATTTCATGCGAGTGGCTAGTAAATTAAGTCCATTGTGCTGATTCTGTTTGTTGCTGAAAGATATGATGCACGGTTGGCAACCTTTGAGTTTTTTGTGGCACAATCTCTGAATTTATTCAATCAAAAAAATTTAAAAATTAAAAAACCGTTATAAAATAAATGGTTTTCTAATTCTCCAAGAGACAGGGCCGGTGACCCCAATGCACCCCGGTTACGCCCTTGCCTTAGTGTTTTTTCCTCGACAACACACGGCATACTGGAGATTTTGAGATTTTTGAATTAATTGCGGACCAAATTCAATCCACTTCTGTTCGGAATAACGTCTCGCAGAAGTCTCTGACACACGCCATACGGTTCATGGCATTTCCAAGAATTTCTAGCAAGTGTGCCGCATCTACACAGTTTGCCCAACTACTCCCACAATGTAACAAAAAGCTCGTAAATTACTATCATGCATTGAGTTCATGAAATGTTCGCTTTCATCCTTAAAATTGTAAAACTAAAAATTTTTTATGGGTTATCAAGTGCAGCGGAATATAATTTTGCAATAAAAGTTGCAATATTTTTATGAGCAGCTTTGTAAGCTACTTTGTTGGCATTCAAAATGACTTGGAATTGGGATTATTTTGCTAGAAATTTCAGGGAAAATGTGTGGTTTATAGTTTTTAAGTCCAGATGTTTGTGGAGATTAATTGTGAATAATATTAAGATTTATAGGATTTTTTTGTATGGAACAGCTGAATCCAATTAATTTTTGGCAATGGTAATTCCAAAGTTAGGTCTGTTTGACTCTTTTGAATACCACAAGTCGGTTAATTGGTCCGAAATCTGGCACCAGACTGGAGTGACTCAGGCGACTCAAACTGGAGTTGCTCAGGCATGGTTTCGAGTTTAAATCGAATCCAGCACTATACCGGACTGTTATGTTAGTGACTGTTATGCTAGGCATGATTCTGGATTTAAATCGAATTAGATACCAAGTCAGAGTCACTCCGACCTGATATAGGATTTCGGATCAATTAACCGACTTGTGCTATTCGGATTCTCTTTAAATAATTTAGCAACTTTGTGGAAGTGACATACCGCAAAGCTTTACTTTGACACAGCAACTCAAAGGTTTTCAGATTGGATTCTAAGAAGTATGAGAACTGCTTATTATATCAAGATCAAGATCAAGACTTTTTCTCAGAAGTTCTCTATGCCATTAAATGCAGAAAGATAGACGAAACATCTAGAATTTTCAGAAGAAAGCAACGTAGATGCCCTTGTTTCCAAGCTATTAGCAAACGCTTTCCTCGAGATAATCCATTTAACACTTTATTGTTCCCAATTAAATCTAAGCATTGGAATAACATTAAAGAAATGCTCATCTGGGAATTAATTTGAAGATTGTGAGATTAGCAACGAATTTTATGACCGAAAACAAAAATAAAGTGAACGAAAAGCAGAGTTGTTATTCAAATATTGGCTGTGTTCTGAGAAAAACTTAACTGGACATGCTTTTTTAAGAAGTATTGGACTTGATTCTTTTGGATCTTCATTCTTGATGACGTAGGGCACTAAAAAGACCAAAATTGTAGCCGGAAGACAAAGTTGTGTCTACTTGGTGCAGCGTCTATGCTGAATCTGAATTTATATGGATTCGGTGCTGCGCTGCCTGGTTTCTGATCGACTTAAATAGAATATCTGAAGGATTTTGAGTTCCTGAATTAGTTTTGAGTCAAAAGTTTGAATTCGACTTGGATTTTGGACGAAAAAGTATATTCGACTCCATATACGATCTCTGACTTTATCCCTCAATTCACCTTAACCTTTGACCAAGGTTACCCTCAGCATCTAGTTCATCAACCCTACCCAAAATTCTTACGAAACCCAAAAATATTTTTACTTTAAAAATCTAGACGATTGCCAACAATAACAAAAAAATTAACTAAATTCATATAAAATCATGTTTTTAAGATGACCACATTTTACCCACCCAGTTGAATTTATGTCATCATAAATATAAATTAAGCAATTCTTATAAAAAAGACAATAAAAACAAATCTGATTTAAAAAGTTTGAGTCAGAAACAAAAGCAAAAAATTCCTTTCGAGCTATAATTTAGATCTTTATGTCTTCCGATGACATGAAAATGTTCAGAATTAATTAAAGAAGATTACAGTGAGCAGCAAAAAGGATGTTCGATGCTCGTAAAAACTAACTATTTATTAAATGAGTTGATAAAGATATTGATGGCAAAAATCATTCGCTTACATGATTTTATTTGCTTTTAAATGGGTTATTCTGTGAAGGGATGGGAGAAAACTCATTATTGAGGTTAGTTAGGTGATTAAAAGCATGAAATGAGGTTCAGATTGCCAAAATTTTCTTTTATTTAGTGTTAATTGTTATAACGTTCATTTGAGATTTAAATAATATTTATTGTACATAGTTGAATACCCTTTCTTGCAAATTGTGAGTTTGTTTTTGAACTTTGGAGAATAAACATCAATTTAAATCCTTAAAAGAGTAATTTTACTAAACTGCAGTTAAAAAGTTGGAAAATAAAGTTTGGATAGTTAGTTTAGTGCATAATAAAGCTTAAGAACTGACTGTACAAGCAGAATTCAACGGAAAGTAGAAAATTTTGCAAAGCAATTTTTGACAATTTTCAAATTATTTATAAACAGTAATATTTTATGTGTTTTTTGACATATTAACTCTAAATTCTGGAAAAAATAATATGTGCCGTTAGAGGAAAAAAGTTCTAGAGCTCCAAAAGCACCATGTAGTAAAACAGTAATGCGAAAACAGAGAATTTGTACAAAATTTGTTATGTAGTCAGCAATAGAGTCAGATATGAGGTCTTATTTAATGACCTAGGCAGAGCAATTTACTGTATAAGTCTCAGTTTTGATGAATTTTTGAGACCGAGCCCGAGACTGAGACTACAAGCCAATTTTTTGAAGTCTCGATCTCGACAAATCTTGTGACTAACATCTCGCGATACAGGCAAGCCTTAGCTTCGGTCTCTTTCAATTAAAACAAGCTTCATTTACAACAAATTAGAATATACCAAAAATATACCCGAACATGTGCAAATTTAATTAAAAAAATGTCATCTGACAGATATTTACAGACAATATAAATTCAATCATCATCAATCTATTTTTTGATCGGAATTTTCCTGTTTATTTTGATGAGTATTTACATTATCATAGTTGCAAATGCAAGGACAAATAATTGACCGTCCACAGTGTATCATTCCTTATCAGTAAACATGCGAGCATGCTTGCTAGTCACACAATAAAAATTTGAATTTTAAGAATGACAAAGAAGCTACAATGTAGGAAGAAGAGGAAAAAAGAAGTAAAATTAACATAGACAGCTGATGAAAGTGAAAATCCTCAAAAAACACAAGTAGTGCGCGTGTGAGTTGAGCGAGAAGAAAGAAAAACAAGATAAAAAAGAGAGAGAATCGCTTATTCATGTGACGTATAGAGCACGATGTAGATCAATCAATAATAATATTAATTTAATAGTAATACTTTTCATCTTGCAGAGCGAAATGAGTAGATGAGATGAGTGAATGTGGCGAAGAAAGTCGATAGATATGCAATTGCGAAGTGATATATATTTAGAACAGAATATGAATAAATATTCATCATTAACACATTTCAGTTGAAAAATGGTAAAAAAATTCTTCTTCACTTCTTGTTTGACTTGAAAAGTTTCATATTTAATTAAAAGATATTGAAAAACGGTTTTTGGTTCCTAATTGTACTATATAAGAGCTTTAATTTGACAAACAAGGTTTTTATACTGGGTTTTAGTGGCAGGACTTGAGAAAATGTATGAAAATACCAGTAAAAAAAGCTTCAAGCGTCCGGAAAATATGCTAGTTCTCAAAAGTTTTCATATAGACCTATTTTTTCATAAAGTACTTACTTTCTACTTTTCAAAATTATTCATCGGTTGGTCTCAGTTATTGCATTTTTAGTTTTGGACGAATTTTTTTCTCTAATATTTCTGAGATGAATTTGGAAGATATCATTTGGAAAAAGTTTTTTTGTTTTTTAATGTATTTAGTCATTTTAAGAAGACCTGTGAAGAAATTTTTGAAAAAATTCAAAATTCTCTGAGTTAGAGGTACATATGCTATTTGACGACTTGACCCTTTTTCTCATCACTAAATCGGCTATAACTTTTACATGCTAAAATATTTTTTAGTTTTGTTTTCTGTTTCTTGTAGCTTATTGTAATAACTTTCCAACAATATATAATACATAATAGTTGGAAGTAGTCTTGGTCATGAAAACGGACCCTGTTTGTAACTGACCCTTTTCAAAGAAATTTTCAAAAAGGTCATTTCAAAAACTAACACTTAGAAATTAAATAATGTAATTTTTTTGTGTTTTTTAGGCAAATGATAGTTTTGAATCTCAAAACTCAAAAAATCTCATTTTGTAAACTTGCTGCAACTTTAGGGGCCTTCACAGGTAATACTCAGGTAGTGTCTCAATTCTCAGATATGAAACTTTTTTATTGACTTTTTTTGATTGATATTCAACATTTACACTTATTTTGTGCAAAATATATCAATTTTAAAAAGTTTGGGTCGAAAAAAACGTGATTTTTCTATTTTGTTAAAAACAGGCTAAGGTAGGCCACATTTAAGGCAATCCAGTAGCCACTATGATTAAGTTCTATACATGTTTTATACATATTTATAAAGGTAATAGTAGCACCTAGTAACAACAGAAAACAGAATTCAAAAATATTGGTGCTAAAAAAAGTTATAGTCATTTGAGTGGCCAAAAAAGTGCTCAGGAGGGCAACCAGCATAGGCAAAAACACAAAAATTCAAAATTTTACGTTAATTTTGACAAAAAATGCAATAATTTGAATTATTATGACAAAAAAATATTTTTTATTAAAAAAACTTCAAGAATTTCATTAAAACTTTGAATTTTTTTGTTTTTGCCTATGCTGGTTGCCCTCCTGAGCACTTTTTTGGCCACTCCACTTTTTTAATATTTTTGCATTCTGTTTTCTGTTGTTACTAGGTGCTACTATTACCTTTATAAATATGTATAAAACATGTATAGAACTTAATCATAGTGGCTACTGGATTGCCTTAAATGTGGCCTACCTTAGCCTGTTTTTAACAAAATAGTCAAAAATCACGTTTTTTCGACCCAAACTTTTTAAAATTGATATATTTTGCACAAAATAAGTGTAAATGTTGAATATCAATCAAAAAAAGTCAATAAAAAAGTTTCATATCTGAGAATTGAGACACTACCTGAGTATTACCTGTGAAGGCCCCTAAAGTTGCAGCAAGTTTACAAAATGAGATTTTTTGAGTTTTGAGATTCAAAACTATCATATGTTGACCTAAAAAACACAAAAAAATTACATTATTTAATTTCTAAGTGTTAGTTTTTGAAATGACCTTTTTGAAAATTTCTTTGAAAAGGGTCAGTTACAAACAGGGTCCGTTTTCATGACCAAGACTACTTCCAACTATTATGTATTATATATTGTTGGAAAGTTATTACAATAAGCTACAAGAAACAGAAAACAAAACTAAAAAATATTTTAGCATGTAAAAGTTATAGCCGATTTAGTGATGAGAAAAAGGGTCAAGTCGTCAAATAGCATATGTACCTCTAACTCAGAGAATTTTGAATTTTTTCAAAAAATTTCTTCACAGGTCTTCTTAAAATGACTAAATACATTAAAAAACATTAAAAAACTTTTTCCAAATGATATCTTCCAAATTCATCTCAGAAATATTAGTTTTGAGAAAAAAATTCGTCCAAAACTAAAAATGCAATAACTTTTGTTCGTACCAACCGATTTTGAATATTTTTTCAGTTTTGAAAAGTAGAAAGTAAGTACTTTATGAAAAAATAGGTCTATATGAGAAACTTTTGAGAACTAGCATATTTTCCGGACGCTTGAAGCTTTTTTTACTGGTATTTTCATACATTTTCTCAAGTCCTGCCACTAAAACCCAGTATATATAAACCTTGTCCTATGTCAAATTAAAGCTCTTATATAGTACAATTAGGAACCAAAAACCGTTTTTCAATATCTTTTAATTAAATATGAAACTTTTCAAGTCAAACAAGAAGTGAAAAAAACCATTTTTTTACCATTTTTCAACTTCAACCAGCTCCAGAACCGATTAAACAGCACCAAATGAGCTGAAATTTTGCATGCAAGTCTATTGCTATATGTACTATAAGAAAAAAATACCCTCAAGTCTTGATTCTAAAAAGTCCAAAAAACAAAGTGAATGTCCCTTTTTTTTCATTTTGCCCCATAGTGGAAAGTCGATAGATATGCAATTGCGAAGTGATATATATTTAGAACAGAATATGAATAAATATTCATCATTAACACATTTCATTTGCCTTCTTCTTCGCCTTTGCGGGCGAAAAAAATAATTTGTTTAAAAATAAACAGACAAATAATGTTGTTTTACTTTTTATTTTCATCACAGAGTCGGGGATATATGTCTTATTCCTTCATATTTGTACGAAAATGTTATTCCACTCGACCAGGCTTGTTCTTTGAGATTTTGAGTAAGATTTGAGGGAAGTCAAGCATCAATCAAATATGAAAATGTCTGTGTGGATCTTGACAATGAACATTTTCTAAACAAATCTCTGTTGTCTTGTCTTTTGGGAAGGTTTAAGAGTCATTCAATAACCCATAATGTGGGAGATTATTTGTGCATTTGTTTTTTTGGGTTTTAGATCAGATTTGATATTTTTTTTTAGAATTTTCTTCTAAATATTGTCATTCTTTTGAAAATTTCCGAGAGAAAGACTTTATATAGTCACTGTGGCATCACTACGTAGCCGTATTGCTAAAAAAACTGGTAAAATTAAGTGAAAATGCTCTGAAATCACCGTAATGACAGTTTCGCATACAGCTTATGTCATTTGCATGCCGCGGCATCCAGGTTGCCCACCACTGATCAAGGGTTGGGATTCGGTCGACTACCATGAAATGTCAATGTCCCTCAGGTCGTGCTTACACAAACATTAATGGCAATTTACAGAAGCATAGCAGAAATCCGGATGTAGAATTGTAATGTAAAACGTTGGCAATAAATTTTGCAGTATTCGGAAAATTCCATTAAATTTTCATAACTTTCGGACAATTTCCACTAAAAATCCCACAACTTTTCTCACAACAACCCTGTCCATAAGTCGTTATTCATACATGCTCCTATGAATGCTAGCAAAAATATTCTCTATTTTATCATTGAACCAGAATATGTATAAATATGAAAATAAGAGTCATCGATTTTATAATAAGCAGAAGCTACATGATGAGTATGCACGTATACCAAAAGGATCAAATGAGAAGCATTGAAAGAATCATTCATCATCAGTTCAAAAGGACAATTTTACTCATGTTTTCATAATAAAAGTGAATTGGCTGATGAGATATGAATGAAAGTTATTTATGAAGCTGCAATGTTATGAGCTACTTAAAAGGAATTGAAATTGAACAGTTGAGATGATGTATTGGGTCAAGTTCATTATGGCATATTGGATATATAATGACTGAAGGGCCCAGCCTTATGAGCTGGAGGCACTGCGATTTTAAATCTGTTGTACCACACCCTTTAGACCTACAGTTTATAGTGGGATCCGCTTGCAAGCTCTGCAACCAATTATTAGGATCTGCGATTACTAATCTGCTGCATGTATCTCACTCTTTACACCTTCAAGAGCAGCTTTATAGTAGGATTCGAACCATTTACAAGCTCTACTTGAGCTTTCCACACTGTAGGATCATTAGTACGGGTTAAATGCTGATGTATCCTGTATCTTATGGGTATACCTAGCAACTGAGACACATTATGTGCCAAATGCTTCCAAACTGTCACTTAGTAACGCAATCGATTAAGATAAACAATTTGTACTCATCACCAAGCCTATTCCATACTCAATAAACTCCCACCCAGCACCCACAAACCATAATTTTCCTAAAAATGCCTCTCCCGGGTACGACCTTGCCTCAAAAAAGAATTGCATGGTAAATTAATATCGGTCAATTACCTTATCAGAACATCTTGATTTTTATTAATTGGATCATCCATCCATCATTTAAGTTTGTTAATTAAATATTTGAAGTCTTACAACATAATATTAATTGGAGTCATTAACAAGAAATTAATATCGATTTCGGAAGCATCTTAATAGGAAAAAAATTAAAATGTCTGTTGAAATTTGAGACTAATTATTAAATTTAAGCAGCTAGACTGTAGACTATTAATTATAATTGGGTATATTTTGAGTTGTTTAGGGAGATTTAGATGGATTTATTGGTGGTTTAAGTCCGGTATGGTAGCAAAATACAATCTGAATCGGAATCCAACTATTACCGAGCTTATGTCGAGCTAAGACTGAGATTATGTCGAGCTAAGACTGAGCTTATGTAGAGCTTGGATCAAGATTTAGCCGAGCGTGGTTCAAGCTTTGACCGAGCATATGTCGAGCTTAGTCCAAGCTTGGTTCGAGCTTTGATCGAGCCTGAGTCGAGCTCTGACCGAGCTTTGAACGAGCGTACGAAGAGCTTTGACCGTGCGTAGGTCGAGCTTTGACCGAGCTTGAGTCGAGCTTTTAAGCTTGGGTCATAAATCTCCAACCGGCTGTAGTGCTCTTACACAGTGTTCGACCCCTCGGTTCGCTACACAGCCTCAACTGCTTACACAAAACATCAAAAAATGAATGAAATAGCTTCAAAAATTATAGAAATAATAATTATTGTATACAAACAAAAACCGCGTGCAGCACGAAACATTTCTTTTTTGTTTTATTTAGTTTAATCCAAATAAAAAAGTATTTTCCGTACCCTTGAAAACCCATCAACAATTTTTGAGAATGAAAAATATTCTCCTGTAGCTGTTTTGTTTACACTTAACAGCAGTATGAAACATGTGATTTTCTTAAAGTATTTATACGAATAAGATGCATGTCTCTTTGCCAATGAAAACAAACTCAATGTATACATTAATATTTATCCGCTACATCATCAGCACATAAATGATTAGATTTTGTGTGAAAAGAGTGGAATAACATGAAAGAGATGAAAGTTGGGGGTTGTTTGGATGTTGTGTGACGTTGAGGTGGGTAGAGTGAGTTGAAGTGGGTTGGTGGTATGGTCGAATAGCACACAGTCGGTATGCTCGAAGTTGGATTGATTTTTATATGGAATCAAGTCGGCTCAAGTCGAATTCGAGCTCGGATCGAATAAAATCCAGCTACAGGCCGGTGTGACTGTGCCATGATGCCAGATTTAAACCTAACCCATTACCTAGTCAGAGTTACGCAGGCCTGGGGCAAGATTTTTGATTGATTAACCAAGTTCGAAACTCGGCATTGGTCTTTTGACCTTCGACCATGTTTTTGAGCTGCACAATGCGGCAAACAGCATTTTTTGTATTAAAAATGGGTCGAAACTTGTGTCACGGTGCCTTCAGAGCAACTCTGCGTCTTACCGTTAACGGTAACGTTCGGCTGCACAGCGATGTCCTAGCGCACATGACATGCTGTTCAGGATTTGCAATACTAAAGCTACAAACTCCCTTAATCTATCCCAATAAACAAAATTGTGTGTAGGAAAATGAAAATTTGTTTCAATTTTTTTTAATAAAATTATCTTTTTCACTGTCATGGAAATTAGAGATGTGCTCAAAAATGTCTTAATTCATTACGACTGCAAATTCAAGTTACAAGCTTGACTGCATTTGATTTTAATTGGACGACACATTTTGTATTGCTTTATGCCGTTCATTGAATTTAAAATTTATATTTCCTTTAGCAAATCGTAAACATTTTTGAGTGGAAAATCGTAAAGATGTTCAGCATGTTCCATCGTGACTGCGACGAATTTTTACTTCTTTATGTCCATTTTGAGGACTGTCTTTATTGACAATATTTTCTTATTTAATCGATAAAATAATATTTTTGTGTGAAAATATTGAATACCTGACATGGTCATTAATTTCACAATAAATGTGGAACATCTGGCGATTATTTTGGTTCCCATCAATTAATTCCCTTTTCATCTTTTTCTGACTGTCTTTTCAGGTCTTAGGACAGACGATAATGGGCAGAAGAAAGGTAATTTAGTGTTTATTGATGAATATTTATAGTAACTGACGATATTTTCTATTTTCTTTCTCGTTCAATGGGAAATCGTGTAGAGCTTGCAGCATAAACCTACAAATTACACAGAAGAAGAGTTGAAAGGTGAGTGTTAAATTTGTATAAAAATATCTAATAAAGTTTATTTAAAAATTCTCTATTGTTGCAACTTAAAATCTAGTATTTCATAGTGTTTAAGATAATTTGGTAATATTGGGGCATCGATTGGGATTCTATATGCTAATTACTGTCATTTAAAGTCAATTTAGACAGGTTTTAATATGCCTGGTTAGAGACTATCGCTATTTTATGTCCTTAGTCGTCCTTAGAACTAGTAATAATATGTCAAGCAGTCGAAAACATCATTCACTTTGCTGCCAGGACACCGTTCCGTCTTGCTATCCACGTAATAACGTAGTGGTGCTCTAGTAATTGCATTATAGTGCTTGGACCTGTGTGTCTAATTCTGGAGACGTCAAAATGCATCATTCAACATTATCCGAGCACAAAGTGTTTGCTACGGCACCGCTATGTTGCTGTATTAACAGGAAGACACGAAGTTGTCCTGATGATAATTTGGCGGTTGATCTAGGGTCATTTTTATGGCAAGAAATGCGATTTGCTCCATTGTGACACTCGGGTTAGCCTTTTTTATTATCTGCTCTTAGAAATAGACATACTACTAGTCATGTCAAACCTGTAAACTCCTGTAGTTTCTGTACAAAATTAAAGTCCTTCCTTACCATTCAAAGCTATATTACTTAAGGTGAATTATTACAATCTCACTATTCTATTTTAAATCTACTTTAATAATTTCACTCCAAACTGAGTTCTCTTATCTAAGCAAACACAAAATTCCTCTCCTGAATATCAGCAGTAGGTGGTGGGGTTTTTGGCAATGGCGGAGGACTATCACCAGATCTACTAGATATATAAACTCTGTTGAACTCATGATTCATCATTAGCTGATTTCTATGCATTTCAATTTTACTCCATATATCATTGTTATCCTCATAAAGATGATCATCATCATCTTCTGAGGAACTATCTGGGACATTCATAAATTGTACAGTGCTCTTTGGTTGTTGTGATGTGTCCTTTTGGGTTTTTAGGATTGACTTTGGTGTTGCTATTTCTGATTTTATGGATAATACTTCATCTTGGAATATTGTTTGACTTTGAATGTATGAAGGTGGTTCTCTTGGTGCTGGATATTTAGTTGTAGTTGAATTTGACTCTTGTGGTAAGGAAGAACCTTGATTTTCGGTTGGTGGATCTGGATCAGCAGGGAAAACTGGATCATATGCATGAACAGGATCAACTGTGTAGACAGGAGTATCCATAAGGATTTCTGTCGAATCTACAGCATCTTTAGCCATAGAAGAATCTTGTTCATGCTTAGAAATTTCTATAGTAATCATTGAGGATGAATCTTCTTCAAAAGTCAAGGTTTCTGTGCTGATTATAGGCGATAAAGCTTTAGTTTGTTCAGAAGACACTGAGTTTGCATTTAGGGATGTATCTTTATATTCTATTGGTGGAGATAAGATAGTTTCTAAGGCTTGATTGGAATCGACTATGTCGGGTATCAAAGCTTCTTGCTCCTTTGGTGTTGTAGCTTCATTATTGACCGAAGTTTCATGTTCTCTTGGCAGTGTAGCTTCATTATTGATCAAACCTTCAAGCTCCTTTGACAGTCCAGCTTCTTTATTGATCGTAGCTTCATGCTTCTTTGGCAATGTAGCTTCATTTGTAGCCAAACCTTCATTCTGCCTTCTGGATTCATCAATTTTGACAGTTAGGTGTGAAATCCTCTTTCTAGGTTTGACAGGTGGAGGAATGTTTTGAATTTCTTGAACCTCCTTTTTATCCTTTGGAGGTGTAAGGTCACTAGCTTTTGATCGTCGACGTACAGGAGGCTTTGGAGGAGTTGAATTCTGAATAGTTTCATTTTCATTGCCAGTTTTGGTGATTTTTTCGTGTGATTCCTTTGGCTTAACACACAATTCAAAAGTAGGAGCACTAACTGGACTTTCCTTAATTCTAACTGGAACAGTTTCAACAATTTTTGTGTCATGGATCTCATCAACGACTTGATAGTGAGCACTTTCATCCAATTCTGACTCAACACCTTTCTGAATGACCAGAAACGATTCATCAGCTTTTTGCTGATAAGTTCCTGCTTGTGAGTCATTAACCAAGTCAGGCATGCTGGTTGTTGAGTTCAGTCGTTCATAGATGCTCCTTCTTAGCCTCTCATTCTTCTCAGCCAGCATAGAATCTCTTTCCCTTCGATGTACAGACTCATCATCAATATCCAGCACTCGATTCTCATCAATTATAAAATTACTACTGGATACCTTCATTTTATTCTTAAATGGCCAACGAAATATGCTTTCCCGGTCAGCTAATAATAAAAAATAATAATTATCAGTAAACACATTCGATAATAAAGGCATTTGACACACTTTTATGGTACCAATAAAATGTTTACTACTACCCGCGATAAAGCATGTAATTTTGATAAGATTCCATCCTCTTATGTATTGATACTTACAACTTTCTAATTTGACATTGTATGCTGTTGTATTTCTTAATGTCGGTTGAATTTCATTGTCATTTGTTATCAGTTCTTCCGTTGTTGCATGACGGTATCTTCCCTCGGTGCAATTCTCCCTAATTGTCGTTGTGGTTGAGTGTCGTCGAATCGTTATTAAATTCTCACCCGGGGTGTTTTGAAAGGTCATACGGTATCGAAAGCGCTTCCATTTAATCCCAAGAATTAAACTGATGACTAGTGTTAATGCTCCGATTGAGAGGAATATTGTGGAGAGAACTTCTTGGGAATTTTGAGATGCTGAGGATTAGAAAGAAGTTGGAAGTCAGTTTATGTGGTTATATTCTGTTAGATAGAGATGTTAGACGCATTTTTAATTACTGGTGTCAAGGAATGGGGCCTACAATTGAAGATCGACTAAGATGCAGAGGGTAGCCAAGGAATGGTTGCTTGGAATTGAAGAGTGACATAGATGAAGAGTGTAGCCAAGAAATGGGGGACTGGAGTTGAAAAGCGACATACATAGCTGCAGAGGCGTATCGAGCATGTTAGGGGTAGACCCCTTCTCTTTATCAATAATAGAATTCTTCAATTTGTTAGGGAGAAACGGGAAAATTCGGCAATTATGTAACGGAAGTACTTCCATTTTGGTCAACAATTATGATACGAAGTATAAATCGTAATTTTTGGAGGGCAGGAGTCATTTCCCAGTGCGACTATTTAGGGATACATCCTGAGGGTTTGGCTGAAGCTGTGGGTTTGTAGATTGATTATTCTATTTGCTAGAAAATCGTCCATTTATTAAGGAACAAAGGAAGACTGGGAAACAGATTACATCATAAAACAATCCCCATGCAGTTCCCCTCACCCCTCCCCCTTGCACTCATTTTTTAATCCATTAACTCATTTCTAGCTAATCCCAATCAATAAACAATCAGCTTATTATCTTTAAAATTCCAAAATTGTTTCACAGCACTTCTTATCAGCACTTCTTAGGTACATAATCTTTTCATGACACAGACTTGTAATGTGCCAAAAATAATCCAACAACAATGTTCCTGATAAGATTTACAAGACACAATAGATACACAGTACATCTGTACAACAATCTTAATATGATCTTTAATGTCAAGCACTTCCAAATTGGACTTACGATGGTTAAAATTTGCATCAATTTTCACCATCGTTCGACAGTATTTTATTATGTTCTTCTACACGGAATGCACGGCAAAATTAAACTGTCATAATATAAATTCCTAACACTTAAGTATATCGGTCTGACAAAAAAGTGATTGTGCCTTGTTACGATAAGATAGATTCCGTTACTGTGTATTTGTATGAAAATGTATTATTTACATGCTGTAGACAATAATTCGTCAATAAGATGTGTAACCTTGACATGGGGATTTATTGTAATGATCTATGGACATGATGAGCTAATACATGATGACTTAAAGCTGCACAATCATAGTCAGTTCCCTTTAATTGTATCACAAAATATAATTTTCTTAGTATTTGCCATTATCAAGCTACAGTATTTTGTTTGTAAACTTTTTCATCGCCTTCGTACTAAAAATAATATTTATAAATATCGCCTAGCCTTGCTGCAACTCGTAGTAATGAATATTGAAAAAACTTTTAACCATATAGAGGAACATGAGAAGGTACATTAAATTTTTAGATTGGCTTTATATGTTGAAATAATGTTTAAAATGAGTTACTGTGTACAGTAGTTGGGAAAGTTGTTCTAGAGGTATGTCTATACTGGAAATGCGAATCATTAAGTTAAGTACTAAGATAGGGGATTCTCGGTTTGAATAAGGAATTAAAGGGGACTCGAAAAACTCAAGCGGATTGAAGATACTTATTTTCCCCTAAAAGGGGGATTGGGAGTTAGGTCAGTGATGGGCTAGCTGTGTGACGTGTGCAAATTCAGATTCATGTCGAATCTACTCGAAGCTAACTTCAACTTCAATGTACATGAAACAGAACTTCAATCTAAATCTTCGTCATGTTTCACAATTTCTGCAAATCCTAACAAAATTAATTCAAGCCAAAAATGTTCATACTTGACAAAAAATTGAAACTTTTTACACAATTTTGAATGTCAAGTCATCAAAATATGCCTCAAGATGTATTACTTTCCACTATGCCTTTACCCCTATGTCAACATAAAAACTTTATTTTGCAATCTGTAGGTTTAGTGACCGGGCATAGAAAAAACTTTCGTGTTTTTTCTACATTATTGATTTTATAATGTTTTTCTCGTGGCTGAATGTTCTTCTTAGCAAAATGGCAAAATATATTCATGACTGTTTATGGATTATCAAGAACGTGAATTGTAAAATTTTATTGATTTAGATTCGTAGACGAAAACATGCGAATATGGCATAATAAATATGAGTTCTTGGAAATAAAATATAATATAAAATGGTTATTAAGTCAAGACATGGCTAAATGTAGTCAGTATCATAGTAGACTTGACTTGAAGTTAGCTCCGTATTGACTCGACTTTAACTCAACTCAGAGTTGTTCCAGATCCTTCTTCATTAGTGTCGCTCGGAAATCAATAAATATTGTAACTGTTACTTCCAAATCTACATTTCCCTAAACTCTATTCCTCAATGCAATCACTACTTTCCTTATCACAAAAATTAAATCAGCACCGAGGAATAAATTTAATTTTAATTTCAAGGTGAATGTAATTTCTTGAATAAAACGTGCTGCTGCATAATTTACAAAACTTTTAAAGCTGTTTGCAATTGCATTAAACTTTTCATTCATCTTTTGTGCAGCCGGTTATGTAATCAACAATCATAAAAGTTTATTTTCCTTTGTGGAAAGTTTTACAGTTTAATATTGATTAAGGTTCATGGTTACAGAGTTTGCGGCGTAGTTGGACAGAGTTGGCAGGACTTTGTGAGTTTGAAATTCGAAATCTAGGAACGACAATACCACAAATATGCAATAAACAAACAAAATTTGTGGATAGCTTAACATTTAATCCATTTTAATTCAAAAGTCTGAACTTTATTGATCCAAAAAGCTTTAAAATAAGATTACAGAAATGACTTTGTATTACATTACCATTGTATGCTCATTTGCAATGCAAATCGGGTTTTGTCTCAACGTCGTATCACATTAAACTTTAGTTTATAACAAAAAATTGGGGGTATGAAAAATTTAATTTTAAATGAAATGGAAATTAAAGCAAATACAGCAAAATTTTATCCATGCACAGTGTTTACAAATGATTTATGAATGGAAAGGTAATTTGCATGCTTCCCTTTTTTTGGTGAGTGATTGTGAATGATGTGATGATGAATGAATAAACTCATTTGTGTCAAAACTCTACCAATTTGAAGAATTTTGTTCAATTAGGGAAGAACTTGGAGAAGAAAAAAATCAATCTTTCCCACCACTCTCACCATTCCTACCATTTCCACCATTCCTACTATGTACTCCCACCATTCCACCACTCTTACAATTCCCACCACGTTCACCATTCCTACCACTCCTTCTATTTCTACCATTTCCTCCATACCTACCACTCCCACCATTTACACTATTCCTACCAGCCAACATTCCCACCAAATCCACCACTTTCACCATTCCCATCACTCCCAACTTTTTCTCTAATTCATCATTCCCACTTGGACCTACAATAAGACATTGAAAAGTGGTAACGGATGTGGAATGGTGGCGTTACCCAATAAATGAATAGCCCCCTTACAATTTGAACGGTTTTCATCTCATGTATGTATTTATGTAGGTGGCTAATCACGAAAGGATTTTCTTATTATTTTCGCATTACTTTCAAGCTTTACTTTTATAATACTTGATTTATGGCTTTAATAGAGATTTATGGGATTTATAAGTTGAAGTTTGAATAGCGAACATTGTAAGCGATTTTACTTTTCAATTGCAATCCACCCTAAATCCTTCTTATGAGCTTAATTCAATTTTATCATGCTTTGAATATCAACACTTAATCAGGAGAATCATTCAGGACTAGATTTTGGAGAGCATGATTTAATTTTCTATGGCCATTGACATTTGTCATGCTCTATTTTTGAAAGTGACTAATTTTATTAGGTCTAAAAATGACGACGTTAAATAAAGAATGAAATTTTTGTCGTGAAATTCATTGATTGAGGACATTCTGCAATCTAGAAGCTTTCTCATGTCAAGTGATGACTAGGAATCGTCAAGTGTCCATTTAAAAATGAATGAATAAATTTTGTTTTGAGCTTTAAGGAGGTTTGAATGAATTTTAGATCTTTAATTCTGATAAAAAGTTCATTGAATCTTGTCTACAAGGCACTTCAGTCAATCACGTATGCACATTCATATCCACTTCAAGAGGAATACATATTGTCTACAAAATGTCTAAGGAACTCAATAATTCCAGATGGTTTTGAAATTGTGAGCCACAATGTTGTTCATACTATATAAAGGAAAACGCTTAGATCAGTGATGGGAAATCTGTGTGCCGCGACAAAAATTCTTGGGAATGCTATGCTATTTGCCGTACGCCGTGTGTGGTTTCTGTGGTATACCGCGAGAAATAAAAGGTTGTACACCACTGGCTTGTAAAGAGAGTGGGAAGCAGGGACTTACTTACTTCTTGTTGAAGGCACACGAAGGCCCATTGCCGCATTTAGAGTTAGTCGAAAGCTGGATCAGACTTAAGATATCTTCTGCCAGTTTCTAATTCCTTTTGCATCGTTGCTCACATAGTAATCTCATGAGCTCTTTGGTCTACCTAAAAGTAACTTTAGCTTTACGCAATTTCTGAAAGTTCTTATATTAGATCAAAACATTTTTAAAGTAGTTCAGCGATACACCTTATTCTACACAACTAAATCAAGTCTACTTTCTTCTTAGTTTATTCCAAGTTTATTCACGTGTATTGAGAATGTTCAGCATAATAAACAATAATAATTCTCGCAAAAGTTGAAATCACGAGTTCAATTTATCCAAATGACTTCCCGTTTCAACTTTATCGCAGGTAAAACTTCTTAATTTTCATCAAAACAAAAATTATTAATAATTTATTCAGTTCAGAGACTTTCCCAAGCGTACGCATGAAATGTTGATATTGCTCACTTGTGCTTATAACTTGCAATTAAAGATTGTGTTGATTGAGTCAGTAGAAAATTATATTCTATGACTAATGCTGCTATTTATTATATGAAGGCATGCAAACAGCAGTGACAAAAGCTTTAGACTCGTGTAAAGTTGCGAAGGGAAACATTAAAAGGAATTAATTTTTATTTTCTTAGAAGACTTTTGTTGTTCTTTAAGAAAAGTTCTTAATAATGGTCACGTGTAGGAACATGAATATTAATTAGATTAAAGAATGTTTAGATGGCATGAAGAAACGTTGGAATGAAGGATCAGACCCTAGATTGAGCATTATTTGAAATTTATAAGAAATCAAGATATTCACACGTGATACATGCGAATACATTGCGTAGATATAGCCAAAAATCATGGCATAGACCAAAGTGACTCTGTCCCAAACCAGATTCACTGATATCCGGTTTCAGACCAGAGTACAGTTACCCTGGGGCTGGATTATTGACAAAACATAGATTGTTTACTATTTTGGTATTTTGGAAGGCATGCGGTATAGAAACGGCAGAAAATCCAGCCCAAGGGCGACTATACTCTGGTTTGAGACTTGATTTCAATTAATATGGTTTAGAGCAGATTCACGCTGACCTGTAGCTGGATTTCCGACCATTTCTACATCATGTGCCTTCCAATATAGCAAAAAATCAGGAAAATTCGCCGAAACCTAGATTTTGTGATATCATAACTTACTTCCCCAATGATAACTATTCTCAAGATTCATCAACTCACCTTTTTGACTAAATATTTCTTTGTAAACCTTAAAAATGCCTTCAAATATTTTTGCAGATAACCAAAATTCTTCTGATAAAGATTCAAATTTTATGTCCGTACGTCAATTAAAAATTTGCAGATCTTATCACTGTCTTTATCACTTTTATCGTCACATTTGCGTATATTTATTTATAAGTTCTGCAGCTTAAGATAAAGTCTGAACTCATTACTCAGACCCCACATTAAATAATAATTCGTGAATTATCATTAAAAATAAATAGTCAAGGGATTAATTTAGATAACTGCCGCAAAGCGTCCTTCATACATTTATCAATACCTGTGCTCTTGAAAAAGTGCCAAATTTACGTGATCTAAAGAGCAATGAAACTTAATAAACAAATTAAGTAAAAGTTAGAAATTGACGTTTGAAGATTTTGCGGAACTTGGGACGCCCTTGCTGAGTAGGGTTGTTTAGCAAAGTCATAGAACTCAACCCGAGCAGCACATATGGAGACGACTCCGTCTAAAGGAGGTTGTTTAAGGCTCCTCCGTCACGAGGGAGTCTGTTTAAGGCTCCTTTAAAGCTGTTTGATTAGCACTAACTGCAATATGCCATAAAAGTCAAGACAGCTTCCATTTGATCGTTCTTACAAACATCAAACCCGAGCCACACACTACACTGTTCATCACCAAACACAATTGCAGCTACAATGACAAAACCCATCACAATGTAAAACGCAATATGAATGTAATTTGTTGTTTACTTTTCAATGCTCTCTGAGCAGTTAACAAAGTGATGACTCATTGCACTCACTTATCGATTCTTTAATTTGTCGAGCTATAAAATATTTGATTAATTTTTCGTCTCAAACTCATTCAATTGTTCATAAATGAATTTTGAGATTTTATGCCTCAGTTGATGCTGTGACGAATTAAGATTCAATAGACTTGAAATTGTTATTAATGTTTATGATATGGGGTTGTAGTTAAGTGAATTGAATGAAAGTTATTTTGGAGTTTGAAGCTGTTAGATAGGGAGTTAGCTAATGTGGGGTCATAGCAGTTGGTTTTTTGGGGGTCGTACCACCACCTTGGCAGTAAGGGCTTTAGAGAACAAGACCAAGGCTTCTAATTCTCGATCTCGATCTCGGTTACGATATAAAGTCGGCTCCTAACAGGCAAACAGACCGCATGCAGGTACCGTAGTGGTCTTTCTTTAACGTGAAAGCATGCTAGATACCTGCTGGTGAGTGTGCTGCTTACACAATCCCATAAGAACACTTTCCCGTCACTTTGACATTTCTTGGCTGCATTAGGGACGTTGTAGTACCCTAGTAGCCATTGGTGACCTCCTTGTACCACTCTGTCTAAGCCCTCTTTATCCTTGCATCTAATTACTCCAATTCTCAATTCAACAATAACTGATAATATCATTTGACATTGTCATAGACATCAACTATGATAATTTATTATCATAAAGGCAATATCAAGTCTTACTAACGTAAGTCGTCTTATCATGATAAGATAATTAAAATGTGTGCTTTAAAATTGACGTCTACAACATGCATGTCATAGTAAATTAAAGAGAAAATATTTGCACAAAAAATAAAAGGAACAACAAAGTGAAAAGTCAACAACAGGCATAAAATAAACATAAAGTAAGACACACCAAGTACAAGTACAAAAGAATAAGTCATGTATGACTTTACAGGGAGGTAGTTAGGGAGTGGGGGAGCAGGGGTAAACTCAAACATTAATGTGGGAGAGACTTACTTACTTTAACTATGGTTCAATGTGGAGCTTAAGCTTCATCTGACTCTGTCATTAGGTTTTGTCACCTGGTTTCTCTGTCTGCACGTTAAGCAGAAGGGGAAGAGATGGCTTTTGTCTCATCAAACCCTAGCAAATTAAGGAATTCTGTCCAAAAATTGACTTGGACGTCCAAAGAACTCCTGGCAAACGGAAGTTAGCAATAGCTGCATTAGGCTGGCTGCATTAGGCGTCACCTGAGGAAGGTCTTGGATCACAATTGATCTTTACGAACAAAGTATGAAGGTTGGTCTAAAAATTGAGGGAGAAGAAGTGTTAACTTCCCAAGTTCACTACACAGCCCCTGGATGGAATCCACAATGGAAATGGTGACCAGAATCTCGAAAAAATATTCCCTATCAGGCAAAGAAACCACTTTTAGGTACCATAGTGGTATTTATCAGAGATCGAAGTCACTTAGGTCGGCGGCTAAAAATCGGCTTAACTAAGCCGTTTTTCTAGCCGGCTAAAAAAACGGCTTAGCTAAGTCGATTTTTTAGCCGGCTAAATATTTCGGCTTAGCTAAGCCGATTTTTTAGCCGGCTAAACTTTTTCGCTTAGCTAAGCCGATTTTTTAGCCGGCTAAACTTTTTCGCTTAGCTAAGCCGATTTTTTAGCCGGCTAAACTTTTTCGCTTAGCTAAGCCGATTTTTTAGCCGGCTAAAATATTCGGCTTACGTTAGCCGATCATTTTAGTCGGCTAAGACATTTAGCCGGCTTACGTTAGCCGCCGGCTAAGGCGTCACTAAATGAATGAATTAATTTCCAAATTAATTGGAAATTTATTCAAATTAATACAATAATTAATATACTAATATGATTATCTTAATTCTATACTTGCTTGTGAAGTATATAATTTCATAGAAAAATAATACAAAATGAATTTTTTACTCTTTTTTGATATTTTTTGAGATTTTCATATGTTACAATGTAATTTATAAATATTAGAGCAGTCTTACTACTATAATATAATAAGTATTATTTTTTTTTAAATGTTTACATGTAAAAAACTCAAAAAAGAGTAAAAAATTCATTTTGTATTATTTTTCTATGAAATTATATACTTCACAAGCAAGTATAGAATTAAGATAATCATATTAGTATATTAATTATTGTATTAATTTGAATAAATTTCCAATTAATTTGGAAATTAATTCATTCATTTAGTGACGCCTTAGCCGGCGGCTAACGTAAGCCGGCTAAATGTCTTAGCCGACTAAAATGATCGGCTAACGTAAGCCGAATATTTTAGTCGGCTAAAAAATCGGCTTAGCTAAGCGAAAAAGTTTAGCCGGCTAAAAAATCGGCTTAGCTAAGCGAAAAAGTTTAGCCGGCTAAAAAATCGACTTAGCTAAGCCGTTTTTTTAGCCGGCTCAACTTTTTCGCTTAGCTAAGCCGATTTCTAGCCGCCGCCGACTAAAAAGTCAGCGGCTTCGATCTCTGGTATTTATGTACCATGCCCGAATAGCACAAAGCGGCAAAAAAGACGAAATCCATCTTTAGGTAGACTTCACGGCGCCGCTACGTCATTTGCACGTCGCGCCGCACTTTTTTCGACGTAGCGTCAACGTGACGGCAACGCTGTGCTATTCGGGATGAAAGCAAACTCTTTGCCTTGTTGAAAGAATGTCAGCTGAAAGTGAGGACAGAGAATTTATCCAAATTAGGCGACAGAGCCAGTAACAGAGTCAGATGGGTAGTCTTTTATTATACCCTATGCTCCTCAAAACCTCTGAATATACCCAAGTGTAGCTATGACTGTATAAATGATGGAAAATATTTATGATTGAGGGTGGCTATGGATCACACTCGATCTGTATGAAAAGCGCAGTCTGTGAGTCCAAAAATTGAGGAAGGGAGGGGGGTTAACCTCCAAAACCCCCACTCCTCCCTAAATACACCCCATTGCGCCTATGACTGTACAAATGATGGAAAATACTTGATGATAACAATCACATTAATTCATTTAAGTTTGAAATGGTGATAAATTAGTTCAACTTATCGTCTCTGATTGCCAACACAATAAGGCGGGAAAGAAAAAATTTTTAATTTTCATTTCGAATCTCAATTTTCGTAGCAAAAAATAAAAAAAAGCAGTCAATTGACAGTGAGTGAATCGAACTCGAGAGACAAATGGTCATTGAGAATTTTTCTTCCTCTTTTTTTGTTCGTTTCATCTTCAAACGTCTTTTTTCTTCTTTTTTTGATATTAAAATTATTTAGTTTTAATTGCGAATTCAGACAGAGAACATCGAGTGTTCTTTTTGAGAGACTTGGATATACATTCACGCATGCTGAATAAATTTTTGAAGTGTTGAATATTAATAAACAATTTAAAGTGTAGCAAATCGATAAATCATGACCTTAGATAATGTTCAAGTGCCTTAATCAGTCCGCGATAAAGAGTTAAAGAACAGTAAACATTGAAATTTGCTTTTTTTAAAAAACTGAAAAAATCCAAACAAATCAAATTAATTCAATTACATTTTATTCAGCATAAAGCATAACAATTGTCAGTGATTAGTTCGTGTTACATGATAACACACAATTGAACAACCTTGAATAATAAATTATTTGTACGCATTTTTAATTGACTGTGACGCACACTTTCTTAATCAAAAAACACAAATCAAAAAATGACAAGTACGAGGAGAGGATCACTTATGTCGCGGAGGCGAGAAATCATTGTTGAGGGTGAATTTTGTAAGTAGATATTGATGACTTATGACTTATTGGATTTATCGTCGTAAAAATAGGGTGAACAGACTTGAATAGCTCAAGTCAATTACTTGCTTACTTTGCTGGTCGCACAGATCAATTGTGATCTATGGCCTTCGTCAGATGCCACCTGAAATTGATCCTATTGCTGGACTCCACTTGCAAATTTCTAATACCAAATGCTAAGCATAAGTCGGGTAGTCGATCAATAATCCGGTCCTTGGCTGACATGATTTTAAGCCTATGCTGGATTCGGCTTAAATTCGACACCATGCCAGAGCTGCTGTCCTATTGCCGGATTTTAGATTGATTAACTGATTTGTGATTTTAGGAGTGCATGGCGAATTTGATATTTCAATGTAGAAATGGGCTGTCTAACAGATAAAAATACCGCTTTTAGGTACCGTAAGGGTATTTCTGTATTAGGACAGCAGTTTGAGCAGTCATATAGACAACCATTTGTTTTTAGCGGCATTTTTAAAAATCTTAGACTACGCACTAGTGTGTTGCGGCACACAGGTTGCCCAACACTGAGTTAGGGTTTTATTGTATCATAAAGTCTTTCCGTAAATGCGTCATCCCAGTACCTACATTGTGCCACTCGGGATAGAATTTCTAACCAAAAACAAAAAATCCAGTTACAATCTTATTTCGCGTGTTATGCTCAAAATGGAACCATACTAATTCAAAAATTGTAAAATCTCATTCCTGTTTTTCGAGTTTTGATAAAGTGTAAAAATATTAATGCTTCGGAGAAAACGATGCCTTGGGTTTGAGACAAGTTACATTATCACAAACAAATATGCAGGTATATAACATATATCTTGATGAACGCTTGTGTAGAGAAAAACAAAAAAGAAGAGAGTTGAGAAGAAAAAAAAACTTGATTTGAAACCATAAAATTAAATTGTTTTTTGATTTGGCTGAGCATACCGAGCGGTATGGAACTGATTTGAATATTTGTCATCTAAAATAGACTACACAGTGCTACCAGGGCAGCTCCATATTATTTTAGAATCAGCACGATCATGTGGCGGTTATGAAACGACCTCCGTGAAGCTGCTCGGGCAGAATGTTGAGAATGAAACTAAATCGGAATTTAATATTAAATCGAGTTAAGACTAAGTCTCTGTTTTTGGAGTCAAACTGGTGCCAAACCCTAATTTTTAACTTGAGATTTTATGATAAATTATGCAGATGTTAAATTTATATCAAGACTATTCGAATTGCTTTCATTTCGGCTGCCTGGCATAGTCTGAAGCAGGCTTAATCGCTAGCTACCGCTTGTCAGTAATAAAATACAAGTGCAATGCTTTAACTAGCTGTAGTGTCTGGGTTAGATGTCAAAACTGAGAATTTGTACAAGCTTTGTGATACAGCCAGCAACAGAGTCAGATGAAAGGCCTTTTGATGCAACCTAGGTTCCAAGTCGAAGCATGATCCCAGTAAGGAAGTAAGTAAGTGTCTGCGTAGAGTGATTGTTCCATATGTGGACGATTCTGTCAATGAGTCAGTAAGGTTGCCTGTAGCCGAGTGGTTGGATATCATACCTGATATCTGTGTCTCTTTTTATGAGTACATGAGTTCAATTCCCACCGGAGACCGATCTCTCAAACTTATTTCAACCTAGCTTAACTCAAATTGGATTGTATACATCCCTTAAGGACACGGTAATCATCTTGAAAACCATAACTATGCTTTATATGCCAAAATAATCGCATCTCTCATTTTCTAAGAATTCCTTCCCAATTAAATCACTAACCCAAACAAAAAATTCACAAATTTATAGCTATTTCAAGCATCTCACGTGCCTCTGATTTGAGGTTTTATTGAATCATAAAATGAATTTTCAATTCTGTTTACGATTTGATTTCTTTTACGTTCAGCATCTCGTGTTGCTGCACAGTTTTGATTCTTGATATCAACAATGTTGAAATCTGTTGAATCGCTAGAACTTGCCATTTTAAGCGACATCCATCAAGAAAAAAATTTGCTGAATTTCTCTTCGAACGTGACACAAACAAGTTCCTCTGTGTCTGTTTCCATGACAGAATCAAAACAAATAGTTTTTTTTATGATCAAATAGAAGCTCAATTTAATCGCATGAATAATTCTCTTTCATTCCTTACTTGTGGATGAATATTTAGGAATATAAATAATCTTGTGAATAATTAAGGCAAAAAATTACAAAAGTTTTACATAAATCGTACCTGTTTATGAGCATTTTAAGTATAATTATAAGATTATCATTGAGTAAGCAGATCTGCGTGAAAATTTGTGTTACAGTTGAGTAATCAGTTTGATATACAACGTGACATAGGACAAACAATAGTTTTGAGAGAAAATATGGAAATAACGAAACATCTTGTCGTATCGAGGTCACTAGCCCGTCACGTGGCTGTGTTTATCAGAACCGGAATTCTTAAAAAAAAAACTATACAGGCTGGCTGCATTTTTGTTGGTGGATACAGAGTTGGGTATTAGTTTGAGGTTCGGTCAAGTAACGCATGCCTGCATTTCTTGCGTTTTAGATGCGCAGACTTACTGTTATCGGTTGTGCTTTGTAGTCCAATGCTGCAGTTCTGTAGTTCATGATCCCTAGTATCTGTTAACAGTACAGTATAGTTGCTGGATTCTGCTATATCGTCTTGTTTGGATCAAGACGAGAAGATGCCATGATGACATCTTACCTGCTGTTTTCTAGTAGGCTGTTTTTGCTTGACACTCCTCTTGACTGTAAGCAATACGACGACCCAGTGGTCACCTACCGATTTCTTATGGACGGCAATAACATGCAATAACGGGCAATACCCTTAGATGACAATAGGCATGCTCATTTTAGTGGCCTTTAGTGAATAAACTCATAACTTGCTCATTGTCTGTTAGGGTATCTTTGATTCAGCAACTGATTTTGCCTCCATCTAGTCAAACCCTAACCCATTCATTGTCTTTCCACACGCTCCTAGATATCTCACTCCTCTGTATTAACAAGACTACATTCCAAGGCTACATTTAATACCTCCCAACTCTGTGTAAATATTTTTTCGTCGAGTATATCTTGAAAAACAAATCGAGTTGATTGTACAATTAATTATGGAACGTATAATTTCCATGTGATTTAGTGCGTGCCGTTTTTCAGTCGTTGTTTTTTCCTCTCAGGAATTTATTTGCTAATTTATAAAGTACATAAGTTATGATCAGACTGTGCCTGTATATGAGCACGTATTTTAATTCTAGTGTTTACTGGTCTGTGCTAGTTTGTCTGCTTGCTTCCTCGGATGTTGCGTGGAAGTGGCCCTATCACTGGCTTCCATTTGTCAATTTTTAATACCAAATCCAATGATGTCGCTGTCAACAGCTTCTTCGGACTTCCTCGTGATCTTTTGCCATCTACAAAGTTAGGTTTGATAAACGTTCTTAGGAGGAGCTTCAACGTGCCTTCATGCTAGTGTGTCGCAGAACATAGTTTGAAAAGAACTGATACATATAGATAGTGGATTTAAATAAAGTTTAGCATGTCCATCACCAAAAAGTGATGCCGCAAAAAATAAGAGGTTGTCCACCACTTAACGAGACATGGCGTATAATCCTAGACAGGGGCTTATCCAGACAATTTTGGGACGGCAATGGTTGTTTTGATACTTTTTAGAATACTCAGCATTGCGGTGCCGAGGGCTTTATGCTTTTTGTAACCAAATTTTCCTCAAAACTGTGCAAAGAGTGAAGGTGTTTGGGGACACCCTCGAAAAAGACTCTGAACTATGCTGTAAATTGTAAGCGTTCATGCTTCATTCTTCATTCTTCTTGCTCTAAATAAAAATTAATTTAATCCATCTGACAGATGCACAAGACATCAACATAAAAAAGAGCATCCATTATTCTCATATTAAAATTAATTAAATCTTCATGCTTCATCCATTTCTCTTAAAAACAATTAAAAATCCATCAAAATCAAGAAAAGTCTCTCAAATAATTTACATCGTCTACATTACTATCAATCACTAGCATGTGATTATCAAAAAAAAAATTAATTTAAAATCTCATTAAGTTACAAAGTTCAAACTTTATTTCCTTTGTGTGGCATCACACCAAGTTTTTTGTGATTACAGCTGTGACATATCAAGAGCATCATGTCAACCTTTCCTCAAGTAAACAGAAAATTTCATTACAGTCAGTTCAAGGCAAATGAAAAGCTGTAATGAAATTTAAAACGCACAAAATATTGGTGACATTGAGATGAGAAATTAAATAAATCTTCAACAGCTTCAGTTACAAATTCCGTGTCTATCTAAATTTAGATACTCGAGACTTATTTATAGCATCTTCAATTGATGATGAAAGACTCACTTTTTTGGCACGGAAATTGATTGTGTTAGTGAATCGTGTGAATCTTTAGACTAATCGTCGCTAATTAATTTGAAAATTATTAATGCCTTTTCATGCTTTTTTAGTTTTATTTGATACATTGTGTACATCTTTTGACTTTGTTTTGAGTTTATTTGAGTTATTTGGGTCATTTAGGTGATGATTTGGAAAGAAAATGATGAACTTGAAACTTTAAATTTATGAATTTATTTGTTTATTTTTTGAGGCTTTTCATATATTTACATATTTTGTAACTGTAGCAATGGTAGGAGGAGGTAAGGGTTGGTTAGGCTAGGTTGTCATTTGCGTATTTTTGGGCATTTGCTAGTTTGGACGCTCGAAAATTAGTTTTATGCAACTTTACGGACTTTGTGTAGTACGAATCTCAGTGGAAGTGTCTTTTTGGACTTGTAGAGTCTTTGTAGAGGAAGCATTAGGAGATGACTGATCTCATAAACTCTATCTGATTCAATGGTGCAGAAATGTTAACCCTAACTAATCAACTTGTTCACAAGAGCACCGTCGTGTCGACACATTATCGATAAGACATGCAGTTGTCTTAACGGCACCAACACAGCTGATTTTGAAACATTTTTCCGTCAAAAAATGCAATTCGCCGCATTGTTTGCCGGGTTATTAACATTTATATGATCAAATTTGATCAGTTCCACATCAATGACTTCATTAAACTACTGATAAACAATAATATAAACAATAAATCCACAATTAGAAACAGATAACTACTGTAATCTTTATTGTCTCCTGATAGTTCCCATGTTTAATGATAATAAACATCAACAATCATAAATATTAGTCAAACTCCAACACGTATAACGTTTACTTCTATCCATCAATTTGTATGAAAAGATCAAGATGATACTCACTTATGTCGCACTATTTATAGAGACATTAGACAGATAATTGGATATGATTAAAAAACTCATTTAAAGTGGTAAATAAAACAATTAAGTTATTTTCATGAATGAAGAGATAAATAGTTCCATTAAGGTTGGGAATGAGACGGAAAAAATTGTTTATTTATGTGGAATATAATGGCGCTTCTACATCAGAACTTTAATTGATGGGAATCACTTTCACTGATTTGTTGTTGACACGATATACTTCCTGGGCAGAACATAGTAGTTGTTAGAGCGTTGATACGGAGTTACAAGACAGCAAATGTAGTTAAAGGTTTTTGATAGCTATGGGAATGGATAGATTTCGATCAGACATCTTCTCATAGAGAGTTTATGTAAGCTTTATCAACATGACTACAATTCGCACAATTCTCACTGGATACTCACGACATTACTAATTTCAGTATGAGTAATTCTACCAAATATTCAGTTCCAAAATTTAAATATAACCACACCAACCTGTCAATTCAGTAAACAAAATGGATTGCACAATAACTGCATCACCACATACTGTAATCGATTTCCAACTGTCAGTGCTAAAATTCCATCGAAAACAGTCAGTTCCTCCGTAAATAGAATAATATTTCAAATAAGACAAAAGAAGAATGTTGACATAATTTTTTATTAAAAATAATTTATTACATAAAGTTTTTCAAGATTTTGTCAATAAAACTGATATTGAGCTGTAATCACGGCCATGAATCGTTGAATACATCGTCGAATGTAAATGATTGGCTTTTTTTAAAAGAACTTGTCGATTTTAAATAAGAAGAAATAAAATATATAAAAATCCCGACAACTAGCACAAACAATATTCAATTTACATAATGCATTGTTTTCAGTCGGAACAGTTTATTCATCATTATTGTGTAAAGAGGAATGACATAAAAGTGCATTGTCTAGTTGATATACAAATAATGATTGATTTTAAAATTTTATTCATGAGAATGACTGGTTTTAAAAAAATGAAAAAAAAAAGAGTTTTTAAGAGTTTATGTAAACAAGGAATTGAGTCATTTAGTTGATGGGTTGAGGATTGGGTATTGGATGCTGCAGGGGTGTGTCCAGATGGGAGAAGATTCATATATAAAGTTATAAGATAGACAAAATTCTTCAATGGATCGCAAAAATTGAGGGTGAAGTTGGAATTTTTTCACGAAAAAACCCCAAAAATTGAAGAATTTTTCATGAAAATGGAGAATGGGGGTCGGGGATTGGGAGTTAACCATCCCTCCCCTCTCAAATACGTCCCTCAACTCAAACCCCACTCAAAAAATTTCTGAAAATGATCTTGGGATGCTAGGGTGAGATAGAGATTAAGATATAAAATTTGAAGACCCTTCCGAGCGACACAAATGAAGAATGCTGCGATACAGAGCTTTTAAGGCTTCATTGAAGGTTCTTTATCAAAAACAAATGGAAATCGTCTTCATTTGGCATCCATATGGTTGTCATTCAGCCTTCACATGTTGACGGAGACTAAAGAACTCTTGGAAGGAAGCTGTTAATAGAAATAGTGTTGTAATTGACATTGGAACTTAAGAAGTGGAAGCCAGCAATAGAATCAACTTCAGGTGACACCTATGGGAGGTTTTGGACCAAACTTGATCTTTACGACTAGCGAAATAAGTAAGAAAGTATGTCGATGGCTTCCATTTGACAAAATTAATACTTTTATCCGGAGCTTGAAGTCGACTCGAGCACAAAAATATTCAAGCGTTTAAAAAAATGCAGTGTTTTCACTTCGGAACAGTTTAACTTGATGTCAATGACAAATACCCAAATAAAAGTGCATTTGGGTTTTTTCGAATAATTTGATTTTAAAATTTTATTCATGAGAATGACTGGTTTTAAAAAAACCCAAAAAATTTGGAGTTTTTAAAATTATGTAAACAAGGAAAGTCATTTAGTTCATAAAATTTGAGGATTGGGTCATTGAAATGCTGCAGGGATGTGTCAGATGGGAGAAGATTCATTATAAATTTGAATTTATTCTCAAATTTTTCAATGGATCGCAAAGCCTATTAGGCTCAAGTTAAATTTTTTCACGAAAAAAGTCTATGAAAATTGAAGAATTTTTTTGAAAATATAATGGGGGTCGGGGATTGGTTATATTGTACCATACCCTCCCCTCATCAGTAAACGTCCCTGCAACTCAAAATTCAAGAAATTTCAAATAATGCTCAAAATGCTAGGATGAGATGCAATATTGTGATATGAAATTTGAAAGTCCCATCCAATAGCGACCTACAGAGCGTGAGATATATTCCTGCGATGCGGAGCTAATAAAAAATAAAATCTGCGATTAAAGGCAGTTTTTTACCAACAACAAATATTTATGGCGAAAATAAAAATCAAACTTTTTTTTGGTATTAATTGGCTGTTATTCAGCCTTTAGCTCTTGTCGGGTGTTACCAAAGAACTTCGGAAAAGTGGCTGTACATGTTCAGTAGAGTACAAGAATGTAAAATATTGGCATTGATTGAACTTTTTTAGCTCATTGCGAATAATTAAACTAATCGGTGAATGACGCGCAATGATGTAAAAAAAAGGTCATGTTATTTGAAACTTTTTCTTTAAGAATTATTCGGCGAAATTGTAAGAAAGTATGTCTATGGCTTTTTGACCAAAATTTCTTTTAATACTTTTATTTGTCCATAAGAAGGTTTAATATTTGGTGTTTGGGTACATGTACAAATTCTAAAAAAACCCAAATTCTTGACATTCGAATAGGGTTCAAAATCGTACTCGATCGATTCGAATATTTGCCCAACCCTAGGTTCGAAACTTGTCAGGAGGAATTGTTTATTTACTCAAGTACTGAACCCGCGATGAACAGCTTTTCATTGTAATCTACAGACATTAACATCATCAAGAGAATGCTTTCCATTTCGAAAGGTTCCAATATTACTATAAATTGTAGACAAGTGTACAGTTTGGTGGATTCCCCTGGAAATGATCAGCTTAACGAGAGAGGGAATTTTAAGGTTTCTAAATTCAGGAGATCTGGAGTTTAGAAACCTGAAATTCCCTCTCTTGTTAAACAGTTGTTAATTCACAATCCACCTTGATGCAGTTCTTACTCTGATCTAACAGATCAAAACTAATTGACATTCTTCTGCCCAAAAAGCTTCCAAAATTCTCCCAACAATTATTCCAATTCATTTCCATATTCAATATCTTTTTTCAAAAATTGCGAATCATAAAACGATTCTGCAATCGACATTTAAAGATAAATGAGCCATAATAAGTATTTTATTAACTGAAACAATAAAAATTCTGTATGAAAATAATCGAGAAAATCACAACAACTGAAATGTTGTTTCTCAGAGAGTTGCGAGAGAAGTTCTCTCAAAAAGACTTAAATTCTCTCACTTTAATTTTGTATTATTTTCATTTTCTCATGAATCACGTTTTCCGTGCAACAATTTCCAATTCAGTTCAAATTTTCTCGTTGCCGGTTCAAGTTGGAATTATTGCATTTGTTCCTTAAGTACTGAAGATATTTTGAAGTATTCGGAAATAATAATTTGTTGTGGTCGTGTTTGACTTGTGTTATCTGGAAGTACTTACTAACCGTTCTTCATTAAGGTGCTTGATAAGGAGGAAATTTTTTTTTTTGGCAAGATATGTAATTTCATGTTATCTTAAGCGCTGGAATAAATATGTGATAAGAACCAATAATTTTTTTTTGGTCGTGAGAATTCTGAAGTTCCAATTTTTCCTTAATTAATAACTGTGCAAGCATTTAAGAAAGTTTACAGTTCAAATTTGGATTTAAAATAGAGAAAAATGAGTGAAGATTTAGTGAATTTTTCAGAGGCTAGAGGTAAGCACGACGGAAGTGATGTCTATTTTTTTTTTGTTTCTCTCAAAACTATGTTCAAACTTGATAGAATCAGTGGTGTGGTTTGATCGATTTTACCAGATTTTACATACTAACTTAGTTACTTCGTGGCTTAATAAATCAATTGGGATCCATGGCTTATCTCAGATGGGGACTAAAGCCGACTCAATCGATTGATTCTTAGAGTGCCGAAATTGAAATCAATTTTGGGCAGCACAAAGCTCCATTTGACAATTCATTTAGAAGCCATGTGGAGTTCGGAACTAATTAGGACTCCATATGGATTACTTAACCTGATTTGTGTTTCTCGGAGATTTGAGTTTTGCATGGAATATCCAATTATCAGCATTGAAAATCCGAGTTTTCTTCGAGATCTGTTAAACTATTACCCGATTGTTACATGAAAGTCTGTCTAGAATTCCTTTGAAAACAGCAATTTCAAATTTATCAATATATTATGCTTAATCTAGTTGCTCGATGAGCTGTAAAATCTTAGCAATCAGGCGTCTTAAGGAGTTTGGATTTGCAGCATTCGCTCCATTCTATAGAGTTCCTTGCTTATCACTTGATTTAGTAGCTTAAAATTATTGTTGAAGACTTCAATTAATGATTTTTCAATTTTATTTACAAATCTTTTTGGAAATTTTCCATTCGAACAAAAATATCCATATTATCCAGACTTGAAATCGACCAAAAATTCCGAAATATATCGAAAAAATCCAGCACTTCCTGACATGATTTTTGAAATTCTTTTACACATTCCTAAAGTAATCAACAGCTTTAGTAGAGGAAGAAGAGGAAATGCTATGATTTATGGGGATATTTTGTGATATTTGGAAGTATCTACGCCTTGCTAGGGATGTATTCTGAGGGTGTTGTTGGTCAACCTCCTTTCCTTTCCACCCTCTCCTCTTTTGGACACAATTCTTAATTTTCTTAAAGATTTTTCCAAAAATTTCCATCGGCACACCTCAAAGATTACCCTGTCCAAATATCAAGCCTATTTGTCTACGCCCCTGAACACAATAAACTATAAAAAAAATGTTTCTACATTGCTCCGAACATATTTTTTTATTGTAATTCAATTTTGAATTTCCGCAAAACAACTTCTCTCCATAAAATTCTATTTCGCATTGTTCTCATTGTGTACATATGTATAGACAAAAAATCGACTAAAAGCTTTACATGCGAGTCAAAATGAAATCAAAAGTTGTTGATAAATGAACTGAATGGAATCGTATGAATATAAATTGATTGAAATAAACTAGATTGTATAGCCATAATTTTGAGAATGTAGAAAATTGCGAATGGATATCGATTCGCGAATATTCAAGTCTGATAACGAATTTTTGAAGCTCAATTTTTTATCAATATTTGTCGGCCATAAAAAGTTTCTTTGATGGATGTTTATATGTGACTCATGGGTTAATCAAATGGGACTTTGAATCACTCTCACAATGAGACAGAAGTCTTTTAGGAACGGAAGCATTGGGAAGTTTTTGTGATGAATTTAAGACTGCTGAGATGGCAACGGGGTATTGTCTGTCAAACAGAATGTCTCTTTGTACTTCCGAAGAATTTTGAGTGTCTTTTGCATTTGTTTGACTCGATTGAAATGTTGTCAATTTTTTAAGGGTTTTGACACATTAATCCTAAAGTATTCAATGTATTAGAGCTCTATGTACAATTCCTCCTTCAATAAATATCTAGTTCTTCCCCCTGATATGCACAGCATGTGAGATTCGAACCATTTCTTTATCACATTTTGTCCTCAATAACTCAAATCTTATTTCAATATACAAACTGAGCATCTGAACTTAATCGATGAAATGGAACGAAACCAGAGTTGCGATGACAGGTACCTGACACAGGTAGAGATGACAGGTTCTGTCAAAAGACGACCTGTGAAAGATGGACTGTTTCTGTTGACCTGTCACAGATTGCAACTTACTCTGAACAAAACCTTCGAAAATTAGACATTGAAAATTAGGATTTGAATCCAAGACTTTTGGCCTTTTAAGCCTACTTCAAATCTCGAAGTCGGTTCTAATTTGGTATAAAGTCGATTTTACTACAGTCAATTTCCATACAAAAATCCGAGTCAACTTCAAACTCTTACCTACGCTCCATTTAAGCCACTGATGTCATTTCATCACTAGAAATAATAAAAAAACCTCCAGCTATTCATATCATTGACATCCAGAGCTCTACTAGGGCGTCTTAACAATATTAAAGCAATTTTAAATAAATTCCAATCTAATAAATTCACAAGAATAACTTTAAGATTAAAAAAATAATAATGATTCAAGTATGGAAAAAAATGAAAAATCCTTGACAACCTTCAATATTTTTTTTACGATTTAACTTGAAGAGTTTTACTTTGAAATCATCGTAATTTTTCTATCAGATATGCATGCTGGAAAAAATCTAATTTCTAATAGGGATTGTGCTTTTATGATGTCCAACATTATTGGGTCTGTTTTTAAGAATATACAAATTATAGTGTAGGAGCGGAAAAGGCTGCGATTAGTCGACTCTACGTTTTGTGGAACTTGGCCATGGATATGTCAAATATCTAACTAGCCCGAATAGCACAAGTTGGCTAATCGATCAAAAATCCAGCTCCAATTCGGTCTGACTCTGACTTAAGATTGATCATGCGAGTTAAGCTGTTCGGGTAGACATAATATTGACTAATCACAGCCTGTACCACTTGAGATTCAGCCTTCTCATACTCATCTTAAATGATAATAGATTTATGGATATGATGATGATGATAATTTTGAATTTAATGCGATTATTAGCCAAAGAGTAACGGCCAATCGATCCTAACGACCTGAGTTCAAGCCTAGGGAAAGTCTAAGGAAGCCTAAGAAAGCCTAAGGAAGTCTATAGAATGTCAAGTTAGATTTGGATTATTTTCGCTACCAGTTACATCTAGTGTACATCAGCTGGTTCAGTGCTGTTTATGTATTTCTGCACAAATAACACAATTAAAAACGGCTTGCTTATATTTTTAATTCAGCTGGTTTATTCCATTTGTGAGTTCACAACTTAAGATTAATAAAGGAATTCAAGTTGTTTACACCCTAAGTCATGCAGTTGTGAAGAATTCGAAAAAAGCTACCAGAATTTCATTTTTCTGGCTGATTCATGAAAACAGTTTGTGGTGTTAAATCTGCAGGGTTTTTGCTTACCATGCATTCAATCCAGCTGCATTTCCCATAGCCTCTATCATCGGCTTAAAGTGAACAAGCTCTCGAGAGCATAATTTTAGTCTGTTAGAGCTATAAACTCAAATTTCGTCAATGCTAAGAGTTCTCGTAAAGATGCAGCAGTTTTCAATACACAGATATCTCATTTATAAACGCAACTCAAATTAGAAGTAGGCTAAAAAAATATCACGCAAAAGCCTACATCACTTCCTAGAACTGTTTTGCAATAACTCTTACTTCAAGCCTTTCATTTGCTTTCAAAATTCAATTTTTTTCAAAAATTATGTCACAAGCTCAACGTGAAAACATTCACATTTAATGAAATCTTGATTATGCAGTCACCTTGAAGACATTTCTGCCTGCCTCTCAAGCACTTCCTTGAGCAACAAAATAATTGTAACAGTCACTTTACAGTTCTATTTATATGTAAATTTTTTGTAATATAATTAACAATTAATTAGTTGCTAAGCAGTTCCGTTTCTCTGTCACTTTTGTTAATAACCTTATAAATGACTAATATTATCATGTATTGAACTTGGCATTTTGGAATGCACAACACACATGTGAATATTATCTTATCAAAACAGTTTAATTAACTTGATTGTGACTCGTGATTTCCGAAAAAAAAAATACAAAATTTTTATTGATAGACACATGTTTTTGGATGTATCAAGTAATTACTCAAAAGCAAACTAGTTGGATGTGCTTACAAAATATTTGACAACATTATTGACACTTAATGATTTAGAAAATTTGTTCATGAGAGTAAATGACTTGAAATTTGAACTCGTGTAGCAGCTTAACATGTAATTGAGTAAAGATTAATCTCTGAATTGTAATTGAGAGGATTTTTTTCTTCATGATAGGCTGCTTAATAAATTGAAAATTTATTAGTTTGTAAGGCTGTTGTCCGAGCGACACAAATGAAGAAGGCTGGAACGCGGAACCTTAAATCAGAGTTGCAAAACAGGTGCCTGCGACAGGCAAAAATCGGACAAATTTTTGATAATTTGTATGGTTTTTCCTACAAATTCCTACAAAACCATACAAATTATCAAGAATTTGTATGGTTTTGCCTGTCACAGGCTCCTGTTTTGCAACTCTGCCTTAAATGCTCTGCTTAACGTCTTTTACTAATTCCAAATGGAAATCGCTTCTGTTTGGTGTCTATATGGCTGCCTAAAATAAGCTGACTTCCATTTGGTGTTACTCACCTACTTCACTGGTCGTACAGGTCAATTGTGATCTATGACCTCCCTAAGGAATCGCCTGAAGCTGACTCTATCGCTAACTTCTACTTGATAATTTCCAATTCGGCCAAAATAATTGGTAATTGGCAAGCGGTAGCCAGCGATAGAGCCAGCTTCAGGAGCCGACTGAGGGAGGCCATGGATCACACTTGATCTGTACGGCCAGCGAAGTAAGTAAGTAAGTAATTTCCAATTGGAAAAGAGGAAGTTCCGTTGCAAAGCTTTTATCATTTGTGACGCTCGGGTTGGAATGTTGAACATTCAACTTGATTGTTAATGTAGGAGGATTGTCGGTATGAAGATGTTTCTAAGTGTTTGGATGTAAAAGTCGGTTAAAGCTTCTAATGTTTCTAAGATTGTCCTTCATGCAAGAGGGTATTAAGTTAAGAGGGATTTGTGAGGGCGAAGAGAGGGTAGTTCAGTGGTGAGTAATCTATGCGCCGTGACACTTCAGTGTAATTCTCAATTCTCAGGTGTGCCGTGAAAACTTTTCTCGGACGAGAGTGTGCCGTGTCATAAAAAAGGTTGCCTATCACTGGTCTAGTTGACTCAAAACCCTAAAATTTTAGAGCTAGAACTCTACTAAAAATTTGCGTCGACCTGAGTCGAACCGAGTCGACTAAACTCGACTTCAAGCTCTGCCGATTTAGGACATAATTTTCAATTTACTAGGATTCCTTTCATGTCAAAAATCCCTTAATTGATGCGTTTCATTCAACAAATATTCTAATTGCTCCCCTTCCTCACCTCCTTCCTTTCTTGTTCTTCTCCTACACGCATTTAAATGTCTAATATAACAAGGTTGTAACAAGGCTAGCGTAAACATGAAAAAAGCGGTATCTATTGTAATTGATCTTTTATAATAAAAATCGTACTCGGAATTCTTTGCATGATAAATGCAAGGGGGTATCCATAGAGAAGATTTGGGAGCAAACCCACATATTGAATGCAGATGCGTAGCCATAGAGAGCTTCTTAAAGTGGGCAAAATTAGAGTCTGGATTCTTAAAAAAGGAGCATTTAGACTCCATTGGTTCCCAAATTGGCAGAAGTAATCGAAAGATAGAGCTGTAGACGTTCTTTAAACGCGGCAATGGACCTTCGTGCGCCCCAGACAAGGAAGTAAATAAGACTCCATTGGAGGTGCTTTCTATGGAATCTTTCTAACTCTGGATGGGATGGGTTAGTGATATGACCCAAAATCACCCACCTTCCATTCATCCTTACCTTCAATAATTGTGGTCACAGTTTGTGTTAAATACACTCTCGCATATAGCAATTAGTATTCTTTTTACAAAGGCAGAACAGGTGTTTCAAGTTCAAATAAACAAACGGAATGTTGATGAAAAAGTGAAAGAAGAAGCGAAGGGTTGAGCTGCAAAGTAGTTATAAAAAAAGGCATTCATTTTACTGCCTAACAGGAATGGTAATTAAATTTTTTTGAAAACATATTCGATGCCTGTTCAAATTACAAAAGGAGATTTTGGGAGAGTCCAGTGGTGGGAAAGCTTGATTTTTTTGCGGGATGCCTTGGTGATAGGCGTATGCTGAAACCGTACATGATATAAGATTCATGACATTATCTAGTGTGCTGTGGCACACAGGTTACCAACCCCTGATAAAGTCGAAAAGATTACAGATTCATTCAATTTTGCTCTACCCACTCAGTGACATTATTTGCTCCTATTATTAAAGTACGCATTTCTAGCACAAAAGTCAACATAGAGTAGCGGAATGAATGAATTTCAATTTGAAAATCTCATGCTAAGATGAAAATCAATGATGACCGGCAGACCTTGAGTACGAAATAAAATAAAAAAAGTTGAGGAAAAGTTCATTCATGATGAATCTATTGAATACATCGTTATGCTCATTATCATATTTCCATAGGAAATTCAAGACATAAATTTAATAGAAGAAAACTTTCTCGGTACACAAAAATTCCTCAAGCATGCCTCAATCCTCACAAAAAAAGCCAAAATAATTGCGTTTATTCCACATACTTTTATACTTCTTATTGGTATAGCTTGCAGTGATATTTGTTCGATAATTGGAAAATGTATTCTAATACGGAATTTACAGATTATTAGTTCAATTGTGAAAACAACAGGCATTCACAGTGGCATTCAATTTTACATTAACCAGAGTCTAATTATGATGGCGTGCTGGTCACGGCAGTCGTCAAAATATAAAAAATAGAGAAAATTGAAGGAAATTCCCGATTCACATGTGATTATGTTATTTTTTGAATTAGAACTTTATATAGAAATTTACTTTAATAATATGTGGATGGATATCTAGTTTGGTAATAGAAGATGTTGCCCGTTAGGCATGTTGTGTTGGATTTAGATCATTGTCTAGTGCCTATGGCTATTGATCTATTTAGTTTCTAAAAGCTAGCTACAAATAGCTCTCGACAGGGGCGTATTCAGGCAGAGTGGTAAAGATTTGTGTGACATTCCAGGCTTCTGACTACGCTCTTGATTCCTGACTAGCTTTTATCTAGATTCTTCGGAAGATTCTGGCTACTGAGAGTTAGGATTAATCAATTATAGGGGATTTTGGGAAGTATTTAAGGCAGTACTGAACAACCTGTGATTGGTAATGCTATGAACCGTATATCGTGCACGGTTTCCACCAAGATGTGAAGCGAAAAATGAAAGGTTGCCCATCACTGATTTAGAGTAAACTTATAGAAATTTAAAGCCATATCTTCCATTAAGACAGCAGAATTGAAATTTTACCAATTTTTAATATTCAATACTCAAGTTACTTACTTACTTCCTTGGCAAAGGCACACGAAGGTTCATTATCTCATTTAGAGTTCATCGACTGGATCTGTCATGAGATAGCTACTGTCAGTTTCTAATTTTTGTTCCTCAAGTTAATCAATGGTTTTTTAAAATTTGTGCAACATTCAATTTTCGATTCCTAGAATATCATCGAGTATCGATTCTGAAAGTTCTACAGATCGGCGTTAAGATTGCCTGTGAAGTTTCGGTCTTGGTCTAAGCACCGGGAACCTATAGCATCAATCCCTGAAGAACAGTCTTGTCTTAGACAGAATACATAACCTCAAGCAATTAAAGTCCCAAATTCATCCTTCCTTCCTCATAACAATAAACTACCTACAGAAATTAAGCATAAACATTCATTACCTTAACAACAAATTTCTACCTTTATAATTGAATACTGACTTTAATTATAGCAATACTTCCATCATGTTGTACACTTCAACAGCATGTCATTTTCAGACCAATTTCTCTCTCTCTCGTCCCTTAATTCGCCTTTCCGCCGAACCAAATCCAATTTTCACGTTCGACTGAAATCTGAGATTTATATTGATTGCATAATAAGGCATTGAATTGATGTTCACATTTCAATCGCACGACTGTAATTGAATATCTCATAAGCAGTACTTGGGGAAAAAATAATAAGCAAAATATGGATGAAAAGTCCTTCATGTGGAAAGTTTATGCAATTAAAATTCTGCTGTGATAATGAACAAAAATTCCTTTCTTGTGTGGAGTATGTCAATGTGATTAAACAGTCTATGTGATAATTTTGGACTATAATGAGGAAATGAAGCTCAACATAGATCTTGTGTTGATAATGAAATTTAGAAATTAATAGACTGGCGAATATGCTAAAATTATTTGGTAATGGAATTTGTTGAGTATAACTGAATTATTGGCATTTTTTGGGACATTTTTAAAGAAGCTTTGTATCTTGTGCCTTGCTGGCTTTGTATCTTCGGGCAGTGGGTTAGGGTAGATCAGTGGCGACTAGCGTTTTTGTCGTGGCACACTAGTGTACCGGCATATTGCTGTACCTAAAATAACCTAAAAGTTTGAGCATCGAATCCATGACCTTTAGACTATGCTTTCTCGATACCGGAACGGGATCTTCCGGGACCGGGATTTCGGGAAAGCATAGGTTTGACTTGCAGATCCTTTTAGCTAGCAGACCAGTAACCTGTAAACCGTTTATGGTAGATGAATGGTTACGGTCATGGTGTGACTGAAGTACCACGGCATGAAGTGTCCGATTGGTCTGAAACTTTGTCAGAATTAAGTCCATATTGTGTCCATTTGCGTCCAACAAAAAAATATTTTCGTCCTACTTCCATTCCTGGATATAGCATGTTGAAGTTTTGGTGATTTATGCCGTCGTACTTCAGGATTTAAAACGGCACCCCTCCTAAAATCAACTTTATTCAACATATTATACATCAAAATTGATCTACTAATTGCGTCCATTTACGTCCTGCAAACATTTTGAGGAACCGATGTCTCAGACAGAAGTTATGGCTCCTCAAAGTTCCTGACCAGGCTGCTTGCAGGTCAAAATATTTTATTCTTTCAAAAACTTTTTTATTATCATGTTATATATCAAATCAGATCTACTTTTTCTCAGCATTTATAAATATTTTTTTACATCCAGATCAGCGTTAAGGACTTATGGCAGTTCCAGCTTTAGTCGTGTACCTGAAAATATGAAAAGTTTCTTAACTTTGCCCATACATGTTATATGTCTAAACATATCTATTTTCATCAAAAATAACGAATTTGGTAAAAAAACCTAATTTTGAACCTTTTTTAAATCACTTATGGTATTTAAAAAATCAATTAAATAATTTTTAAAATTGAAATTTTTTTTAATTTTTCCCAAATTTTAAATCTCAAAAATCTCAATAACAATTGAAAATTCTGAACATTTTTAGAAAATTGTTTTTTATTGTTTTAAATATCCGATAAAATTTTTAAAATATATTTACTTACTGAAATCTAAACTTTGGTATTTTGATAGAAAATATCAAATCATTTGAAATTTTCTAAAGGCTAATAAGAAAAAATTTTCTATAGAATGTTTAGACATATAACTTGTATGGGTAAAGTTAAGAAACTTTTCATATATTCAGGTACGGGACTAAAACTGGAACTGCCATAAGTCCTAAACGCTGATCTGGACGTAAAAAATTATTAAAAATTTGAAATGCTGAGAAAAAGTAGATCTGATTTGATATATAACATGATAATAAAAAAAGTTATTGAAAGAAAAAAATATTTTGACCTGCAAGCAGCCTGGTCGGGAACTTTGAGTAGCCATAACTTCTGTCTGAGACATCGGTTCCTCAAAATGTTTGCAGGACGTAAATGGACGCAATTAGTAGATCAATTTTGATGTATAATATGTTGAATAAAGTTGATTTTAGGAGGGGATGCCGTTTTAAATCCTGAAGTACGACGGCATAAATCACCAAAACTTCAACATGCTATATCCAGGAACTGGAAGTAGGACGAAAATATTTTTTTGTTGGACGCAAATGGACACAATATGGACTTAATTCTGACAAAGTTTCAGACCAATCGGACACTTCATGCCGTGGTACTTCAGTCACACCGGTCATGGCTTGCCATCAAGGTGTGCCGTTGCATGAAAATAGTTTGGACAACATTGAGCTAGAATCACAGTCGTTATTATTAAGAACCATGCTCTATTCTAGTTTAAAGCTCTAGTGCAGTTTTGGGCAATCTTTCATTTTCCGTGTCACACATTGAAAATAAGCCTCGACCGGAACCACACACGGCACAAAGATTGACGCGGCATAAAGGGGTGTGTGACTGCACAAAAGAGTATGTCGAGGCACAAAGGAGTGCGTCGTGGCACCAAGAAGTGTGCGCCGGGGGCTAAAGTTGTCACCAATGCTCAATTGATATACCAACTTAGTATGGAAGGTCAATCTACCCTTCAGTCATTGAATGATTCCCGTGTTGTTCTTCAAAACATAAAATTTTCGAGGATTTCCCTCAAAATTTTTCATCAGAAACCTTAAATATTTCTCATTTCCCGTCTAAAACTCAAATTTAATGTCCCTCAAATTCAAAAATAAAATTCAGCAAACAATGTGAGGAAATATATTCAAAATAGAATAGAAAAGTAGGTCAATGATATCATATCACTTTTTTCCAATGACTCTAAAGCTCATTGAAACGGAAATATTAAATATAACGAATAAATTAGGATATTGAAGGATGTGCTCGATGTTTATATGATGATTTTTGGATAGACATACATACATACATTTTGACACTTGAAGGTGGATTTTATGGATATATAGCCATCAATTTTAAATGTTATTGCCATCATTTTGATGTCAATGATGTTTCAACATGGAAAATATATTAAAATACTTGAATGATGCCTTGACACTTAAGTGTCATTGATATTTCATCGGGTATTAAGGATGGAGGGAGTTGCTGGGTTGATGGATAAGGATGAATTATTTTGGAATTGTTGGATATGAAGCAGGATATGAAGTCTTTAATTCTAGATTAATAGCAGATTGTAATTTTAAAATGCTGATGCACTTAAAAGGCACATGGGCTAGAGAAGGTGCATCAACCGGTTTCAGACTGATTGGTCACACTTGGTTAATCCGAACTCCAGTGAAAGTGACTTTTTGGAATTTTATAATTCAGACTCTCAAAGACCAGCCTAAACTCAATCATTGCTATTTACCTTAATAGCTTTAGACTACTGATGACTCTGCTTTCTCGATATCGGGACCCGGACTGGGAAATCCCGTCCCGGTCCCGACTCGAGCACCGATAATCTTCCCGGATCGGAATTTCTGGAAGGCATACTGATAACTAAGCCCAGAAAGCACATGGCACTGAAATTATTAAAAATCTAGCCTCATCCATGATTAAGTCAACCTGAAGCAGATTCTGACCTGAATTTTCGATCATTTGCCAATTTTCGATCATTTGCGATGTAATCGCATGCTTTCCGCATAGACTTTACAGTTCCCAGAAAACTTAAAGTCCTTACTTCCAACACACAAACAATTCCAAAGTAGTCTAGCTGTCTCGCTAGTCAATGAAACTTTTTATTTCTAACATTATGTATAAAACACAGCAACAAACACGAAAAAAACAAAATAAGCAGCATAAGAATTTCATTCATGAAACGCTCACGTAACCTTTAGTATGGTTCACTTGAATTATTGATTCTTCAATTTCAAAAAAGGTCCGTCCATTGATGATATTCAATTTGTTTGTTATAGCTATAAGTTTCATCAATGGACGTACTGACTTCTATGGACGTCAATGACGTACAAACTCCAAAAAGGATTATCCAACAAATGTTTAACGATGTAGATATGAAGTATCCATCTCCGATATTTTCTGTAAATTTAATTGGCTTTATTGGATTAAATGAGATTTTTTGAGGAATGGAATCAGTTTCATAGGAAGGTTAAGAGCATGAAATGATGCAATTGAAGTCAAGTTAATACTTTATAAGGTCGAGACCTTGAATTGTTGTGAATGGTGTAATCTGAATATGTAATCGAGGATTATTTGTTGCTTGATACATCCCGAAAAGCGTAAATCAGAAGCTTTTTCAGAAAAAAATTGCAAAAAATTCCAAAATTTGTCCAAAATCTAGAAAACTCTTTAAATCCTTTTGTTCCTAGCCTATGATATACATCTTAACATGACTTGATATGATTCACAATACATCCTACGCAATGCTTGAATCTTGATCATCATATTATAATGTTTACTAAGGAATATCTTGATACATAATGAAATAACTGGAAATATCTCGATAAAAATAAAGCTGTTTGAAGAATATTCAAGATTCTCTCCTCAACACTAATAAGCTCAATGAGCTGGAAAATCTCACATTATTTTACAATTCATTGCATTTTGATGGAAGCATATGGTTTTCGTTTTGAATTATTAAATTTGAAGAAAATTGAATAAAATGACGAAATTTCAGTGAGTGATGAAATAAGAATTTAAATATTAAGGTTCAAAATGTCAAAAATTGCTGGAAATACAGCTCAAGGTCAGCGTCACTTTGCCTTCAGCCCTAATTCAATGAAATTCGGCTTCAGACATTAGTCAAGTCGACATGAAGCCGGATTTTTGGAAATTTTTAGACCGTGTGCCATCCGGAACAACCCATATCCGTTAATCTATCCAAAACCCGACCTCAGGCTCACATGACTCTGTCATGGTACCGGTTTTGGTTCAAATTCAGCCGACCTGGTTACGGATTTTAGAATTGAAGATTTTATTGGAGATTTTAGAACGGTTTGTGATAGGATTATATCCATCTCAAGCAGCTCACTTAGTCAGGGCCTATTCAAGTCTTACCGTCAATATGGCAACGTATTAGTGTCCTTATGAGCACAATGTGATATTCGGGAAATCAAAATACTTCCTATCTAGCTAAGAGCAAGATAAGAACTTGCTTAACAAACAAACAATAAACATGTTGCAATTCTATTCACTTCCTACTTGACATTTACTGCAAAATACAAAACAACAAATTGCAGACATCAAAGTTTTATCAATAAAGCTCATTGACATACAAATCGATTCAACTTCACATTTCCTTACAGACAAAAAGCTTCTTTGTCTTAAGGATATTTGCCAATATTCTATAGAAATGCCTTTGATATTGGAACTGATTGTTGATGCAAGATTGTTGATACAGTTCTGCATTACAATGTATGGATTTGAAGTCAACAAATCAACAAAGTTGTAAACAATAGAATCGATTATAATATTGACACGTGATTACTAATTCCAACATCATCAATATCATTTCAGATTTACGTACAGCTTTTGACTTATTAGACCGAGATCAAGATGGTATGGTGACACCAACAGAACTACAATTTATGTTAAATAATTTAGGAATTCACGTGAGCGATGAGTTGATTGATGCACTCATGAAGGAAGCAAGTAAAACTGGTAAGTCTGACAGATAATTTCCATAAAAAAAACGTGCTTCATATTATGTCTGTAACTGAAAACCATATGAGATGATTACTAAAAAAAAAAGTCATTTTAGATATGAATCTATCACGTTTCCAATTTCTTTTTCCATCCATCCGTCTACATACATACATGTGTGTGTCTGTGTGTGGAGTGAAATTCAATCAGTCATTATATCATAAATGTTGCATAAATGTGTATGAGAAGCTTTGAAAATGAAATAAGTGCAATTGATATCTCAAATATTAAATCTAGTGAGCAGGGAAGTATTAAGGGGGAAGGAGGAGGGGTGACACTTTTCCCTTCTTCCATTCGACTCTCCTTCCTTTGCCCCTCCTCCCTTCATCCCTACTCCCTTCAACCCACTCCGTATTTTTTGAAAATATCCTTCATTTTGCTTGGGATTTTGGAGACAAAATTCCCAAAAGTCCCCAAAATCTTCGCGTTCCATGCAACCACTCCCTTCCCTCCTCTGCTTACCCTTCAAAATTTTTGCAAATATCCCCCTTGCTGTGAGTCATAGAAAATGCACTTATCTCAATGAGTACTGTATGTATGGCAATTTTGAACAAATTTTCACCTTGTCGTTCGTTGAAAATTCAGTTTATTGAAAGGATTTAAAGTGCTGTAGAGTCTAGAGGCAGACAGTAATCTAGGATATCGAATCATATATATGCAAACCTGTCAGTGCTAGAGTAAGGCCTCTGTAGACGAGTGATTAGGAAACAAGCTGGGTCACTCATCTTTGTCAGTACTTGGGTTCGATTCTCATCAGTGATCGATCTGCTCAATCCATTATGTAGAACAATTTTGTTCTACAAAAATATCTTGCAGCCATGGTACACACTTTGGTGGTAAGCCATAACCGAAACCGAATCCGACATGTGATTCATGACATTTTACAAAGTTAGGACAGCACTAAACTAAATCCACTAAGTGATCAAAAATATGTTAGAACTAGTCATAATTTAGACATTAACTTGCCATAAACTAGTTATAAAATATTTTTGTCCACTCGTCAGAGTATTGGTCGATATGCCACAGATTCACACAATGCTCCACAACATCACAAAGTGCATCGAGCTTTTTATAGTTCATGATAATCATGGTATATACATTTTAATAATTAAAACGTTGTTATGGATTTAGATGAGCATTATAATGAATATTTTAAATAGTTTTAAAGCGCGTCTCTCACTGGAAATATTCACAAAGTTTAATCTCATTTAAATAGCAATCAAAAAAAGTAATTTAAAGTGCTCTAATTAATGGAGTCGAGTGCTCTTTTTGAATATTTTATCATAAACTTTGATGTGAAAATTGTTTTAAAGTTTTTTGTGGTGTTTTGTTATAAAATGAGGTTTTTAAAATTGAGTGACGTAAGGGTGTGGTGTCTTAAGCTGAATTTGTCATTAGTTGGCATCTACCAAGTCCCAAAACCCAGTAAACTTAGTTACAATTACTGTTTAAAATTCCTCAAAAGCATAATTACATTTTTAACGGTTTTCTCAAATTTGAAAAAAGTCTACAAAATCTCCAAAATCTCTACAAACCCAAATTATGTCATCTCAGATTATTTACAAAGTGAAAACCCAAAATTTTGTTCATTTTACCTTAAATGTTGAAGCAGTTCCAGCAAGATTAAATTCACTTCCAAGAAAAATAAATCAAATATCAATTTCAAAAAGATTGACTTCATAGCTTATTGTGCTCAACACAAAAACGAGAATTTCCATCTATTGTCAATACATGTCAACATATTGTGCATAAATAAAGGTAAACTGTAAATCAATTCCGTTTCTTATATTACATACAATTTCCTTTTAATGGTTGCAAATAAAATAAATATGAAAAAGTTTTGTCAATGACAGTTCATTGATATTACAAGGAACACATTCAGTACTGAATTTTTCGTCATGACAACAACGCAAAGCATCTCAAAAGTTTCTGCTTTTTCAGCTACCTTGACCTCTTCGCAAACAGACTTTTTTTTATTTCCATTTCAGATTTATTTTCTTTGGAGTTCTTTTATGCAATATGGAAATAATATTTTATGACTTGGTATTTGTAGTGCACTTACGTGGGGTAGAAAACAGCATAGATCATAAATTCACATAAAAACAACGAGAAAGAATTCAAAGAAAATGAAATGAAATTTTCACATTTTCATATTTTCTAGTTCTTTCGGGGATTGTTGGGAAGTTACGTAATGCTTAGCTGTGATCCATGACCTCCGATAGATCTCTAGTCTGAGGAAAGCTCTATCGAAGGATATCTTGTGCTATTTCCAGATTCTAAGTGCAATATTAGTTAGTTTAGCTGTCAAAATGAATTAAAAGCAGTCTTGGCTATACTAGGATCACCTCTAAAGTTTCGGAATCAACAAATCTCAAAATTGAGACTGGGTCGTTTCGATCTCAGTCACGAGAACTCTTATCAACTCCTTTACGTCATTATGTCGTCAATTCACCCAAGACAAATGACGATGACAATGACCTTCTAGATGCATTCATCATGACGTCATATGATGATGCTCATTTGTCATCGTTTAGACGTCATTATGAATCTTTGTTATCGTCAAGACGTATCTCAGTCGGGATGACGACAAACTATGTTGTGTCTCTTGAAAAGAAAGGTGGAATTCCATTATTAGCTGTTGATCTGACACGAAAACTATAATTCCAAACAACGGATCCCGAGTGGAACTTGAACCCACATCCAACGATTTCTGGTTGCATGTTCCTGCCACTGAGCTTACAGACTTACTTCGCTGGTCGTACAGAATCAGTTGTGATCCATGACCTCCCACAGGAGTCCCCAGTAATTGGCTCTATCGCTGGCTTCCACTTGCCAATTTCCGAAACCAAGTGCAATACTATCTGTATCGACAGGTTCCTTCCAAGAGTTCTTTGGACGTCCTTGAGCTCTTTTACCACTGAGCTATCAGGAGATATTTGACTATATGACAAAGTGTCATGTATAAATTATACATCTTCTTTATCCCTCTTACTACTGCATTCCCTATGAAAGGCAAATAATAGAATCCAAATCCAAGATTTCCTCCATTCCCCAACTTATGAACGACCCCCATATTTCCACCTTCTTCTGACTGAAACCTTTCATTGTGAATATTGTTTGGTGTAAAATTTTTCCTTTTAAATAGCAAAATGTCATTAAAATTTTATGCATTAAAAGGAAAAAAGGCGAGAACTTCAAAGGCCAATGTCGATGTTGTAAAGGAAATAATCATTTTCTGTAGGCAATAACAGTGCATAGGATTTCCATTCTTTATTCCCTTTTACTTTGTGTGATTTATTCTTTGATGAATAGCTTTTAAGGAATGACTATTTAGTTTAAGATTTCTTTTATGGAAGAGTCTTGAATTGTTCAAGATAAATGAAGGTATTTAAGAGTTAAGGAGGTGATTGAGAAGAGCTTGTTGGAGATTTCAAGTAAAGCTACATCAAGGGTAAAGGTCTATACACTGCCTAGAAGCCTTCAGAACAGAATAATAGGTCAAATTAGGGCTCGGTCGTGAGTCGTAGACTTGTATTTCCAGCATTTTAGATGGACAGGCATGTAGTGTACGGCTGTACCATATAGTTTGTCCATAGCTGCATGCCATCTAATTTGGACGATTCATAGTTCAAATTAGCATTTGCCAACCATTTTAAATTACGGGTTGCAACCCCGGTTGCTCAGTGGTTAAACCATACGACCTAAAGTCATTGGATCCGGTTCAAACGCGGGTTCGATTCCAATTCGGATCAAGTTGTTGAGAAAGTGAGGAATGTCTTCATTTTTTTGCAATACAGTCAAAAATCTTAAGTCATTAAGCCTCAACAAAGATTAAAGTGTGTATAAAACATCCAAATAATCAGCACTCAAAACAGCACAAACCCTCATCAGTTATCATATCACATGCTTATTTATGAAAGGAAATCGAAAGCGATTAGGAATAGGAAAAGAAATCCAATAAATTTCGGAAAGTAGATTAATAAAAAAAAAATTTCAAGTACATTGTTATTGAATGGCTTTAAAAAACTTTAAAAGTCGATAAGAAACTTAAAGTTCTAAGAACGTATTTTTGCTTCAAACTGCTATAATTCCCTATCTTTATGCTTGCTTTATCGCATGGTCGTTAATTCCATTCATTCATTCACTGAAAACCGCAAGCGATAATAGACCAAATATTTACCTTGAGGTGGTTTCGTTCGATTGATGGATGACATAAAAGTCATTAATAACCCATGTAAAATGATAATGTTTATGGCTGTAAATTATCCCTTGTATATAAGGTTCATATTGTGACTCATGCTAATTAGGGTGTTCCGAAATTTCGGTTTTGATGGATTTTTGAGATCGAGACTGAAGATGAGGCTAAGGTTGAAGCTAAAAACGAAGCCAAGACCGAAACCGAAGTCAATGCCGGAATCGAAACCGAATCTAAAACCCAAGCCGAAGTTTAAGCCGAGACCGAAACCGAAGCCGAAGTCAAAGCCGAAACCGAAACTCAAACCGAAGCCGAAGTTAAAGCCACAACCGAAACCGAAACCGAAGTCAAAGCCGAAACCGAAACTAAAACCGAAGCCGAAGTTAAAGCCACAACCGAAACCGAAACCGAAGTCAAAGCCGAAACCGAAACTAAAACCGAAGCCGAAATTTAAGTCGAATACGAGACCGAAACCGAAGCCTAAGTCAAAGCCGAAACCGAACTCGAACCAGAAACCAAGTTCGAAACCGAAACCGAAACGAAGACCGGAAACGAGACAGAGACTAAATTCTACGAAGTCTCGATCTTGTCATTGAAGTTGTCATAGTCTCGGTCTCGAGAACCTTCAATATTAATGCTTAATGGATAAAATTTGCGAGGTTAAACCTTCCTTTTTTGTGAAATTTTCTCTCATTTCTTAATGTTTTATGCGAGAAACTTCAAAGGATTCACTTTGCTTTTGATTTTTATTAGATGCGGGTATGAAAAGCCTCACCATACACACACACACATATTCATGTTTACGGATGAAAAGGAATTTTTGTTTTGAAAGTCTTTGCATATTTGTTGAGTTTTGAAACTTGACGAAAAACCTTTGAATTTTCACATCAAAAAATCGCACAAAAAATTTCAAATAATTTTTAATTATTCTTCTTATTCCTTTATTTTAAGGTAATGGATTAATAGATGAAACAGAATTCCTTCAATGGATTAGTCGAATACAAGCACTGAGAGAGAGTCCAGGAGCAACAGCTGAAGATGATGATCTCACGCAAGACCTAGTGGCTGCTTTTAGGTAACTTTCTTGATATAAATTTTGAGAATTACGCCGTTAATAAATTACTCAAATATTTTAATACTCTGATAAGAGCTTGTTATCTAAAAAGTGGAAATTGGACACGTAATATTTTAAGAATCGTGTACGATAATATTGGGGAATTTACTGATGAAAACAGGTGGCAATTGAAAGAAAGCTTGTTTTGCGATGTTTTAATTTTTAAGAATTTTTAGGATTTTAAATTTTTTTTGAGAATTCTGAGTTGAAAAAGCATCAAATGAGTAATGATTAGCCATTTTTGATCAAGTTTATTGACAACTCAACAGGGAATCTGTAGCTCTCTTTTGTGAGGACGTGGGTTCGATTCCTAGACGGAGGTTGACTTTAAGTTCAATTCCCGTGACTCTCGTTAACGTATTCCAGTGTTGGGTAACCTTTGCTGTGTGCCACAGCTCGCTAGTGTGAACCATATGAGACTTATCATCAAGGTGTGACACAAAATATAAAAGGTTGCCCTTTACTGACTTATTATGACAAGAGTCTTCAATTTGTTGAATTATTCAACCCTCATCCATTCCTTGCCAATTCTTTGGCTACGCTAATGCTCAAATTATTTAGGGCCGTTCACTTATTGCGTTCAGGGCAGAAAAAAGCGGAACCTGTTATTTGGTACCGCAATAACTAAACAACCCCTTTACAGTAACGAGAAGAACTCTCTCTACAACCCAAATGTTAAATCACATAATAATAATAATAATTATGTATGTTTCTATTAAAAATACATACATTTGCTATTTAAAAGAAAATAATATCTATTCCAGGAAAGCAAGCTGTTATGAAGCATTTCATATTTCTATTTACATGAATTTATTATCATGAAAATTTGATTTATGTAACATTATTATGGCAATTTTAAAAAATGTTCATGTAGATTTACAACAATATGACATTTTCGTATTGTAACAAAGTTTGCAGTCGTAATCAGACTTTAAATTAATATATATTCTATTTTGAGAGCTACGTAATATTCAAACAATTACTTAAAGGTCTTGCATAACTGCTAATAATAATAATAAGCAAAGCTGGAAGTTGACTTGGAGTTTGTATTAGTTGTGGGCAATCTGGAAATGTCATGAACCGCACGCCGAATGTGGTTTCGATCGAGGCTTATCACCGAACTGTGCCATAGGTTGTCCACCACTGATTCCTATGAACCCAACTCAATTCTCCTCAATCTCTTTCATTAACAAATCACAATAAAACATTTTTTTCTTCCAATTTTCATTCACAGAGTTTTCGATAGAGACAATAATGGGTACATAACACGTGATGAGCTGCAGCGAGCTATGCAAATGATTGGCGAAACTGTTACCGATTCACAATTAAATGATATGCTTGCACTTGCAGATCTTGACAAGGATGGTAGAATTAATTATGAAGGTTAGTATACATAAGGAACTTGATTATGTTGCATTTTATTAGGGGATTGTTCACTTGTTGCGTGATGATATGAAGGGGGTAGTTCGGGTTAGTTTGGATTGGGGCGTAATTGTTGATCCGGTCCAAAGATCCTTCCATCGGACTCTATTGCTGGCCGAATCACAAAGCTTGAACAAATTCTCAGTTTTGACTGGGCCTTCATCGATTACCGTCCTACGCCATGTGGCTTTTGTAGCACCAGGACGCCTTTTGCCTTGTGGATTTCAGAAAAGGGCGGTATAGCAAGCTTGTGTTTCTTGCCCAGCTTCAACACTAAGGAAGTACCACGGGAAGTTGAAACTTGAAGTTTGGTCATCTACCGAGTCAGATCGACAGCCTCCCGAACATCCCTGAGAGGGGTTTGGTGACAAAAAGATATTATCGTGTTACGTAACATGTGAACGTCCCCTTTTTAAATTTTTAACTTTAAAAGCCTTCAATTTATTAACTGAATTTCTCCATTTTCCTTCTCATTTCAGAATTTGCAAGATTATTGTTGTAAATTGTAGTAAGAATGGAATTTTAATTCATGTCCTTAATTATATTAAACACCAAAGAAGAAACTCAAAAAAATCAAAAAATACGCAAATTTATGATGTGAAAAAAAGAACCCTTTTTTTAAATGTTTTATGATGAATTTTAATTTGTTAATTTTATTTTATTTTTTTGGCTTATTTATGAATTTTTTTTATGTACTTCAATTCTTCCTCAAATATCTCAATGTTATTGAGTTTATTCATTGAAGATTGTTAATTCATTAGAATGTAATTTACACTATATACAAATAAAGAGTAGTCATAGATTGTATATTTTTGAACAAAAAAGCTGTATTCATTTTGTAAGACTTATGCACTGCTGGATGTGATGAATATTAATATTCTACTCATAATCGGTTGTATTTTGAGACTATAATTGGATTAATTTGAATAACTAATTTAAAATAGACAATATCTTAAAAAAATTGTAAAAATTCACAATTTTTCCTATTTAAAAATGATTAAAATTGCAAAATCACATCCAATTCCAGCACAAAATGTCAAGAAAAATTTCTATTTTTATTCACTGATGTGAATCTTAAAATAGATTAGAATAGACATACCTAAAGTTCAGTATCCTTTTGTCGATGGTCAACAATATTTTTCTATTTACAGCATTCTAAAATAATCGTGACTTTATGTTCAGTGGTGGACAACCTATGTGTCGCGGCACACCTTGGTGGTTAGTCTTGACTAAAATCGCACATTTTATACGATTCATAAAATTTTCAATTTTTTTTTTTGAAGGCACCGCGGCACACAGGTTGCCCACAACTGCCGTATATCATATTTCCTATTAAACACATAGTTACAAGCCTTAACTGAAAATAACACGAGTTCAAAAAAGGTTAAATTTATTTTTTTCATCGAAATTATTGGAAAATCCAGCACACGTCAAAATCCTCTAGAGTCAGTCTATCAAATATACACAAAAGCAATCACAGCGTGCACGAGTCTTACTTGGAATAAAATATTTATTAATATTTAATTGGATTGAATGGGAAAATACAAAATCTTTTCTAAAAAGTTTTAGATTAAAAGTCAACAAATAAAGAGAGAAAAAATATCAATTTAAACACGATATTGGATTTAATTCAGTAAGGAATGCTTTTTTGTTAAAAGAATGACTTTATTTTTAATACACTAAATCAGATGAGAATAAGAAGAGTGCAATTTAAATATTAATTCGAGTATATAAAAGAGATTTAGAATTATATTTGAATAATAAAAGGGGGAACATTTGCTAGTGATGTCTATCAAGGACTACAGACTGTCTCTCCCCCCTCCTCTCCGCTAGAGCGCTAGCTAGACATATAGTCGTACCACTCAGGCTTATTTCACTGACGATTCATATGAATTGTGATCAGTAGCCTTCTTAAGTTAGGGTTTGAAGCAGGCAATACCTTACCAAGTTCCAATTTATAATTCCAAGTGCAATACAAGAGTTACAGACACAGGCATCATGACAGGTTTTGTAACTCAATAATTTATACGGTTTTTATCAATAATGTGTACGATTTTTGCCTGTCACAGGTAGTTTCACAGTAGAAATTGTACATTATGTCTGTGTGCAGGCTTGAAACTATAAAAAACGGTTGAGTCAGACTCAGTAGAACTACAGATTGTAGTGGGATCAAGAACCACTCTTTTCTTTTTTCTGGCTATTTTAGGTCTTTTTATACGACGTTTGGTTTGTCATTCTAATTACAATCTATTAATTGATAGACATCATTAGTAAACAATCCCTTTAAAAACTATTGTTACGCTTGTTGTGTAAATTATACAAAAATTAATTAATATTTCATAAATTATAATGTTGTATCACATACCGCAAACAAAACAAAACCAAAGAAACTTTTTGGAATGTTATTTGAAATTGGAATTTGAAGAATGAGAAACAAAGAAAGCATAAAATTCAGAATAAAACTGAATAATGATACAAAGAACACCGAAGAACAAAAAAAAAACTTTTTTTTGTGTTTTTCTTTTTGGTAAATTTTTAACGAAAATTTTTCCAGCATATTGCCTGAGTCTGTGTTATTCAAATTATGAATCTTAATTATTTATGAATAATTTCAGAGCATCAAGTTTGCTGTTTACTTAATATACCTTTAAATTAGCACTCATGTCTGCTTCTGTTATCAAATTTACAAGTTTAACTGCATTTAAGCTTCAAAATTAGTAAAAGTTTTTACATAACACCTTGACATGTGAAGTTTTGAAGGAGGTTTAATTGGAATTACTTCCAAATATTGAGTTTGATTGTTCCCGAGTGGCACATGTGCTCCGTACTTGATTCAAATTGAAACGACACGGACCTTAGATTCCGTGATGTCGTTTACCTAGTCTAATGTGTATCCGTTCCGTTCATATCAGAGGCTTGGACTGAATGAGGTCATGGAGGTTGTGACCCATGACCCCCCGCAGGCGTCACCTGAAGCTGGCTCTATCGCTGGCTTTCACGTGTTAAATTCCGATACCAAGTGTCATTCTGATTCACAACTTAATTTTTATCTCAAAATCCATTCCACATCACATAATAAATGTAGCTATGACTGCAACTTAAATGCGTCGTACCAAAGCCTCCTTTTGTTCTTATCACTCGGGTTCCTACAAGTTACACGACAGCCATGAAATTTCAAGTACACAAAAAACTTGTTAGTTCCAATTTAATTTCAGTTATTTTTCAGTCGGCAACGTAGATTGAAATGCATGGCTTTAAACTTTTTGTGTTTTCAATTTTCATATGCTTGGAGCTCGGTAAATCAATTGTTGCCAAAAAAGCTGCATTTGTGGACGTAAACTTAGCGATAGCAAATGCAGCTTTTTTGTCATGTCTTGCATAATCATTTTATAAATTGAATATTTCAGCTTTATCTACGATGTTATATCCACAATATCAACAAAATTTCGTTAATCCAGTCCGTCGTTATCCCCTAAAACCGCATCAACCTAATGTTCCAAATCAATTAAGTCCCATAAGGAGGTCAGGCTACATTAATAATGGAAATTTAAATACGCAGAAAGATATATATCAATATGGATATGGAAATATGAACTTGCAGGGAAATATTCAGCAAGTTTATACTTGAATGTTGTGTTAAATTGTGAATAAATTGAAGATTTATTAGAAATTATGAAATTTTGTTGATTTTTTTTAAATTGGAACTTTTATTGAGTATGTTCATGATTGCAGTTCATGTGCTTTGAGATCTTTGATCAGATACTCAATTGTCGTATGCGTTGGATGGTATTTGTTAGTCCAGTCTGGTTTGTATTCTGTTGCTTTCTTTGTACATGTTGGATTCGGAGATGGCAAGTGTCAAACCTTAACATTGTGAAGTTGCCACCTTTCAGGCAGGGTTGTCAAGAACAGAGTTGCAAAACAGGCACCTGTGACAGGCAAGAACCGTACAATTTCTTGGTTTTGTAAGAAAAACCATAGAAATTATCAAGAATTTGTACGGTTTTGCCTGTCACAGTTGCCTGTTTTGAAACTCTGGTTAAGATATATAGCAAGTGACAGTGAATTTATCAGATTTACGTACACCAGAACATTTTGATCATACAGAGTGATCCGACTTACATGTTACATATTTAACCTATCTTTTCAAGTACATATCCCGGCACAGAGCTCGGACGACAGCAGAGATGCATTTATTGGTAACAGGGAACACCACGAGAAGGAGAACACTTGAGATTTGGTCTTCTTCGGAGTCAATCTTCAGTTTCCTCAATTCCACCTTTGATGAGGTGAACTCACTAAAATCTATTTCATGACAAATTCTGATCTCCTGAATCAGCTTCGTATCTGAATTAGAACCAAAGGGCACACGTCGGATAATCGAGTACAGCCATAATTCAGAGTCACGTCAGTTTAGGATCGGATTTTGCATTGATTGATCGATTTATGCTATTCGGGAAACTAAGTTTTCTCTTACGGCAAATAATCAGATTATGTACAAGCAAAACTTATGTCCGAAAGAACCGACACTAATCATTTGATTAATTGTTTTATAAATTACTTGTACCTGACTCACGCATTTCAATCGAATTAAGAAAAGTCACTATAAATTCGATATTTTTTATTATTTACTTTTCAGTTCAGTCAGCTAGCTTATAGAAAACAATGAAGTTACTGATAGTGCTATTAGTTTTTGCATTATGGAATGGTAAAATTTGGATTTTTTTTTAAAGAAATTTTACAAATTTTTGAAATAATTAAAATTCTAATTACAGCTTCAACGGCGTTGCCGAGACATTTTGATCCATTAGATCCATCAACAAGGCAATTGTTTGCTATAGAAGGTCCACTTTATGTTGATTCTGCGAGTTTGAGACCAGCTACTTTGACACGTAAGTAAATTGTTCAGATTCCCTTCTATTTTAACTATAGCAATAGCAATAACCACTAATCTAGAACGCACAAGACGTAGAAATACTCAGAAATCTGATCCCAGACCGATTTGACTCTAACTTGAGACCAGATTTCATCGTATCTGGTCTAAAGGCTAGTTCATCTGATCTAAAGGCTATAGTCATGTAGACCTGGGTTCGGATTTTCGACCATTTCTACGTTTCTGTGCCATTTGACTAATTTATTTGATTCCTAACAGCACTAAAAGCAAATGAGAGATTACATGTCAATCGAGTAAGAATTCCTTATCAATAGAATCACTTAAATTCTCACATAATCATTAAACTATACAAACTTTCAGAGACAACGTGAATATACCAGTCTTCAAGGACTGAGCATGTTGCAAAGGTTGCTTCAACTCCACAATGATCCAGAAATAAATTTCCAACTTGACAATGAATTTGTACGAAGTATTCCGGTACAAAGTGAACATGTACGAAGTATTCCGGTACAAACTGAATTTGTACGAAGTATTCCGGTACAACCTGAACATTTACGAAGTATTCCGGTACAACCTGAACATTTACGAAGTATTCCAGTACAAACTGAACATGTACGAAGTATTCCAGTACAAACTGAATTTTTACGAAGTATTCCGATACAAACTGAACATGTACGAAGTATTCCGATGGAAGCTGAACATGTACGAAGTATTCCGGTACAAAGTGAACATGTACGAAGTATTCCGGTACAGTTCAGACAAACTGAACATGTACGAAGATATGTTTTCTTAAATCCATACACTCAAAATGATGAACACAATCAACAAAATGATCACTTAAGGAGATTCTTGAGAAGAGTTAAATATGAATCTGATGTTCCGCTTGAACGGTTTGTGAAGGTTGTTTATACAGTTCCTGTAGTCAAACCCTATGTTGTTAAAGAATTTCCACGTATGTCACAGCTTGATCAAATCAATGGACAAATTGACTATTTGCATCAATTACGTCAAATGCATAAGCATAATCGATACACTCATACTCCCTACATGGATAATCAAGTTGGTCCATTTAATCCAGAAATTGAACAACAACCAGTTATACTTTATAATCTTCCATTTGAAAATAACTATGAAAATGTGAATCCATTTGTACAGCAACCACCGCCAATTGAGAAATTGCCATCAAATTTGAATGGTTTTGGAACTTCAGAAAATCTTGAACATATTCCAATACATAGGCAGATGCCGATTATAATGTTGCCAGATTTAGATAATACCGATCAAATCCCAGGATCGAACATTTTAGATATGCAAAATAATCAGATCCAAAACTGGCTAGGAAATTTACAACATGGTCAATTACAACATGGATACGGAAACATTCAAGGAGATCAGTTCCAAAATTGGCATGGAAACGCTCAAGGAGATCAGTTACAGAATTGGTACGGACAGTCTCAAGGAGATCAGTCCCAAAATTGGCACGGAAACACTCAAGGAAATCAGCACCAAAATTGGTACGGAAACACTCAAGGAAATCAGCACCAAAATTGGTACGGAAACACTCAAGGAAATCAGTACCAAAATTGGTACGGAAATGCACAACAAGGACAAATACAAGATTTTGGAATGAGACCAAATAATTTCCCTCGCCTTAATGACTATGAAAGTGAAATTCAAAGTGATGATTATATGTAGTAAGTGAGCGGCGAACTGCACAATTAAATTCCTCCTCTTAATCACATTCAGCTATCTGAAATGAAAAACAAATGAATTTTTTAATGAAAATTATTAATAAAATGTTAACTTAGCTTCCTTCTTTGAATATTGAGCCAAGTCTGTCTTCTTTAATATCATTAATATCTAGTTACATCGTTTAGCGTGTCCAGAATGTCCAAAATCCTTAAATTTTTCAATTTTTCCAATAATTTTGATGTTTTATTTACTTCCACAAAATCAAACTTTGAACATTTTTGAACTTTCATTTGAATTTTGAACTTCAGTTTAAATTTGAATTTAGTTTTATCGTTATAAGAATTAATAAGCTTTTTAAGGATTTTCTAGCATTATTAAGTGTCACAAAATAAATATACTAATGACTTGACAGCTTATGCATGCTTGTAAGTTCATAATCCATAAAATAATTAATTTAAATTGTCAAATTTTTCAATTTTAGCAGCAAGTTGGACAGAATTTATTTAATTTCATTCAGATTTCACGATATTCAGCTAGTTCAAACCAGGAATTAATACTCGATTTATTATGCAGTCCTCGATGGACGAGCACAATATCAATCTCTAGCCCAACAAACCTTCAAATAAACAATTTAGAATATTTTCCATCAACAATTTTATAATTTTTGTATTTCAGCCATTCCAAAAGGTCTGCCTTCATGCATCTCGAACGTTCTGTTAACGGTGGAATATTCCGGATTGCCTTCATGTGAATCTTACGCAGACGTGTCTTAACAACAACAGCATCACTCATAATTCGTATTGTATGAATGCACAACTCCTGCAATTCTTCATTTGTTTTTGTGTATGCACATTGCAGCAATATCAACAGCAATCTGTTCCATTGAAATTCATTATTGTAAACATGTCTGTATGTTAAATAGTTCCTAAATGCCATAATAACATATGTTTTGATTTCATCGTCACATGTTTCAATGAGTATATCCAACAATATATTTTCAATTTTCATATCAATTGCATGCTGCTTACAGTCATCACAATCAAGCATCAATGCTAAGCATTTTAGGGCTTTCGAATTTGATTTGTTGTTGATCAATGAGTTGAAAATTTCAATTTTTCCAAACATTTTTGGTTTCCGTGCGATAAAATTTGATATAACGGAAAAGAATTTGCCATTTGATGTGCTGACGATGATGTTTTGAAGCTCAACGGTGAAATTGTTTGATTGCAAAAGGATTTGTAAGGCTACGGAAATATCAAATGTTCAATCTAAAGTGAAAAATGTGAATTTATTTTTGTTGTTTATACCAGATGGATTTTCGCTGAGTGTTTGCAGTATATCAAGGCACGTGTTTTCATAATCAGGATGTGAATTTAGAAGTTCTAGAAGTTTCATCATTAATTCATCATTTTCTGCGATTAATTGAGATCCGAAATAGTTTTTGGCTATGAGATTTAAGATGCTTAAAGCCAATGAAAAGGTTTTTGGATTTAATGAGGATTTGTGGATTAATTGAGATAATTTTGTGAGTATTCCTGCTTCTATTCCAGGATTTGCAAATACTTTGTTCTTCATTTCATTTTCCAGCTTTTCTAAAGCTAGTTCGACAGCTTCTGGATCTTTTTTGTCGAGATCTTTGATCTAAAAATGGAGTTTTTGGTGAATTTTGATGAATTTTTACATATTTACAGTCTTAAACCCAAATAGACAAGGAGCAACCATCCTCCCCTTCCCTATACACTCCTTTACCACTTGAGTGTTACGTAACTTCCGAACATTCCATCCAAAATAGCAATAATCACCCAAAACACCCAACTTTTCACCCAATCTTCTTCCCCTGCACTTTATGCAACCCAAAACACTCATAAAACATCAAAATGAAATATTACAACTAAACATCAGCAAAAAGCATGTTTTGCCAAGCGAAAAGAAACCCAAAAAGTCTCACCAGATTTTCAAAGCCATTTGTTCCATATCCACGTGTCAACTTTGTGTCCTGATATTTTCTAAAAACTTCTATTGTTGTGATTTGTTGACTTTTGTCGGGCTTCTGGACATGGTCAAAGAAAAGTTTGTTTATACAATTGTCGAAAAACTTTTGATTTACATTGCAGTATGGATGAATTGAAATGTGATGTTGATTGTTGTTATTGAACATTTTTGTATGAAAAATTGATGATGAATTGAATTTTGATATAAATTAAATGGCTTGCTAAGATTTAAATCAATTTTTTGAAAATATTCTGGGAAATACTTAATAATAGCTTAAAAGAACTTCTCATTGGAAGTCAATTTTAAAATATAATCATTATATGCACACGTGTTCACGTGCTTAAAAGTTTAAGGTGAGCTTATCTCTTTTTAACTTCCACGCGTTAACCTGGAAGTTATTGGTTTAGATTTATCATTGCTGCTCCATGTGTTGATGCAGCATAGGCTGTATCGAGAAAGTATTCGATCAAATTTGCCCGTGAAAATGCGAAATTCATTGTAATTTTTGTGCACATTTCAGGTTGTACTTTATATTTACTTTTCGTGTCGATATTTGACTTTGAAATCGAAATTTTTATTATTTTTTTGAAAAATGTCAACAAAATCGTGCATTTTTTATTTACTGAAGCTTGCGAAATCTAGAAATTTTTCAGAAAGTTTCAGATTATCCTCAGGCACATAGAACTTTAGTTTAATTTCTGAATTTCAAGAAAACCAATAAAAATCCGTATTTCGTGCATCTTTGGAGCCTCAATTTGTCTAAAATTGTGGTTGGTTATTAATTCAAATTATAATGAACTGTGTGGAAGTGAAAAATGCAAATAAAAGTTATGAATTTAAAAATGAAAGAGAAATTGTGTTAAATGAGCTGAATATGTCAATTCCTCATGGTAAAATGTAAGATTCATTGATTGTTAAGTATTTCTTGTGAAAAGTAGGCTCGAATCTTATCGACTCCTTACAAAGTTCAAGTCGACTTCGAGCAACGGTTCGTCTAAGACTGCAAACCTCCATTTTTGGACAAGCCCAAGCTGTTTTATAAGTAGCGGCACTTGATTCAAGTCGACTTTAGACCCTTCTCACCCTAGATACTCCCTTGAACTTATATAATAAAATCCACCCAAATTCCATTATATTCTCATTTTCAGCTACTGCCTACTTGGTGCTTCAGGATGTGGCAAAACAACCTTAATATCATGTATTTTAGGAGTAAAAAGTTTAGATTCCGGCAAAATTAAAGTTCTACAAGAAAAAGTCTCACACAAGCAACTCCACAGCAACATCAATTCCATTGGATATATGCCACAAGAAACATCACTTCCGACAGCGATGTCAATTAGAGAAACTTTATCCTTTTTCGCCAATATTAGTCAAATGGATATGAAAACGTTCAAAAATCGATATGAAATGTTGATGACTTTGTTGGAACTAAAGTCAGAGGATGCATTAATTGAGGATTTATCAGGTGGTGAAAAGAGACGAGTTTCATTTGCCGTAGCTTTAATTCATAATCCACAATTTCTGATTCTTGATGAACCAACTGTTGGACTTGATGTTGTGATTGTACAAAAAATTTGGAACTTCCTCCGAGAATCAATAAAATTAAATAAGAATTTGACGGTTCTGATGTCAACTCATTATCCACATGAAGCAGAAAAGGCTGATATTTGTGGATTTATGAGGAATGGAAGGCTTCTGATGGCTGACTCTCCGGAAAATATTTTGGCAAGTTTGAATGCACAGAATTTAGATGAAGCATCACTAAAATTGTGTTATGAGAGGAATTCAGCTGATTTTGATGTCATTGTTGGAAATGATCGAAAAAGTGAACATTTAAGTGCTGAATTGGAGGATCAGAATGTTGATTTCAAGTCAAAACGTAGAATTTGGGAATTAAGGACTATCAAAGCATTGATGTTGAAGAAATTTTTGTGGACTAAAAATTCGAAAATGTGAGTTGAAGTAGGCTTAGTTTGAAAAATCCAGCACATTTAAAGCTAATATGACATATTTTTCCTGAAGTCTCGGTCTCGACGCATTCTTGAGATCGACATCTAAAACGGAAAGTCTTGTTCTCGATCCCAGCATCAAAATCTGCATTTTTGCCATAAAAATTGGTCAAAATCCGCCGTCATTCCATGTTGCGGTCAGGACAACTTCGGGCTTTACCGTTAATACGGTAATGCATCCAGAAAACGATGTGCTGATCGGGCTCAATACATTAGCTTCTTTTATATCACTTGACATTTCTATCAAATCATCATATCTCATCCATTACTAATCAATTTACCTCTTTCTTTCTAGTATCATCTTATCCACAGTACTACCTCCTCTATATCTCATCATATTACTGATATTCACAATAGGTAACCGACCACAAGGCCTAAAAATTGGAATTCTTAACGAAGAAGACGTTGACTGCAATGCATTTATGTCTAGGAACAAATCCTACGACTGCAAAAGTGAAGGACTATCATGTCTTTTCATCAGCTCAATTCCTGATGACAAACTTCATAAAATTCCATACAAAAATACTGAAAAAATTCAAAACGACACTAAAAAAGGACAAATTGAAGGATATCTGCACATCCCATCAAATTTTTCGTTAGAATTTTTGAGTATTCAAGACATTTTTGACATTCTGGAACTAAATAACAGTCATATAAGTGTCTATCTTGATCAAGCTGAAATTTTCAAGCAAGGATATGCCAAAGCCACAGTAGCAAGTGCATATGATGACTTTGTTGACAATATCATGCCTAAATGTAATCGAAAACCTGAAATGTACAAAAGCAACATGATTTTTAGAAGTTATAAGGATGATAAGGCTGTGCTGGATTATGAAAGCAATAAAACATCTATGCCTGCTGTGTTTCTGCTGTAAGGATTGTGCCAGAGTTGGCAGGACTCGAATTTCATTCGGATACTCAAGTTTAGGTGCCTTTTGGGACTTTTAGAGTTCAAACTCTCAACCCAAGCGACACAAATGAAGTAGACTCCGTCAAGGAGATTTATAGTCTTCGTTGAAGCATTTTTATTGACACCAGATGGAAGTCGCCTATTTTTGGCAGCCATATAGACGGTAAACCGAAACTTCTTCATTTGTGTCGCTCTGGTCAGGATTCCAAAAGTCAAAAAAGGTGCCTTCATTGGAGTATCCAAATGAAGTTCGAGTGCTGCCAACTGTGGATTGCTTTATTAACCATTTTATGCATTTCTAACATTTTCCTTAATTTTCAGCTTCATCATCGCCAGTGGAATCAGCTTACTTGTCTTCTCAGTCCATCAATACAAATTTGAGGATGTTTGGAATAGAATCCTACTTTGTGGCGTCAACATCCATCAACTGTTGATCATTGAAGTCATTCTAAGCTTAGCAATAGCTTTATGTCATGTTGCTCAGACTTTAGTCGTCAAATTAATATTCTGGGATTTTATCCACATTGAGGATTATTTGGCGCTGATTATTTTAGTGGCATTAATAAGCTTAGTTGGAAGCATGAATGGATTGTTGGTTGCAACCTTTATTGACAATTTTTTTGCACTTTCGTCCATTTGCTTTGGATTTATGATGATTTACAGCTTGTCTGGTGGATCTGTATTGTAAGTTTGAGAATTTCATGTTGGAAAGTATAGCTAATTTTGGTATTTTTCAGGCCATTTGAAAGAATGGATCCACATCTCAATTTAATCATGAAATATCTTCCGACTGGACTTCCATCTGTCTCATTTACGAATGTTGTATTCAAAGGACATGGATTGAGTGACTCGAATGTAAAATTTAGTATATTATTGTTAGTTTTATGGATTTTTGGATGTTTTGTTGTAAGTTATGTACGATTATTGAGGAAAAAGTATAAAAATTCATAAAGGCAATTAGAATTTGAAGTTGATTCGAATTCCCGAGTAATACTCGGATTGCTGAGCGATACCCAGATTCTCGAACGATACACATAAAGAAGGCGACGTTAGCCACGAAGCTTTTAAAACACCGCCTAAGCCCATTTATTAACACTAAATTTTCTTTAGTTCTTCTTTCATCTGTATCGCTCGAGACTAGAACTATGAGGTAATTTGATGCAATCAGCACTAACTTACATGTAATCGTTGATAAACTTACTGGCTAATTACTGGTTTGGCTGTGAAATTCAATTAATCAAAAATTAATCTATTAAAGTTACTGATATCGCTTTGATGACATTCATATCAAAAAGAAGTAAATCAATTAATATTCCCGAATAGCACACGTCGGTTAATCGATTAAAAATTCTTTCCCAGACCGGTGTGTATCTGACATGAAAAGATTCGCTATAAATTCGGCACCATCCCAGAGTCAAAACAGACTGATTTCTGATTTCTGATCGATTAACCAATTTTCGTTCTAGTTGTTTTACAAAATTCTAATTTTATTTAATGCAGATTTTGAAGTCAACTCCAATATCATGTTTAATTAGGGTACCTAAACATATAACATTAATTCTTCAATAAATTAATTATTAAGCATACGAAGACTAAGCCAATTGATAAGAATATTGAATTTCCACTACCAGGAGTTGTAGGTGCTATTGTAGTCGTTGTTGGTGGAATTGCTATTTTAAAAAGTAAAAAAAAAGGTTTAATTAGCTTATTTGGTGCAAAGTATTACGGCTTTGATTTTTATCGGACCGATAAGATCCTTATCAGCGATCAAATCACTTCATGTATGGTTTACAAGCGATACAATGTGCAGCGATACATTGATTAAGAATGCTTAGGTCTGATACCATATAAAGCAAAGCATTGTCCGACTAGCACAAATCAATAAATTGATCAAAAATCTGGCATCAGGCCAGCATCACTCTGATGGATCTAATAAGATAAATGATTGAATCAAGACTACTTACTTGGTGCTTCGAGTCCAAAGTACATCAAAATATCATAATAATTATTTTTTAGCCATTCCTGATTGTCTTCTATCTCCTTTAAGTAGGATTCTTTACTGTCCGAATTGATCATATCTGTTGTCGACAATTTCTCCAATAAATTCTTGAACTTAGCGACCATTGGCGCTTCCTTAACTCTTTCAGCCATGAGAGTAAGACGATAATCATCAGCACTGTAAATAGAATTGAGGAATTTATTAAGCCTTGATCGAAATTGCACACAGCATACGGTTCATGCCATGTTTTAGAAGTTATGGCAGCAAATTAGTGTGCCGCGGCACATAGGTTGCCCACACCTGATCTAAATCTTTGATAATTAACCCTCCAATACTCACAGTCTATGGAATTCCACATAATTATCATTCAAAAAGTCCAAACTCTTCTCCAAACCCATGTTACTTTGAGTAGTCATTGTATCCAAGAATGCCCATCTTTCAAAGCTAAGCAATCCATTGTCAGCATCAAGGACAGCTTCCAATAATCTATCCAAATTCTCTGACACCAATGAGCAACCCATGCTGAACATATAATTATTTCTATATGCTGCATTTCTATCGGTTATGATTGCCTCAAGTATTTCAGCATAATTGGTTCTGTCTGTGATTTTAAGTGCATTACAGAAGTCGAAGTTGGCACTGCCCGTTCCCATTCTAAGCAATATGAGAGCTGTGAAGTCTCTAGCAACACAGTCACCATCAACAGCAAGGCAGTTCCATTGTTTTGTATATCCTCTAAGCTCAACTGTATTTGCATCTTCTCCATCACGTCCTTCATATCCAATTTCCTCAAGATGTGGCTTTGTGATGTTACGAATTAATCCAAAAAATTGATCATAAGCAGCTGTTCCAAATAATCTATAGTTTATGTCACTCAAAGTAGGTTGTGCTCGGTTCCAAATTGTTGAATCCTTTTCCCTTCTTAAGTAGTTGATCATACCTAAGCTGTCAACTCCATAGACACGATTGAACTTGTTCCTTGCTAAGTCAAATTCTTGGAACAGAACTGCACGATTAATGCGGTTAATGACTTTGTGGTCATCATATAACTGGTCAATAATTGCACGCCACAATTCCAAATCATAATCAACTCTAAAGTAACCGACTTGATCGAGGTTCACGACCATCCAATCACCTGGTGTGAAATCAATCTGAACTTGAAGGATCGATTCAGTTTCAGTGTCAAGCCAGATTTTTGTGGCTTTGGATGTGAAACTTGGTTTTGTTTTTGTGGCTAGAGTAATTGGAATCGAATAGATCATAGCTTCTGAGTTCAGTGGATATCTTTGTTGCTTGAATGTGACCTCATTTCCATCAATTGACACATGAACGACTGGATATCCAGGCTGATCTTCCCATGTACTCATGGACTTGGCAATATTCAATGGTGCTGTAAATGTTGCATTGTAAGCTGCTTGGAGAGCTGCATGAAGTTCATTTGGTGTTGCTGACTTCATTAAATTGTCGGTCAAGTACTTGTTAAGTCCAACAAAAAAGACGTCGTCTGTGATGGCTTCCTTGTACATTCTAATGACGCATGCAGCCTTTCTGGACACAATTTGATTGAATTTCATTCGTAGCTCATTTGGACTTTCGACATATTGATTCATTGGCCATGGTTCTCTTTCGTCAGCATTAAATGCATTTGGCGTGAAGTCTTCAAAGAACTTGTCCATGAAGTTCTCTTCAGGTGCCAATAAATGTGGAAGAAAAGCTTCGAAGAATGTCGCAAATCCTTCACTGAGCCACACGTATGTCCACCATTTTGGTGATACTGTATTTCCGAACCATTGCTGTGCAAATTTGCCTGATATTAAGGAAGTGATACGATTTTCAAGAATACGTCTGTAAGCAGCTGGAGTCGATGGATTAAGCTGCAATTCACTTTCAGCATAAGTAATAAGTCCGTAATTTTCCATAGCATAAGACTTAAGCCAGCTCACTTGACTCAATGCTGCATGATCCATTTTACTTAATGGATAATTGACTCTCAAAATCATTTCAAAAATGTTAAGGATGCTTCCAACTTTACTAGCTGCAAAGTCAAGATATCCTTGTTGAATTGACAGTGGAGTTCCATAAAGTTTTTGAGGAACTCTCGTAGCATTGGCATTAACAGATCCAAAATCAGACACAATAAATGCTAAAAGATATGTAGGAATTGCTGGAGTCGCTGCAAATCTAGTGATCACATAACTTCCATCTGGCACATACTCAACAACATCTGTATTGGATATAGCTTGATAAACACGTCCATGTCTTATAGACAGCTTCATAGTCGCTCTCAATCCAGGCTCATCAAAACAAGGCATTGCATGACGTGCATAGTCAATTTGGAATTGTGTTGCTGCATACCATCTTGTTATGCCTCTGTCCAAGTAGCTACCGCGATAAAATCCAGCAGCATCATTACGTAGTGCACCTTGATAGGATATATCAAGTATAAATTCTGTGTTTGGCTGGTAGACTCTTGGCAAGGCAATGACAACAAAATCGCGTGATTCATATAAATTAAAAATGGAATTAAGAATCAATGGAACTCCATTTGGCAATAAAATGTCTACTTTTAAAATCTCAATCTGACGATAATGCAGAGTAATTGAGTCTGTAGCTTCAACAATTTTCACATGAATTTTCACATTTCCTTGAAAATTGAAGACATTAGCATGGACATGAGTGTCAATTTGTATGTCATAGCTTATTGGCACTGTATTATTTGGGAGTCTATAGCCTAACTCATTATCTACATCCAAATTATTTGAATCAATCAAAATATTGGCACTGACACTGATTATTACACTTAATAGCACAACAGCACTTGATTTCCACATTTTTTCAAGTGCTTCCTTACTTCACAAGCTACCGAAAAAGATTCTACTAGTTCCTTATTTTTACTTGTTACACAATTTATAGTAACTGATTATCTTATCAATGGAACTAAATAAAAAATGATCCAATTTATTACCTTTTTGATAATGATTTGATAAGATTATTTTCGGAATCTCTGGACAAAATAAAGTCTACGATATCGAATATTTATTTGATTGGAATCAGAGATTCGGCAAAGTTTGAAGTTCTATTGAGTTTATTTATCATCAATCTTCGGATGGAGCTGACGTTTGATTTGCAAATTTTTGAGAATTGTGATGTGAGTGACAATAGGCATTTGAGTGGCTTTGGCAGTAATGTGCAAGCTACGTGACGCGGCACACTAGCGAGCCACCGAAAAATACTTGAACACCTTGTCTAGTTTTGGTGGTGACTTACACAAAAGTACAAAAAAGTTTGGACAACACTGGTCTAGAGGAAGCAATTGGCTAGGCACCTGAATCAAAATCAGTGAATTAACACCATTATCGTAGGTTCGAATCCTAATCCAAAAACCGATTAAATAAGTAACGATGTATCTGTTTCGAGATCTACACATTTTTGAATTAATTTCCAAGTAATTTCATTATAGTATGATATCAATTCAAGCCTATCTTGACTGGAATTTCCTTAGTTTGTTGTAAACTTCAAATGTTCATTTTGTAGTGTCTGAGCTGAATAAATACTGAGGCTACGTGCCATAAATAGGGGAATCTGTCAGTATGAGAATGCAGAGTGGTTAGGCAACAGACTAATCATCTGTATCACTTTTATGTTAGTGCCTTGGTTCAATTCCCACCAGAGAATAAGAAAGTCCAAAATGTGTACCTTGTTTCGGTTTTGGCCGAAGCTTATCACCATGGTGTGCAGTGGGAACACAATTAAGTTTGAATCCCATCAGCGCCCAATCTCCCAATCATTTGATAGAGCGCTGTGGATATGACAAAGATTCTCATAATTCTCATGACAATTCATTCCTTCTTATCCGAGAATGCATGTCCACAATACAAATATAATCAGCAAATTAAAGCACATGCATGAGAGGTTTAAGAAATCACAGTTTAATCGATATTACTCAATCTTATCAAAGTACGTACTTAATGTATTTTTAAAATGATAAGAACCTTAAAATTGCTTCTATTGACGATAATTCATGACTCAAAAGTGGGCAAAAGAATGATGTAGGAATGCTGTTTTATACATTTTAGATTATCTTTTAATAAGAGAGTAGAATGTATGAATCATTTGGGTTCCAGTGACGTCAAATGGTTTCGTGTGAGTAATGTGGTTATTTTGATAAAGAAAGGGATTTCGTTAAATTGTGTTTTTAAGAGAACTAAGCAAGAAAGTCAACTGATCTCAGTTTTTCACTTCTATATCATTTCATGGGATGATCCTCATGATAATCAGACTAGAATTAGACCAAGGTAGCTTTTGCTTCATTTTAAATCCTATCTATCTGTCAATTAGGGAACGTTAACTTATTATGTAATTATTATGTCTACAGACGTTTATGAACTCTGTGCGCCCCAGCCAAGGAACAAACAAACGAATGCTATCTAGAACTAGACACGAGAAGGGGAAAAGGATGGAAAAGGAGTTATATCGTCTATAGAGATGGTAATGGACTTAACATCGGTAATTGACAAGCGGTTGCCAGCAATAGACCAAGCTTCAGGTGCAAACTAAAGGAAGTCGTAGATCACAATTGGTCTGTACGGCAAGCGAAGTAAGTCAGTAATGAGGGTTTTGGGGGAGAAGACGATTATGTGTGTTTTGACAATTGACATCCATTCATTTTTCAGGTACGAAAACTCAAATTTCTCCATTAAAATTTAATATCATAACAATTTATTCAAAATCCTTATAAATCACATCTCCAATTACTTCAAAATTGTCACCAAATGCATCAACAAACATCCAAACATTAAGCTCACAGATAAGACTATCAAACTTCCACTTCCTGGTGTTGTGGTTGGCTCTGGTTGAGGTGATGTTGTTGGAGTTGCTGTAGGTGGTGTTGTTGTAGTTGTGGTTGTTGGTTCTGTTGTTGTTGTAGGTTCTGTTGTTGTTGTCGGTGTTGTGGTTGTTGGTGTTGTGGTAGTTGATACTGTTGTCGTCGTGGGGACTGTAGCTATATTGAAATTTGGAATTGTTAATTCAGTTTTATCGACAGACAAAGAGCATGGAAATGAGTATGCTTAATTATACTGATTGAGTATACTCGTAAGAATGTTCATTTAAGTGAGTATGGCCATTGTCTGTTAGGGTATTTAGTGTAGAACAGTGGTGGTCAACCTGTCTGCCGTGGCTCACTAGTGTGCGATTTTATTTAAGGTTTACAACTAGAGTAAACCTCGAATAGTTAAAGGTTGGCCACCACTAGTCCATGATCTCGGCAATAAATATTTACTCACTTGTAGGCTCTTCAAGACCAAAGTACACTTGAATGTCATAATAGTTTTCATCCATCCACATTTGATTTTGATCTATAATGTTTTGGTAATTCCGTTGATCATTTGAATCAATAAAACCTTCTGCCAGCAGTTTCCTCATTAAATTCTCAAACTGTTCAACCATTTCCTTCTCCTTAACTGCATAAGCAAGCAACTCGATTACCCAATTGCGATTATATGTGATTCTGTGGAATGAAGTCACAAAGAAAATTAGTTAAATAAAGAATGAAGCAAAACAGGCACCTGTGACAGGCAAAATCAATACAAATTATCAAGAACATGTATGTAATTATCAAGAATTTGTACGGTTTTTGTCTGTCACTGCCTGTCACAGGTGCCTGTTTTGTAACTCTGGAATGAAGGACACAAGATAATACATACACATCAATGACATCCAAATAGTGTTCATCAACAAAGTCCAAGGCCATTTCCAATCCTATATTGTTGGTGTGTGTCATGGTCAGTAAGAATGCAACTTTGATGTATACTTCCAGTCCATTATTTTTATCTAAGACAACATCCAACAGCTTCTGTAAATTCTCAGCCATCATGGAACATCCCAAGTTTTCGACGTAAAAGTTTGGATAGTTCAAATTTGGATCATTCATGACAGCATGTAATATCTCTTGATATGTTGTTGGATCAAGAATCCTCATAGCATTACAGCCGTTAAAATTGTCATTGCCAATTCCAGATCTGAATAATAATAAAAGTTTCATCATATCTCTTGCTACACATTCTCCATCGACTGCTAAGCAGTTCCATATCATTGTAATCTGTCTTAAATCTGCGTCATTGACTGTATCATTGCTTCGGCTGTCATATCCTAATCTATTAAGATGTGGCTTTGTGATATGATAAAGCTTTTTTAGGAATTCAGCATAAGCATTCGTACCAAAAAGATTAGCACGTAAATTATTAAGGTTTAGATCTGCTCTATTCCAAACAGCTGCAGATGACTCATTACCTAAATAGCTGACTAAGGACAGTGCATCACCTCCATTAACATGCTTTAGTTCCTCCCATGCAAACCTAAATTCGTCTTGTAAAACTTCACGATTTATTGGACTTATTAATGTATGGTTCTCGTGTAGCTGATCAAAGATTGCATGCCATAATGTCTTGTCGTAGTCAACACGATAGTAACCGACTTGATTGATGTTCAGGATGATCCAGTCACCTGGTGCGAATCCCAAAGATGCTTGTGGAAGTGTCAAGGACCTAAAAGGAAGCCACGTCTTGGTTCCTGTAGTGAAAATTGGATATGATTTGGTCGCGAATGTCAATGGAACTGAAAAAGTATCTCCTTGATCTGTTATTTGGAAATTTGAATGCTTTTTTTGAGAAATTATTAAGTTACTTCCAGAGACACTGACAGAAATAATTGGATATCCAGCTTGATCCTCCCATGTGCTCATAATTGCGTCAATATTTAATAAATTTCCAGGATTAGCTTCATCGTAAGCTCTTTGAAGACTTTTATGGAGTTCAGCTGGAGTGACTGACTGCATGTAGTTGTCCGTCAAATAATAATTTAATCCCTTCATAAAGACATTATCAGTCATCACTTCCATAAACATCCTCAATATACATGCTGACTTTGAATCTGTATACAAATTAGTCCATAATTCACTTGGATGTTCGACATAACGATTCATAGTCATGACATCCCAACTGTCATACATAAATGCAAGCCGTGTTATGCCTCTAAAGTACTTGTCTGTTGAGCTTTTGTCTTCATAGTATAAATCCTGAACATATGCTTCAAAAAATTTCCCAAAACCTTCACTCAGCCACACGTATGCCCACCATTTTGGTGATACTGTATTGCCAAACCACTGCTTTGATATTGTGTTGGATATACTTAGAAAAGCTGCTTGTTTCCTCAATTCTATAATAAAATCTGGCATCGTTGAGTCAACAGCGACTGCATATTCATCGTAAGTGATCAAACCAAAGTTTTCCATTGCAAATTTTCTCATAAATGTAATTACGACATGATCTAATTTGGTTATTGGATATCTAGTTGCGAATAATGACTCAAAAGTATCATAAATCCATCCAGCGACACTTGCTGCATAGTCAAGTTCACCATCGTGAATTTTATCAGGTGTTGCATAGAATTTTTGAGGAATTGTTGTGACATTGGCACTGACGTACTCATAATCAGCCACAACAAAAGCCAGCAAGTATGTAGGCATGGCAGGCGTCTCTGCAAACTTGGTAGTGACATAAGATCCATCAGGAATAGACTCAACAGCTTCTGTGTTTGAAATGGCTTTAAGTTCACTTCCATGTCTTATTGACAGCTTCATTGATGCCCTAAATCCAGGCTCATCAAAGCACGGCAAGGCTTGACGTGCATCAATCATTTGAAATTGTGTAGCTGCGTACCATTTTATTGTGTCATTTTGAAAGTAACTGCTACGATAAAAGCCTGTATTATCATCACGAAGGTGACCGAGATAAGAAATATCAAGGATCAATTCCGTACTTTCGTTGTAGGTTCTTGGTAGTTTAATTATTAGAAAGTCGTGTGATACAATTTGATCAAAATCAGCATCGATAATTAATGGAATTCCATTTGACAGATGGACATCGATTCTGTCAATTTCTAGATGACTTGAATGCAGAGTAATGGAATCTGTCGGTTCCACAATTTTCACATGAATTTTCACATTTCCGGTAAATTCGGGATTATTTTCATGAATTTTTGTCTCAATTGTTATGTCATAACTTATTGGCACTGTATTATTTGGGAGTCTGTAGCTTAATTGCTCATTTGCAGCATATTGACTCAATTTTATATTTTCATTAGTTGGGATGGAACCGACACTCAATGAAATTATTGATAAAATTAACAATTTTAATTTCCACATCACTAAAATCTTTCACACTTCATGATCTGCTGAATATATACTAAAGTTGATGAATTGGTGGTGCTACTCAATTTATAGAAAATTAATTATCTAATCAAACTTTTTGATTAAAGTTATTCAATTTATAATCCCGATTAGATTATTTTTTGATATAGTTGAAAAAAATAAGTATTTATATATTGAAGATTGTCAAGGAAGCCAGAGTTGGAATTTTCTAGAATTCAAAATTTTTAACGGTTTTCTAGAATTTAAAGTTTTTAACGGTTGTTAAAATTTCAAAATTTTCTCATAAATCATTCTTGTTCGGAACCTTATTACAATTTAGGTTTTAGAGAAAAAGACACTTTTCTACAACTCAGCATCATTGGGTCTCGAACCCACACCCTCTCAATTACATGTCATGTGCTCTTACCTTCTTGAGCTACCAGGGGTTGCTAAAAAATGTGACAAAATGCTCAGTTAAACTTACATCCTCTATCCCAGTGGGCAACCTGTTTTGTGTTACGGCATACCTTTATGGTAACCTTCGACTGCACACGACCGCGGTACACATGTTGTCCATCCCTGTCTATACATCAATACAATTCTCCTTACACAGCTTTTGTCGCTTTTTTGGACCGAGACACAAATTCCAACAATATTACACGACAATAGATAGCCAATACCCAAGAAACTAGCCCCAGCCTTCCACCCATTCATCTACAATCAACTCTGTAAAAGTTTCAAAAGTTTCAAATGCTTAAAACCTTATCATGACTTCAATAAATTGTACAGGATTAGTTTAAGTAAATAAAGTGCGATGGCAATTTATTGATTTCGGTGAATTAAATAATCCTCTTGAGTAATGTAATTACTGACATTTTTGTTACATGAGAAATTGCAGTTCACGTACATCAAAAGTTGATAACAGTTATATAAGTTTGTGCACGTTTCTGGGATTTCCAGTAGCTGGCTGCATATGTGAACTTTTAAACAGTTGTCCGGGGAATTTTCGATAATTTTGTAAAGTTTTATAGTAATAAGAGCACTGTGCCTCACCGTCCGAATCATAAGCCATTCTATACTAAAGACTATATTGCAATCCATGACTTTATCATGTCGACAATGCTCTATATCAATGGTACTGTTTTTCGCAGCATACCTTGGTGATTAGCTTCAATTGAAACCGCACACAGCATAAGGTTCATGACATTTCCAGACATTTTTGAAGGCACATAGGTTGCCCATCACTACTATATGTTATGATTGAGGTTTAACCTTCAGTGAGAATCGAACCCACACCTAACAAAACAGAGGATTTAAAACTTCCAGTATATTGTCTAACCACACACGGACACAGAGGTTTTATTCAAGAATTGGCAGATTCACCTTTTTATGAAGCTTGATACTCTAGGTTCCATCCTATTCTGGGAGGGCAGGTGTCATTAGCATGCTTTATTCTGAGGGATAGAGAAATTAATGGTCAATTAGATCAAGTCTAGTCATATGCCAGAGTCACTTTGACCTAGTGCCGGATTTTGGATCGACTAACCGTCTTGAGGTTTTAGGGTTGGTCACTTGACTCCATACATGTCTACATGCCTCTTTGCAGCATATCTCCAAAAAAATCTACATTCCATTTCCACATCATTTTAATTACTTAAGCGTGTCCCATCTTTTCTCCATGCATAACATCCAAGAAAAATAAATAAAATTCTAAATTTACATTTCCGAAAATCCAGATGACATCGATGCCTTTCAGAAGAAAACAAAGGTCACTGCTTCATTCATAGATTGACTGCAAACCTGTATTTGAATTAAAACCAACAATTTCTTCATTTCTCTGTACGCAAATGTCGATGATTCATAATCCCGTCAATAATGCAAAACGTGAGCTTAATTTCCTTACTTGAATGTAGTTTAACAGCAAGTATGAACGCTTACATGTCGATCGCCAGTGCTTAAAAACTCGCGTGACGCTGATCATGTTGAAATAATTCTCAAAATTCACTCAGAATCAGCTGCGACTCTCTGAGCAATTTCTCAATTTTTTTATTTGCAAAAGCACGCTTAACCGTCCAAGAAGTCTCTGAATGATCTGCAAATAACTGAGCAGCAGAAAAGAAAAAAAAACTTGTTTTATTCTCTTTTGCAACTTTGATAAATTGCCGGTTTTACATTCATTTCATCTCAGTACTAGCGCAGCCTTCGTCTTGTATGGAGTGTGCTTACTTTGCGTCCTCAATTTTTGTGTGATCTTCTAAGAATTTTTTGTGAGAAAGTTTAGAAATTGAGGAATTTAGAAAGAATTAAAAAGATTTAAAATAAATTAAAAAATTTGAAATTTGTGATTTGTGAAAAAAATTTAAAAAAGTTTTGAAAAATTCTTAAAATATTGAATGTTAATTGACGGAGTTCCAGAGAGTTTTAACACCTAAATCTGAAGCTGTTGTTAAGAGAAATATTAAAAGTTTGTTGAACTATCGAGAAATAAAGTTGAAAAGTTCAAAATTTTGAAAAAGCAGAAAAGTTTAAAAGAACTTATTTTGTGGAATGCAAAAGTTGAAAATTTTACAAATTAAAAGTTTGAAATTAAATTGAACACAGAAAGTTGAAAAATTTGAAAATTTAAAAGTTGAAGAATTCAAAAATTGGAAAATTCAGACAATGAAAAGTTCATAAGTTTAAAAGTTTGAAATTTAAAAAGCTTGAAAATTGAGAAATTGAAAAGTTGCGAAATTTGAAAAATTTTAAAGTTTAAGAATTTTAAAAATTTAAAAAAATCAAAATATTAGAAATTTTGCGTTTCAAAAACTATTGAAAAAGTACAAAAGTATAAAAAAATTCAAAAGTCAAGAAAATTATAAAAGTGAAAATTTTGAAATTAAGAACAATTAAAAGTTGAACAGTTTAAAATTTTCTAAATTGAAACTTAAAAACTTAAACTCTTCAAAAAACTTAAAATTTAAAATTTTAAAAAATTCAAAAAATACCACATAACTTCTGATTAATTGATAACTTAACAAACATTGCTTTTAAAACAAATTTTGAAAACAATTGAAATTTGAAATTTAATTGAGAATTGCAAAAGAACTTTGAAAAACTCATATTGAAAATGCTCAATCTTAATTAAAAACATTTAAATAAAACCAATAAAACTTGACCAAAAATAATTTAAAAGAAGTGAAAAGCAGTTAAAATTGAATGAAATTTTTGTGAAAAGTTTTAAAAAAAATTCAAATTTTGAAAAGAAAAATTCAAAGAACTTTAAAGAAAATTTAAAATTGCAATACAAAAATCTCCAAAATTCCTAAAAAAAACTCTCAAAACTTAAATCAAATTCATTATTTGCAATTAAAATTCAAAAATCTTCAAAATTGACTAAAAAATTCAAAAAATTCCAAAAAAAGTTCTACAATTATCAAACCTCATAAATTCATTTCAACGTCACAGCATCAAACCATCACCTCCTCACCATCGATAATCTTCATCCAACATTAACAAAAAGCCGCAAGCAGTCTACAGAAAAAATTTAAATATCAGCCATCAGTTCCAACAACAACAACTTAAAAAAGGTAAATTATAATGCACATCTATACAGTGTCATCAAATGAGGTTTCGCATGTCTAACATGCATTTAAATCCAAAGCTTCTTCCAAGCTGCAATTTCCATGTCATCAATGAATAATTTTATATATATATATTTTGAATTAAGGTCTCATCGTCATCAATAGCCTTCAATTCACTTCAAGTGCTTAATCTTTCCTCATGACTAGTTCCATTGCTGATTCACAAAACATTCTTATGAATTTTTCATTGAATTCGTCATGTTATATTTATGAGATGCTCATAAGGCACTCACCTTTTTGGGTAATTAAGCCAGTTTTTAAGATTCTCATGATCATTTGATGAACTTTGCCTTCCTTTCATGACTCAAAGAAATGCTCATTGAAAATTAATTTAATTATGATAATTGAACGGAAATTTCACATCACTTGCTACACTTCGTTAAGCTTTATTTTAATTCTTTTGACATGTATTATTTATGAAGTAAAGTATATACGTGGATTGATAAGAATCGGAATGTTCATGTGATATTCGAATTTAATTAGTTGTTACTTTTTGGGGGTAAGATATTTATCGGATGTTGATGTGGATCAGATATGTCAGGTCATTGTCTGGAGTTGAGGATTTAAAAGTTTCTATATTTAAGTATCTCAGAGAAACTTACCCGATCAATGTTATGGCGATACAAGACTCCATTTGGGAGTCATTAGAGGACCACTTATAGTGTGGAACTCGCATGGACACTTAGTGGATAACAAACGTCCTGCCTTGTGTCGTTCGGGTCACAATTCAAGGAAATAGTGGTTCGAGTTCCATATGAGGATCAAGCAAAGCATTCATTCAAATTGAATGTCTTCTTGAAGATCCTTAACGTTGATCGAGTAACAGTATCATCCAGATTACTTACTTACTTTCTTGGTGAAGGCGCACGAGGGCACATTGTTGCATTTTGAGCTTATCGGAAGCTGGATCTGTCTTTAGATATCATCTTTCAGTTTCTAATTCCGAGCATCATTCAGAATCCATTAGCATAGAAGGGAATTCGAGTCATTGAGTCATTTATTCACAGATCTACTAGTACACGACTTATTGTAGTGCCGGGTTGGTAGGAAATTGACCAAAATTCTATAACCTTCTTCTTCATTAGAACTTGTGTTTGATTCCTACCAGAAGCCAATTTTCTAGTCAAATGAGTTCAGATGTCTGCCGCACCTTCATTCATTAAACAGCTATTAGCCACAAATCGGCGTAGCAAAGCTCTGAATCTCAATTATTTGAATAGCTTTAGATAGTGATGGGTAAATTTTAATTTTTCGCAGCGTATCTTACTAGTAGTCTCGACATACTAGTTTGCTGCAGCACATAGATTGCCCATCACTGGCTTAAGGTGTTTCTTTTTTCGATATTACAATAATTCGTACAGCTATCACGATATTACTTACTTTTACTTCCTTGACTGGGGTGCATATATGTAGAACCGTGGAGAACGTCTTATATTGGCTCATTCCTTCTATAGATATTACGATAGACCACGACATTAGTCGTTAATATTGAATTATGTAGCTTTGTTCTCTAGAATTTGACCCATAAACTCTAAGTCTGATGTTAAGTCTATGTATCTATACCCCTATGTCTGACAAAACTCAGTTAACATCATGACATCAAAAATTCGTCTTGCTCTACTAAATCAACAATAAAAAATCTTCCAAAATACAACCCATTTGTCATCAGCGTCCAACTGTGACCAATTTACAAAAACATAAAAAAGCCCTTTCGCATCTCACATTTTTAAGATTCACAGACAACAATTCTGTGTCTTTTTGATTTCTTCACATGAGTTAATGTCTGCGATGATACCATTTGACCCGCGAGTGGACTGGAGGTCTATAAAATATAGCCACAGATTACAAATGTTTGTCTCTATTAATTTAACATGATTAGTAATGAATTGCTGGATGTGGTCACGGGTGTTGGCTGAAGCATTAAGCTTGTTGATATCCAAAACAATAGACTGTCATGTCATGATCTGTTTCACAACTTCTTGTGTCTGTCCCTTAAAAGACTCTCAATTTTTAGCTTACTTTTTTAAGATGTCATGTGGGATATAAAGTCACAGACATGATTTAAAAGTCTGATACAGTTAACAAAAAATTTATCATGAGCAAAAAATGAAGTTTGTTATGTAAGCATGTGCGACTTATGAGCTGAAGTGAAGAAATTGTGAAATTTAAAATTTAAAAAGACACAAAAACGCCCACGGTGGAATTTTTATTTACATTTTTTTTTGCAAAGATTTGAAATGCTGTAAAGTAAAAAAACCCATTCCATTGACCTATTGCACGTATAAGCGGTCTTCAAAGACGAAGGATGCAATCGTGTTGTGTAAAAGGGAGTCATTTAAGTGTTAGGGAATGCGAATAAAGGGAACTATAGGCTAAAAGATTCAGCCATCGATAGAGCTGGTTTTAGGCGACATCTAAGGATATCAACTATCATGGATCACAACTGATCGGTCCGTACAGCGAATTAAGTAATGTAAGCTAGTAAGCAATTGGCTGATAGTGAGTCGAGGTGGCCCGGTGGTCGAATGATTTCGTACTTCACCGCCTAATTATTGTGATACCGACGACCAAGCGGTCATGGGTTCGAGACTCGGCAGGGGAAACTTCTTCATATCCTTTTTCAATTCATATGCAGTGTAAACCAGAGTTGGCACGCCTCTAATGTGGGAGCATGCCTTCAATGTGGGGCACGCCTCCACTGGAGTTAGGACTTCCAAATAATGGAGTTCGGACTTTCGGGACTTTTGGAGTCCGGATTCCCAAAGAACTGTCAACTCTGGTGCAAACGCGGCTCACAGCCTCCTTTTGTAGTTTAAAGACAATAGGCTGATAGTAGCGTCATTTAAGGAGTGATTCCACAACAAAATGTTGTGATCAGTGCAGTGATCTGCCGCATCCTCATTCGTTAAACAGATTAAACGGATCAGATCCTCAAAAAGTATGGAAAGTACGTACAGTTAGTACATTGGAGTGTCTGAACCTCTGTTAAACAATTATTAGCCGCGAAATCCCCTAGCGCAGCTCTGGATCTAATAGTTTTTCTTAGATCTGTATAGCCTGATTCATGATTTTTCTAGAAGTTCCCGATATTCCGCAAGCCTAGTGAAGTTCTCAATATCCGCAAGCTTATTCTGTGACGAACCCAAATTTAGAGTACAATTGATCAAACCTGACATATTCTGTATGATACATAACTCATCGAAATTGGGATTTTGAGAAAGCGTGATATTGACATCTTGATTTCGGCTTTGAAATAACCCCAATCCATAGTTATCGTAGGTCATAAATATCCAAATAAAATTTAAAAATGATTAAATATAACATTTTGAACCTTATTTAATTCAAGTTCGCTCGAGGCTCGAAAAAGAAAACTATTTTGTTAAGTTACATCCATACATGATTCGGTAATGATCATTTACCTTCAATGCTGTTTGAATTATTTCTGTGAATAACACGAACAATAACGTGAGTTTGCAAAATAATTTGATAAAAAAATGTTAAAAATTGTTGAAAAAATGCAAAGTAATAGGGCAGGGCTGGTAAAACTGTGTGCTGCGGGCCGAAATTTCTTGATATTGCCTTGAACCGCATACCGGGTGGGTTTACGGTCAATGTTTACCATTAAGGTGGTAATTTGAAAAACCGTTACAAATTTGAATCCGAGAAAACCGTTCAAAATTTGAATTTTAAAAAACCGTTAAAAATTTAAATTTCAAAAAAATCTTTAAATTGCAAAAATTAATGTAGCCACTCCAGATATGCGCCTAAAGCTCACAATCTACAACTCGATACATGAACCGCATTCCGGGTGGGGTTACGGTCAAGGCCTTTACCACTAAGGTGAATCATGGTGCAAAAAAGGTTAAACAGCAATGCTATAGAGAGATGTAACAATAGGAAGTCATTGCAATATTACTTTATTATGTTAATGACTTACAGATCGATTTGGAGATCAGTAAATGACGTAAGAATTGAGTTTATAATGAATCAGCTTTAAAAAGTCTATTCTAAACAATTTTATTAACGGAAGTAGTCAAAATCATATAAATCTACTTTTTAATAATTCCAAATAAATCATTTACTGTGAAATAAGATCCCGAGCAGCACAATGAAGTTGCTAACGCGCAGCTCCATAGTTGTGTGAACTGTAAGACGTTAGGGTGGCTTGCCGACTACGCTTCGGCTGCTTTTAGTCAATTTCTATTCCAAAAATTAAATCTGACACTGAGTATTGCTCGGGGATGAGAAAGAACCAGAAAACAGTGCAGCATAACCATCTAAAGCAGTGGTGGACAACCTGTGTGCCGCGGCACAGTAGAGTGCCACCAAATATCTCTGGAAATATCATGAATTGTGTGTCCTGTGTGGTTTTGGTAGAAGTTTCCCACAAAGGTGTGCCGCGGCACACAAGTTGACTACCCCTGATCTAAAACCACCAAAATGACAATAAAAATAACAAATCCGTGCAAAATTCTATTCAATTTTTAATAATAATATCCAAAACAAATGACATAAGTATAAGTAAACGAACAACAAACATTCCACACATCACATTCATAAGCTGAGAATTTATAAAATCCTATTCTAGCATATCCGGATCAACAATAATAATTGTGAGTGAGAAAAAGCGTTAAAATTGGTGAATTAAACTCAATAAACCTCATGACGTAATTGAATTTCAATTTATAGCGGTTAATATTCATTTGTTCGTTCGTACCTCAAAGACAGCACACTCTTAGAAAAATTCTAAAATTTAATTTTAGATTTGTATGAAAAAATCTAAAATTTAGTTTTTAACATAGCACCTAAAACTAAATTTTAGATTTTAAAACTAAAATTTTAAAATTTAAAAACTTAAATTTTTAATTTTAAAATTTTAATATTAAAAATTTTCCTTACAAAAACTAAAATTAAAGTTTTAAAATTAAAAATTAAAATTTTAAAATTCAAAAATTTTAGTATTGAAATCTAAAATAAAGTTTTAGGTGCTATGTTGAAAACTAAATTTTAGAATTAAAAATTAAATCTTAGATTTTTGATTTTTATTTCCTGTAATCAGGAGCAGAAAAATTTCAAAGTAGCCATTAATTATGACTAATAACATAAATGTGTGACTAAGGAATTGAAAGCATGCATTGATAGTTAAAAATTTTGTATCAACTTTTTCTAAATTTTTCATACAAAGTTGGCACATACTTTATCAAGTGATTTCTGCATGCTCTTGTGAAGTTTTATGAGAAAATTTTTTCTAAAAAATTAGTTTTAGAATTTAAAAATTCGGGTTTTAGATTTTGAAAATTAAAATTTTAGAATCTAAAATTAAGTTTTAAAATTTTAAAATTAAGTATTAAAATTAAAAATTTAATTTTTAAACTAAAAAAAAATTTATTCTAAAACTAAAATTTTAGAATTATTTCTAAGAGTGCAGCTATTATTGTTGTAAACAAAAGGAGATATAATACTTATTGGTTCGTTACAAGCACGTGCGAATGTTAACAGCCGGTTCGTTGCTTTGGCTGTTTTTCTTTTTATTGACAATTTGTTGCTGGGTTTTGGTGAATGTGGTTTGATGGTTACTTTGTCGCATTGGATGTCTCATTCAGTTATCCGGTTTGAAAATGAAAAAACCGTTAGAATTTCAAAATTCCAAAATCCGTTAGAAATTCAAAAATTTTGAATTCCAAAAATTTGAATTCTTAAAAACCATTTAAATTTTGAATTCTAGAAAACTGTTAAAATTTAAACTATAAAAAGCGTTAAAATTTTGAATTTTTAAAACTGGTAAAAATAAGAATTTTGAAAAACATTAAAATTTTGAATCTTTGAAAACCGTTAAAAATTTGAAATTTAAAAACCCGTTAAAAATTCAAATTCAAGAAATTCGTTAAAAATTTGAATTTTAGAAAGCCGTTAAAAATTTGAAATTTGAAAACCCGTTAAAAATTTAAATTCAATAATACCGTTAAAAATTTAAAATTATAGAAACACATTAAAAATTTGAATTTTTTAAAAAAAATGCCAAAAATTGAATTTTAGAAAACCGTTAAAAATTCAAATTACAAAAAACCGTTAAATTACAAAATTAATTTAGCTACTCCAGATATGCGTTCCAAGCTCCACAATCACCAACTCAATACTTTTTTACAATGTATTTCTTTTTTTTCGTTAATTGATTAAAGCGAACGAGACGAGAAGAAGTGAAATGAAAGAGAAGTGCGATTGATTATTAAAGTTTCATTTACCTCTTGCGTCTTCTTCTCATTTCTCTCTTACATTGGCGCCAACAATGACCTTGACATGATTTTTATGCTTTTTTTTTTGATTCGCACACGGTCTTTGGACTTCACGATGGGAATTTTTATATTTTTTTTATTTTCTTTACGTTTTTTGCGGTGATTATTGAAAATAAATAAATTTCAAAGTTATGGCCAACATGAATTTAAAAACGATAATGATCTTCATTATTGATATGTTAAACATGTGATACTTTGGATGGGATGACATTGAGGATGAACTTATGGAATTTTAATTATAATAGTGGATATTAAATGTTATTTTAATTAAAAATGTGTTTTTTTTGTGTGAAGAGGATTTGACTGGAAACATCTGGAATGAAGGATGAAGATGGAATTTTTTTTGTGGTTGAAGCTTAGGTTGAAGTTGAGGATTTATGGAATTAATTTGGTTTTTTACGCCTTTGATTGATATAGAAACGTGTACCTGGGTGGAAAGAGCTGCGTTTAGTATACCGCAGAGATATGTAGCATATGTGCTGTTGCAAGCTAGTCACACTAGTGCGCGACACTTGAAAATATCATTAACCGCATGCCTTGTGGGGTTTTAATCGTGGTGTGCCACCAAATGTTGCCGTGGCACTTAAAATGTCTGTCACTAAGTCTACCATATGTGTAGTTGTATGCTTGATATTTCTACATTCTTGCATTTAATGCCAAGCTTAACACTAGACATAAAGGTCTATTAATCATAGAGAATTCACAATATCGAATCCAGGACTTCCTTGTATCGAGAGACTTCTATGAATTCTTTTGAAGTATCGGTTCAGGTTCCGGTTTCGAAAATTTAAAAAACTGACTTTGAGAACTTTGTAAAAATCGCATCCTGTTCCACTAGGAATTGAACCTGTGGTGTGTCATGATTCTGATAGGAATCGAGCCCTTGTTGTACCGATATACTGATGGGAGTGGAGCCTGTGGTGTATCAGCATACTAATAGGAATCAAACATACATTTTCCCGGTATACTAATAGGAATCGAACCTACGTCGCTATAAAAATTCCAATTTCTATCACTTCAATCTAGCTTATTCAACATTCAGTGACCTTACACCTTACTCTAATTCAGCAATTACCACTTGACATTCCCAGATAGAAACAATACGCCAAATAAGAACATATTTCAATAATTCCCTTTCCTGATCTTTGATCAACTGTCTAGACTTCCAAATTACTCGATTGCGATTTAATCAGATTTAATCAAAAGTCATGATTTGCGATTTTAAGGATCAGTGCAAAAAAATCTGATATTTATCAAAAAACAGTTCTCATAAATTTGTCGATTCCGATTTACTTAATCCAAACTTGGCATTAATGTCTCGAATTCATTAGTCTTAAATGTTCTGAGTAGTCAAATTGAAGCCAAAATCACGTCATCGCATTCCGATTGATGATCCATTCAATCATTAAGTTTATTCGCAGGTTGTTACATCTGTCTGTCAATGTCTATTATATTCTCATCATCATCGGATATATTTTGAGTATTTATTTTATTACAGTAGCTCGACTTACCGTTTTTTAAGCATTAAAACAATAAAATTTAGCTCTTTTTGGGGATCTTCCGTGAATATAAAGTTCTTGATTAATGGACAAACATGTTTACAGGCACACACTACTAAAAGTTCATTGACTGTAGAGCGCGTTCACTGCCTACATAACACAAAAAAAAACTTTATTCATTGTCAACACTCTGCACTAACACAATAGACAAGCCGTATATCTGTCTTCTTTTATTGTGCCTGTCTTGATATTTTTTGCTTTTGTACGAATTGAATTCTGATTCCCGGATTTGGCGGATATTTTTAAGTGCCGTAAAATTAGCAAAGATATATGAAGAGGAAATGATTTGAAATTCAATTTGGCTTAGTGGATTACTGCAGCTTGCTAAAATTAATAGGAATTTAATGGCACATTTGCTTAGTAATGTTGGAATGCTATAGAATTTTAAATGGTCTTTAGTTTTGGCGGGAAAAATCACATGTTTCTCATTTGTTTACATTTGTCTCACCTCGAAAGTTTGGAATCAATTTTTGGGTTAATACTACATCTATTTGTTCAGGAAATGATTGGAACCTCTTTGAAATTTAGGAGCAAAACAATAAATATCCATTTGATGACACAATCCCTTCTGGGAATAAAACTAACCTAAAAAAAGTCAAATTTCTCCAATATTCAATCATTTCAGATGAGTAAAGGAAGCAACACAAACCTCGCCGTATCTAATCACATCCGATGGCAAATACCACGAGCATCACTCTCATCTGGTTCTCGTTCAATGTACAGTTCGACAGATTCAATTCAAGGAAGTCTCAATCGAGTCAATCAGCTACAGCAACATAACAAAAGAAATATGAGACGTGAAAGTTACTCAATCGAGAGTGAAGGAATGAAAAAGAAATTGAATGAGAGACGAGATGAAGGACCTTATTCCATGCCATCATCATCTGTCTCATCATTATCATCAACAATGCAGCCAAATAAAAAGTTTAGCCGAAGGAAATTCTCTGAGAATATAATCATGAATGGAAGTCAAATTGATGAATTAACAGCAGTAGCTGATGAGAGAGTTCATGGCAGTTCATCACGTTCATCTTCACAAGGGTCATCATCGAATAGTTTACACGTAAGTCATTACATTGATGTGACCTTGTCATGTACTCATAACTTCTCTTCTATCCATCCACAGAGCGCATCATCGATGCTGTTGAGTGTCCAAAATTTAGAAAAATTTACACGAATGACAAACAATCAAGGTAGAATTAACAATTTGAGGAATATTCCCCGAAATGAATGTGATAATGGAATTGACAAACTTCAGTCATCAACAGCAACTAACAATCACATGATAATAGATATAAATAAGATAATTGCTAGCAAGACAACAAATGGTGATAATAATAATGATGATATTGACACAGGATGTATCGAAGAACTTCATCATAACAATTTAAGGCGTAAAGATCACGATCAGCTATCAATTGCATCATCGACACACTTTACACTCGTCAATGGATGCGGACGATCAACAAATTTGAAATCACACAACTCTTTCTGCCGACATGGGCGTCAAATTACGATTCTTATTGTGACAATGACTATTTTCTTTACGATTGGCATTCTCTTCGTGCTTTACCTTATGGATCGTAAGTTATACAACACAAGAATCACATTCAATTAGTGACTAATTTTCATGTTTATATTCTAACAGGTCGAGCTAAGGCGATGCCAGCATATCATCAGTAAAGAGGGTTGGATTGAGGGTTTAGTTGGAAATTCTATTGGAACTGATGTGGAATTAGGTTAAGATGTTTGAAGAACTAAGGGTAAATTGAGAATTGAAGAGGATTTTAAGGATTTTGTGTATCCAGTCTTCCAAAACCTCACAAAACCAGCCTCGACAACATCAAACTAACCAATTTATTGACTCAGAATCACAAAAAGATTCTTAATGAAAATAATCAAATTCAACAGCACGTAGCAGCTATTTTTAAATATCAATCAAATGTCGATAACACATGGGAGGACAGTCGCTTTATTACACAAGGAGAAAGACGACAACAAGCAGCAAAATGTCAACAAAAACTCGTAAAAATCAACAAATTTGAATAATTTTGTACATGAAACTCTTAGTAATATTCAGAAAAATGTGTAATATTAGATTTGTAGTTTCTTTTTCGATATTTTTGTCTATTAAATTAAACTAGTCAATTAGAAGTTTAAGCTATGAATAGTTTTCTGCAATGTTTTACTTAATATTATGTGAATTGGAAGTAATTTCTTTTGTGAGAAAATTAAAATGAATCGAATTTAAAGTTTTTGTGGTTTATATGAAGCAGAGCTTGAACAAAAGCGAGTTGACATGATCTTTGAATGGAATCAAGTCGACTGAAGTTGAAAATCGACTTTTCTATGCCGAATCCGAGGCGACTTCGAGTTCTGGTATGAAGCAGAGTTGGTAATTGACTGTTTCCGGCCATGTTTCGTCTTCTACCATCAGCAGTCAACGGCCATGTCCATCGACGGCGGCCAATGTAAGTGTCAACTGTCTCAGTTGACTGCCAATGGTAGATGATGTTCGGCTGGATTTCACCACTTGCCATCGGCCAATTACCAACTCAGGTATGACTTGAGGTCCTTACAAATGCTTATTATCCTTGTTGGCGTGTGTCCAACTACCCAAATATTGAAATTTGATCAATTATCAATCTGAATATAAGCACTAATGTGCGCTGCACACAGATTGCCCACCACTGGCCTTAGTTAACCTTCCCCAATCCCTCATACCCCACAGTGAATGTAGATATTAGAATTTGAATGCTTTTGACACATCCAACCTTAGAATTTTGTAAAATAAAGGAATAAACTTAACTTTTAGATGACTATACTGTCTGATCCCTGATACTTAATAAGTGAACGATCCCTAAATCTTAATATAAGACTGACACAATCCATTAAATTGTATGTTCCAAACTTAGTATTGACAGCTGTCAAACAAGCACTTTCACTATTACTAGAATGTAAGATAATTAGCAATTTAAGATCATCGTGTGAATGTATTTAAGAAGCAAGTTATTGTGTGAAGTTGATACCATGACCTATCGTCATAAGTGTACAAAAATGTATAAAAAAGATGTGAAATAAAAAATGTAAATTTTATACAGAACAAAAGACAAAATTAGAATTTTTATGGGGATATAAATAGATTTTCTGGGAAATCACAGTGGGGTGATTCATTAGTGACGTCCGGCGACTGACTCTAGAATTGCTGGAATGAGGTTCTTGTGATGAGAAATTAACGGTACAATTTATAAATGACACTTTGTCATGTAATCGAAAAACCCTCGATAGCTCAGTGATAAGACATTCGGACCAGAAATCGAAGGACGTGGGTTCGAGTCCCACTCGGAATTCGTCATTTGGAATTATACTTTTTCTGTTAGATCAACAAGCATGATGACGGATTTAAGCAGAATCTCAGAGCCATGCCTACCTGGGACCGGATTCTTGATCGGTTAACTGATTGATGCTATCCGGAACTATTTCAGATCTAGAATTCCATCAATTACTTTTGAAAGTATTACATCATAAGTAGATGAATCTGTCGACTGATTTGATACAATTCTGACAGATTAATTACACTTATTAAGTCTTCAAAATGTGCTGAAATGTGTTCTAAAACAGGATTCTCGTTGAAATTGTGTTTTTGTTGAATTTTCTTTACTGTCTGCCGGAATAAAATTGTCATGAAATACAATATAATCGCTAGATGTTACGCACCCGATTACAGTCCGAAACCTGGTCCAAAATGTAACAAAATCCGGTTCTAAATATCTACTAATATGAATTGAATTTGAGGTTAATTTCAATTTTTATCGACTTAACAGCACCCAAATGTCTCCTCAATATCCTTTAAATTTCATTTTCTTTTTTCAATTTCATTGCTCTTGTTCGGGCTCCTCCGTCTATAATTTACTGTGTTATTCTAACTTTTATTCCCACACACGGCTGTTCTTAATTTTTACTGACGATTAATCTACATCCATCTTTTCAGACTGCTTTTGTCTCTCAAATTTTGAATTTTTTTGATCACGTAACGCATCTCACAATAAGATGCAGCGCCGCTAACGATTGATGACTATTATTTTAAGAATAAAAACAATTCCAAGAATCAGCAAGACGCTCACATCGTTTTTGTTCCGTTATAAAAAAAGTTCCCATGTCTATAACATTAATGGCATAGTTTTACTTACGTTTTTAGCCTGTGAATCATCCAGAAGAGTTGGATTGTTTTACGTGCTCAGCTGTTCTTTGGGGACATAAAAATAATAATTAGTATGGTGATTTGATATGAGGATGGCATGTGTCTGGGGAATGGAATTGCTTTGTTTTGTGGGGAATATTCTATGTTGTTGGTCAAAAAATTAAAAATTGGATTAGAGATGCTTGTATTGATTATGGCTAGTCTAATGACTAGTATTCTAGGATGAAATGGAGTTCATAAGCAGAGCAATGAACCAACGAAGCTGGATTCTTAATTCGCAATATCAAATGATCCAAGAAGTGAGATTGTTTAGTCCAACTTGCATCATTAATGAAAATGACACCCAGGACTTCGAGTTGTGGTTATTTACATGAGTAGTAAAGTAGCCATGTCAAGGTCATTGCCTATCGAGGGGAGTTCTGATCGCCATAACCCCTTTGACGGCCTTGCCCCTAGACCAAGGGATGTTGATGAACAGGTACACCTTAAGAAACACTGATACACAGAGGCTTGTACAGAAGAAGGATCTAAACAGTTCTGACTAAGTCACTATGCTAAAATATATTGTCAAATCCACTCAATGTCACAACATGACTCAGATTTAACAAGAATTCACCTTCAAAATCCCAAAATCAATTTTATTACGTCAAAATTCATCTAAAATTGTTCATTTTTCTCCCACAAAGAATTCTCCACTTAGCAAATAAATATTCCAAGCATCCAAAAAAGAATCCTCAAAATGTGAAGACTCAAATCTCTCAGAACAAGATATAGAATCTCCACTTAAGATGACAGCAGTATCTCCAAAAACAAAAATTGCTAAATGATATTCATCAGAATTTATTTGTTTTTTTATTGCACAAATCAGCAAAATTTATATCCAGATGATGAATGTAAATTTAAATTGAATATAGCTCCATAATTTTGATTTATATCGAACACATTTGTGTATCTAAAGCGGAAGTTCTTTAAGTTGTGTCAGATACATTTTCAGATTTCAATAAATTGTGTCAACATCTACGCAATATTGACTTACAGGAATTATAGATTACTATGGTTGAAGTTGTAGCAGAGCTGAAGGAAAAATGTATTAACGGTTGAAATATATTAAAGGCTGGTTTTAAAAAAATAGACAGATAACAGTTGAAAAACATTTGAAAAATCATAATTCAAAATTTGAAAAATTAACGGTCAAAAAATATTTAAACATTTAAAATCGAGAAATTTAACGACAAAAAAATATTTGAAGAACAGAGTTTGAGAAAAAGTTGAAAAAAAACGGTCAAAAAATATTTGGAAAATTAATGTTTAAAATTTAAAAATTTAACGGTCAAAAAATATTTGAGAAATTACCGGTCCAAAATTATTTGAAAATTTAATGATCAAAAAGTGTTTGAAACAAACGATCAAAAAAAAAATGAAAAATTAACGGTCAAAAAATATTTGAAAAATTAACGGTAAAAAAAATTTAAAAAAATAACGGTTAAAAATATTTCAAATCTTCATCAATAAAAAGCACTCTAAAAATCCAATCAATCATGAATGCTAATGCTATTCCAACTGATCGAATTTCACCATGTCCTCATACATATTAGCCACTTAAATAAATTAAGAGATGAGTTGAAGAAAAAAAAAACTTAATTAAACATTGGAATGCCGCCTTGAGTATTTTTCCTTCAAAAAGAAACGCGATCAGTTCAGGTGCAAATAACTTAAGTCAAAACATACCCAATTCTGTCAATTGCTAATCGAAAAACTAAACATCAACAATTTTTTTATATTTAAATTGAAAAAAAAAAAAATCGTGAAGAGAAAAAGTGAAAATATTTCGCATATGTGCATGGCCATGCCATTAACCTTGAAATCAAAATAACAAAAAAAATTTAATTTAAAATTCCGATCATGTTTTATTTCTTGTACAAGAAATGAAAAGCAGCAACAAAAATTGTCAATCGAATGCTAATATCTTTAATTTAACTTCTTCAATGAGAAACGAAAAATCAATGAAGTTGAAAAAGTTTCAGTGGAAATAGCAATGATTGCATAATATTATTAAACGTCATTGATTTGTCATGACATCGGCATGGATGATGAACTTACTAAGGTCGGATATTAATTGAAATGGCTTGCTACTTGCCATTATTAAATTTCTCTCATTTTCATTTTTTTCATTCATGAATGAAACTAGATTTAATGCCTTTTGTGGTGGGTTTGAAGGAAACGCAGTTCAGGACTGTTCTGATTGTTTAATACAATTCAGCTGAATTCGATCAATTCAGCATAAATTAGCAAAAACAGCTAAGTTCAAACGATTCAGTAAATTTAGCATATATAGCTTTGTTTAGCTGATTCAGTGTAACTAAGCTGATTCAGCATAGTTTAACATTTTGATTAATTCAGCTAATTCAGTTCATTTCAGCTTGTACAGCACAATTCAGTTGATAAGACTTAATTCAGCAGTTTGGTTTATTACAGAAATTATTACAGAAATTAGCTGAATTCAGAACATTTTAACCAATTTAGCTTTTATAGAGCAGTTCAGCTAAAAGAGCTTAGTTCAGCTGATTCAGCACAAGTTTTCCAGTTCAACTAATTCAGCACAAAGTAGTTGATTCAGCATACCTCAACAGTTAAGCTAATTCAAATAATTTATAACAGTTTAGCCAATTCAGTTCATATAGATTAGTTCTGCCAATTTACCATAATTCAGCTAATTCAGCACAAGTTGGCTGACTCAGCAATGCTTCGCATCCTAGTTAAAACAGCTAATTCAGCCCAGTTCAGCCAATTCAGAACAGCTTAGCCATTTCAACTAATACAGATCAGTTTAGCTAATTCAGCATAGTTTAATAGATTAGTCAATTTAATTAATCAGCTCAAATCAGAATGGTTTAGTCAATTCAGCTTATATAGATAAGTTCAGCTGCTTTAGCACAAAATACAAAAAGTTCAGCATATCTCAGCAGTTAAAGCAATTTAGCTAAAAGAAACTATTTTGGCTAATTCAGCACAAGTTAGCTGATTCTGCTTAAGTCAGTTGAGTCAACATAGCTCAACAGTTTAGCTAATTCAGCCTAATCAACTCAATGTCGCTGAATTTAGCTTAGTTCAGCTAATTAACACAATTAAGCTAGTTCAGCACAACTCAGTTAATTTATTTAGTTCAGCACAAATCAGCTGAATTCAGCAAATTTATAATTAAAGACATAATTACTCACAAAATTCCCATTTGCCTCTTAAATCAGCTGTTCAGCCACACGCCTCATTGAATAATCATTAATATGCCACCTCAAAGTGAATGAGCAGTCACATTACTACAAAAAAAGTCTCACAAAATACAGCACAACAATGAAATATAAGTAATAAAATACTACCTCTGATTCACGCAAATCTGAAGTACATTTAGAGTGTGCATACACATAATTTAAATATAAAAAAGTATATACTGGAAAATCCAAAGAATTTTGCATGAAATCGTCACCGAAATCAGTTACGTAATTTAATATTCAACGCTTGCAAGGCACAATAAATTTTTTTATGTGACAACTACAAAGAATTCCGTAAGTCCAAAAAGCTGTTTGTTTAGCTGTAATCATATTTTTTTTCGGTTTTTGGCATCAAAATTGTACAGTTTTTGTTGTGCTTACTTCGTTTATGGAAATTAACTGATGGCAGTAAGTCACAACACAATAAGACAAGACAAAAACATCGTTGATGACTATGGGAAAATTATAATCACCATTTGATGAAGCTGATCAAACTTGAATTATCTTAATGATTGATTGGGGGCTGTTTGTAAGTGATGTGTATCTGAAGATTGGGGTTTTTGGGATGACTGAGTTGTGATGTTGGAGTTTCTGAAACAGAAAATGAATAGGCAGTTAAGCGACTCCAGGCCGCTTGAATGGTCAAAATTCATTCAAATCCGAAAGTCCAAGTACAGGTAGATAAAGCAATCAAGCAAACCCAATTCAAGCCAACGTGATTCGTGTAGAATTCCAATTCAATTCCGGCTCCAAGTCGGCAAAGCGATCAAGCATCCGACCCCAGACTGACGTGACTGTGACTTGGTGTCGAAATCGGTTCACATCCGGCACCAAGTTGACGTGCAAGTCGGTTAAGCGATCAAGCATCCAATCCCAAGCCAACGTGACTCGGATTTGATGTCGAATTCAGTTTCAATCTGGCACCAAGTCGACGTTACTTTAGCATCAATATCTAGGATACTACAGAAAGGATATCTTGTTGATCCACCTATTGCTGCATTACTAAGACCCTAAACTTAAGGGTTCCCAATGCCATGACCAGGCTTTCAGGACTTTCAGGAGAGTTTCGGTTTCGGTATCAGTCACGAGAATCTGTCGAGACCGAGACCTCAGGAAACTTACCTAGCCCCTAGTGATAAAACCTTCCCTAATGATATTCGTCATGCATGATTCTTATGCTAACTGCCAAATCACCCCTAAATCCCCTCCCCAACTCAATGCTTGACATCACCTCCAAACAACCCCAATAAAGAATCTTAAACTTGTCCGTATGAGTATGCTAAAATTCACTAGAACCACTTGACTAGAGGTGATTTGATTCGTTGAACTCTGGGGAATTTCTGTCGATCATCATCATTGTCTATTCGTTGCTAGGAAGTACCGGAACTAATGGTAAATAAATTAAATAAAAATCCTATTAAGCAATATAGGAAGCACAAAAGTCGTGAATATCGTACGACTGAATTATGCTGAAAATATTTGCAGACATTTTTAAGTAGTTTTCAGCTTCTTTATGACAAGTTTTAAGATGTTATCATTTTTTGCAGCTACTGTTCCATACTTGTTGTTTGTTTTGTATTAAAATGTAGATTTGTGGTAAATTTTTTGTTGGTATTTTAAATATTCAGGACCTTGTGCTTTATAACAGATGTATGAAGTACCACTCCTTCAGATATTACAGATACTTTTAGTCTAAGAAATGTATAGACGTGGATTTTTGTAATGTTTTGAGTAGATTTGGTTATAGGCTGAGTTGTAGAGACCACTGATGTGGCATAAATGCATCTAGAGTGTTCTTGCTTTCCATGCATGTCATATAGAGTTGTACTTTGCATTCAGGACAGTGTTGAGCTGGGTTGATGTCGTTAAGCACTTGAGATTGTTTGGTAACTCTAAGACTAACCCTAACAGCACTACGCATTCGTTAGGGCACGCTACATCACTATGTTAAGGCCAGAACGCGAAGCTGTCTTGATGGCACCGTGATTGCTGATTTTGATCGATTTTTACATCAAATTTGCAGGTTTATCTATGAACAGTGAGCTCAAGAACTCATGGAAGCAAGTTGTTTATAGATACAGCACTAAACTAGGTACTGGAACTCGAAAAACATCTAAAGCCAGCGTATAAACGTCATTTGGTCAGCCATGAATCGAAATTGATCTGTACGACCAGCGAAAACCCGGATTCCACCTCTGAATCGTTCCCCAAAGCTTGGCTGGCTTCGACTACTGGATCAGTCCTTGAAGTTACCAAGATACCCAAGATACGAAAGCATCATAGTCTTCCGTACACGTCTGGGATCCATATACTTACTCCTAACAATAAAAATTGCCTGCTTGCTATAAAAAAAGCTAATGAAATAAAATATAAAATTCTACAATCAAGAAGCTCCACGTGTAGGTTGCAGATCAATAAAATCATTAGAATGAATAACAAACAATATTCAAACTTGAGTCATTTTGACATGTCTTGCTTATTCAATAAACTGCAACTTTATGAGAAATGTACACTTTAAATTGATTAGAATTATTATATCCAGCATGCGCAACTGTTTACCGGATATATTAACATTTAGTAATGAAATTAACACCATCAAGTCTATTCTTAGATCTCATATGCATCTGCAAAAGTTGGCATATTGGAATTATGGCAGATGGTAATAAAAATAATGATCATAGTAAGTTATGGAATATGGTGAGTTGGGCTATTATGATATTTTGTTGAAAATGGGATTACATTAGTGAGGAACAGGGTTGTTGATTGGTATGGAAGTAGATTTGGTTAAGAATTCGCATTAAATACCAACAATTCATCTTCAAATTGTAATAAATTGAATTTAACGTATTTTTCAAATTCAAATAAAAGATGCGAAACATTTTATAAGGTTCTAAAAAGATGCAAAAACTGAAATTGTATGGTTTTGAAGTGAAAGTAAACAATAAAAGTGCTGTGAATTAATATTTTGGTTAAAAAGTGTTAAAGCTTGTGAATCAACAGCAAAGGTAAGTCATAAAGTGATCTAACATCAACATAGTAATTGAATACCATGAAATGTGTGTGATTTAGGCAGTTTATATGATGAAAATCTTCTGTAAATCATGAAATTCGATTTCTATGTAAACATAGGCATAAAATCTTCTGAATTCATGGTATTTACTTCAATATTTGTGGAGATTCTTTACTAATTCTTAACTTTATTCTCCAGATTCTCAAAAAGTCTTCAACACTGCCTCAAGAACTTTTCCCTTACCTCCACGATCGGATGTCATTTTTCAATCAATAACTTAATTCAACTTTATCATTGCTCCATAAATGTCGTATGTAAATCTATAAAAGGATGGAAAAACATTGAACGATAAAAAATAATGGTAATAGCTTTTTAATCCACTTGCCATAGTCGTAAATTTAGGTTTGATTCTACATGCTACCATAAATATTATTAATGATTCTTGTTGCACAATAATCTTAAAATTCAATAGTAGTTACATCAAAATATATAAATATGAACGATAATGGCCAAAGTTGCTGCTTTAAAAATAGTTCTTTGTGGTATTCTGTTGCATATCATCGGTATATGTCCATAGTCACGTAGAATTCAACTAAGAATCTTTGAAAGACGAGTTTAGAGGAAAAAGTATAAAAATAAAGTCATTTGAAAGAATCTTCTTGAAAGTGTAGGGTGTGAAATATTATTGTTTAGAATTTTATTGACTACGTGCTACAGACAATTGTCTGTGTAGTCATAAATGTTGAATTAACAATATAATTGTCAGGAAATCTATAAAGTCGAAAACCTTCAAAATTTACTATCGTTATCTAATGAAAAAGGTCTATGCTACATACATGCGTGGGTAGGTTTGTAAATGTAGAAATTTTTGAGTTGTAGTCTTGTTGCTAAGTTAGTTCTGCTTCCTACATGCTAACCAATAGTACCTTTGATGGTCATTCCGTTACATCAATAATAGCTCAAATGCTCTAGATTGTTGGATCTATTTTGGAAAAGCTTGTTTGAATTCAATCTTAAGCTTGAATCAAATCTTGAAGCTTAACTTACTTAGCTGGTCATGCAGATCAACTGTGATCAATGGTCTCACTTAGTTTGCGTTTGAAGCTGGTTCTATTGCTGGCTGCTCTTCACCAATTACCAATATCAAATGCTACAATGATTGTTTCTATCAACAACCTCTTTCCAAGGGCTGCTCAAAGCTTAATGAATCAAGCAAGTAGTCTAAGTTCACTTCTAGCTCTGCTTGCGTACTTCCTTGATTGGGGCTCATGAGGGCACATTGCCGACGCTTTAGAGAGCGTCCAAAAGCCGGCTCTAACCTTCGAGAACTTCTAGCTCAATTCTGATAGAAATTTAAAGCCAACTTCCTTACTTTGTCGTCAATTTACTTAGCAAAATCGCTGATTATTGACTAAAACAGAGATTCCTTTCTACAACAACACTTTAACAGAACTCGAAATAGTGATTCAAACCTAGCAACTTGAATCTAACATCATCAATTGACCTATTAAACTACACAACTCCTATTTTATTAACCAGGAAGAAAATTCTCATTAAATTATGACATTTATTATTTATTCCTAGTAATCCACTGAGTAATCCTATTCATAAAAAGTCAATTATTAGATAGAAATGTTAATTTCAACAGCTTCATTTTAATTCAATTTTGTTTACGACCTGACGTTATCTAAAAGCATTATCTATAGCTTATAGCTTTATTAAATTACTAGCTATTAATAAAACTGTAAAAAGGTTCTGAATTGAAATTTTTTTTTTATTATTTTATTTTATTATGAAACTTAAAGGTGCAACTGAACAACTTAATCTTCATGCACTGCGTGTAAAGGAAGCTAATCTTATCATTGATCTTAAAGTTTTTTAATATTTTATTCTGATTTGTATGCAAATTTTACATTCAAAATGTAAAAATAAACATTAATATGCTAAATGGTCGATTACTTATGATATCCTGATTACATTAATTGGAATTGGAGTTTGTTTACTTACTTTGTTGATTGTAGAGATCAATAATGAGATCAACAGTGTATATACACCTCAACAGCACAAGCTGGTTAATCGACCCAAAGTTCAGTTCGTTGCCGGTATGACTCTTGTATTTGGATTTGGTTTAAATGGGATGGCTTATTCCAGTGTTGTCCAAAATGTGCTTTGCGGGACACTAGTGTCGTCCATGCTGCATGCGGCTTCGGTCAATGCTTACCACCAGGGTGTGCCATCTATCAATTGACATCAATTGACTACATCAATTGACAGAGCATGATGTAGACTGGAGTGGTTCTGATCCCACTATAAACTGTAGGTCTATTGAGTGCAGTGGTCTGGCGCACCTTCACTCGTTAAACAATCATTAGCCGCGTATCGCCCTAGCGCAGCTCTGGATCTTAAAGATCTGAATAACTAAAAGATATGATGTAGACTGGGATTGGATAGGTCGACTTGAATTGATTCGATTCGATACCCTAGAAGATAAGGATACCACTTTAAGGTTCCGTTCCAGTATTTTCGTACAATGAAATCATGATCTTTGCTTACTTACTTACTTCGCTGACTGTACAGATCAACTGTGATCCATGGCCCCTCAGATGTCTCCTATAACTGGTTCTATCGCTGGGTTCCGCCTGCCAATTGCCAATATCAAATGCAATATTGTCTCTATCGACAGCTTCCTGATCTTTGCTTGTTAGGGATATGTTTACACTTCTAGTTGACTCAGGAGTAGACTTAAAGTTCTGTACGATTACTAAACTAATTGCTAAAAATCCAACACTTGTTTCAAAAACGCTTAAAAATCTAATCGATCTATCTACACCGTGATTGCTCTCCCTTAAGGCTTTAACATTGATCTTGACAGTAAAATTATCTAAGTGATATAGAACTACTTTATTTGCTTTAGGGGATAGCAATTGAAGGACTCGTTGCCTAAGCCATTTTGACAGCATTTTCACAAATTAACATTAATTTTATTTGTAGTGTAAATTATAGAAGCTTCTAGCTTGCTTCTAGCAGTATCTAAATTGTAGTGTAAAGTGCGACTTAATGTTGTTGTGCAATTCTATGATTCAACCTTGCATGCAAGGATGGTCAGAATGGATTCTTTACCTGTAGAACAGGAACTATCAAATGATCTTTGAATCATCAGTTATGTCAGTATTGTTCAAACTCATTTGAAGGTAAGCATCGATTGAAACCGCACATGACATACTGTTTATGGCGTAGAGTGCCGTGACACACAGCATGAACAACCCTGACTCATGTCATTTACAAAAGATCAAGGAATTCGTCCATGTTAATTCTAATAATTAAATCAGCAATTTTAAGTACAATGATTCAATCATAAATAACTCATCTTCCCCGTAACCAGGTGGTCAGACGATACTCCAATACTATAAACACATGCGAATATTCTAAATAGCAAAATAAGTACTATATACGATAAACGCGACTTGCTTATATAATGAAGTGTGAGTGATTAGTCAATTCATCAAGCGCATACTTGATTTTATTATTCTGATGTCAATGAAACTTTTCATTGTTTAGGTTAGCCGCGCACAGTATATCGTCTTTTTATGCCTTAATCCATAGTGCAAAAAGAAATCAAAAACGCTTCAATTGTGATGAGAATTTATATATTCAATCCATATAGTCGTATAGAGTATAGAGTTGGGTGGGTGATTGTAAATGATGTCAATGGGGTTAGGGTGATGTGAAGGTGGTGGGGGTAGTTAAGTTGGAAATAGGGAAGGTTTAGGTCTGCTGTCGTTGTAGACTTAGTATTGGACATAAGCACAAATTCTTATAAAAGGACTGTCAAGTCAAGTTAAAAGCTGGGATGCTTGAAAATTGTTCAAAATTCGGATTTACCCCGGGGCACTTAAGCTCTTTTTTCGTTTGATTTAGTAAAATTTGGCAATTTTCATGTATTTTTGGTAAGCAAAAATTATCTCGAATATCACAAATCAGTTAATCGTTCAAAATTCCTGCACAAGACCGGCGTGACTCTGCCTTGGTGGAGATTCGCTTTGAATCTAGCACCATGCCATACCGGTGTGACTCTGACTTGGGATCAATAATCCGACTTGTGCTGTTCAGATAAGAGGACTATTGTGGACCATCAAACAGTTTAAAATCAGGAAATTGGCATTAAAATTAATTAAATTCTTATTTTACCCCGGGGTATTTAAACTATTATGTCATGGATAATGTGTTAGTATAGCACTGGGTTAGCCTTATTATACCCGTTCAACACAGCAAATGAAGACTTCAGTCAGAGCTGGACTTTGGAGTCCGAACTTCTAAGGAGGCGCCTTCACATTGGAGTCCTGCCAACTCTGACTTAAGTCTATTTTTGCACTATCACATTGCCATCCACTCTATAATACATATCCAATGGACGTCATCCACAAATAACCCCCACATAAACGACAAAGAATACTAAAAAAGAGTAGTAAAAAGGCAACAAAAAAAAGAGAAGAAATTTGCATTTAATCGAAAAGAGATTTTTTTTTATTTATTCAATTTCCACGGCAGTTCAGTACGGTGTTATCTTTCATTCGCGTAATATGCATTTACAGTGACTGCACTTAATTGACTAACAAATTAAATTGGAGAAAATAAGTTGTTAAAAATTGAATATTTAAGGCTTTCTGTGAAGAAGCAGTGAGAAGTGCTTTGAATTTTGACGGACATAACTAGCCTTAAAATGCTTAAATGAATATGCAATTAGTGACGTATTGAGCAAGATAATTTTTGTAACTAAATTTCAGAACTTTTATTTTTTTGTAAATCTCTTCCGTGTGATTTTTAAGGCATAGATTATTGATGTAATAATAATAACGTGGAAATACAGTGAGCTCATTAAGAATAGATCTTTAAAAAAAATGAAAATGTCTATGTTTAGCTGCTTCAAAATTGCTCTCAAATGTACACAAAATTGGAGTGTAGCTTAGTTCCTGAAACATTATTTTTGCACGATCGTAATTTTCAATTGAATTTTGCAATACATTTTCGGATCGCTAACAAATGTCTTAATTTTTAAAAGCAAAACTCTATTGTAAGAGTATAAAAGATAATTGGCAGTCGCATGCCAAACGCAAAAAAAAATTGCTATGTGATTGAGATTGGTTGTTGGCAGGTCATTTGAAGCTTTGACGATTTGTCAGGAAGAATTTTGTGGAATTTACTGAGACGAGAGTTTGAAGTTTTGGTGTTGAAATACTTGTGGGGAGGTCTACTTATTGTTCATGAATTAAGATGGATCGGCAACAAAGAGAAAATTTCAAAATCTAGGAAATTTACCTTACTGACCTTCAGGGGTGTAACTTGGAAGAGGAGAGTCGGATTTGACCCGAACCCACTCGGAAGTAGACCCGAATCCACACGGAAGTTGACTCGAACCCACTCGGAAGTTGACCCGAACTCATTCGGAAGTTGACTCGAACCAACTCGGATGTTGACCCGAATTCACTAGGATGTTGACCCGAACCCACTCGGAAGTTGACCCGAACTCACTAGGAAGTTGACCCGAACCCACTCGGAAGTTGACCCGAACCCACTCGGAAGTTGACCCGAACCCACTCGGAAGTTGACCTGAACCCACTCGGAAGTTGACCCGAACCCACTCGGAAGTTGACTCAAACCCACTCGGATTTTGACATGAACCCACTCGGATGTTGACCCGAACTCACTCGGAAGTTGACCCGATCCCACTCGAAATTTTACCGAACCCACACGGATGTTGACTCGAACCCATTCGGAAATTGCCTTGGATATAGATTGAACACCTAGCTCCATTCTTCGCGTCAGTGTCTCAAAATTTCCATACCATGACCATATTATCCACATCAAAATGAAAAAGCTCTATAATTAATTTTTATTTACAAATAAGGAACTTAAAAAATTGATTCCTTCACAAAAATCCAAATCACATATTTTATGGAAATAAAGCAACGACAAAAGAGAACTGCATTCATTCAATTCGACTTAGTTTACTTTACATTATTTTTAAATTAATTATTTTTACATTCATGAAAAATATATCGAAATGGATTTCCAAGACTCAAATTAAAGCTCATTCATTCACATCCTACAAATGGGAGTTGTTTGTGAGTGATGTCTGTCATTAAATAATTGTGGAGGTTGATATCTTGTATGGGAGTAATGAAGAGTAATGAAGAAGGGTGGGGAAAATGGTCCGTTACCCCGGGGCACTAAGTGGACTCGTTGTTCTACGATTTCTTGACCCAATGCAACCTTAAGCTCCACTTTTTGATGATTTTTGAATTTTCACATAGAATTTGAGTCATCTAAGTTGTCGATTCCTACAGAGAGACACTTAGCATTTAGGTGCAAAATGGAACCATTACCACGGGGCGCCAAGTAGCCTCGTCGTGCCACGGGGCACCAAGTGGCCTCGGGACACCAAGTGGCCTCGGGACACCAAGTGGCCTCGGGACACCAAGTGGCCTCGGGACACCAAGTGGCCTCGGGACACCAAGTGGCCTCGGGACACCAAGTGGCCTCGGGACACCAAGTGGCCTCGGGACACCAAGTGGCCTCGGGACACCAAGTGGCCTCGGGACACCAAGTGGCCTCGGGACACCAAGTGGCCTCGGGACACCAAGTGGCCTCGACGGAACTGCACCAAGTGAGTCTCGTAACACACAAGTGACCTAAACTGCATTGTGTACATCCAAGTGGCCTACGGGACACCAAGTGGCCTCGTATTTAAGACACCAAGTGGCCAATGGGACACCAAGTGGCCTCGGGACACCAAGTGTCACTTACGTACGACCCCCAAATTGAACATAAATTGTCGAAACAAGAATTTCAAGAATCTCGTAATGAAAACGAAAGTTAAAAACTTCTATTGTGTCATTTAAATCTTTCGAGATTCCCACCAAGTGGCAACATCGTGAACATCACATAGTCATTTTCATTTAACGGAAGCATACTTTTTGTAAAAAACATTAAAAGCATTTTTGTGTACAATTTTTTTTTAGACACCTTTTAAAGCATAAATAAAAATAGAAGCAGAATTAAAGTAAAGCAGCATCAATTGAGAGGATCACAAAAAGTAAGTCTATAAGACTGCAATTCAATTTTATGATTATATCCATGATGCACCAATCAATACGTACTGAGTCTTGACCCCGTGACAAGTGTGTCAATTTCAAATATTTAGGCACAAAACCACTAAATAACAGTGTCAATTAACTTTCTTAAGTTTAACTACATAGTGTCTGACTAAGAAATGTCAAGTAGTCCCAAAAATCAAATCTTCTGACAAACGTCACTTACGAATGACCCCTAAATTGAACATAAATTGTCGAAACAATAATTTCAAGAATCTCGTAATGAAAACGAAAGTTAAAAACTTCTATTGTGTCATTTAAATCTTTCGAGATTCCCACAAAATACCAACATCGTGCACATCACATAGTCATTTTCATTTAACAATTCTAAAAGCTATACTTTTTGTAAAAACATTAAAAGCATTTTTGTGTACAATTTTTTTTTTTAGAAAGTGACTTTTAAAGCATAAATAAAAATAGAAGCAGAATTAAATTTAAAGCAGCATCAGATTGAGAGGATATAATCATCAAAAAGGTAAGTCTATAATTTTTAAGTTATAAGATTGCAATTCAATTTTATGATTATTTGATGCTACCTGCTACCTGCTACTTTATAAAAATATTTACATTCGACTAAAGTCGTTAATATTTATTTTAATTCGTTAATTAAGAATTCTCATCTCCTGGGAGTTTTTTTAATTGTGTAATTTTATGAAATGTATTTTTATTGCCAAATTTGGTGACATTAAAACGTTCACTTTGAGGCTGTAATGAAATATTTTCTCGTTATTGTCATCTTGAACGTGAATTTGATGGAAATATGAATGTTTAATTAGCTTCAGTTTGGGGAAATATTAAGTTAATTTGTGAAACTTTCAGAATTGAAACTGAAATTTAAAACTTTTTCAAAATTTTAAAATCTAAATTCAAAATTTGGAAAATTAATTTTTTAAATTTGGAAATTTTGTTTTAAAAATTTGAAAATTTGAAAGCATTTTTTTATTTCAAAATTTGAAAAATTTTTTGTTTTAAAATTTAGAAATTTGCTTTTTAAAATTTGAAAATTTTGTTTTCTAAATTTAAAAATTTTGTTTTAAGTTTGAAGACTGTTTTAAAAATTTGAAAATTTTGTTTTTTTTTAAATTTAGTTTTTTAAAATTTAAAAATTTTGTTCTTCAAAATTTGAAAATTTTGCGGCCCGTTTCACTTAAGTATTTGTTTTTCAATTTCGATTTGGTTTTTATTGAAAATTTGTTTTTTGAAGTTGAAGTTTTTGAAATTTAAAAATTTGAAATTCGAAAATTTGAAAACTGTTTTTTAAACATTTGAAAACTTTGAATTTAAAATTAAAAAATTTAAGTTTTGAAAATTTTGTTTTTAAAATTTAAAAATTGTTTTTAATATTTTTTAAATTTAAAATTTTTCAAATTTTTTCACTAAAATTGAAAAATTTTCAAAATTTTCAATTAAAAAGTTTTTTGAACTTTTCCAATATAAATTGTATTTTAGTGTCTGTTAGATGCGTCTATAGCTTCAACATCCTCAAAAACATCATTCAATCCTCATTTCATACTTCTGCTTTCATGATGCTGTCGTTTCAAATGACTTGTTACTATTTTACAGTAAAAAAATAAAAAAAAATAAAAAAAAATATGAAGATAGATTTCATGACACAACAAAGAGAGTTATGTATATGCATGCATGACTATATACGAGGACAAATTGCATTACATAGGTGTATAATATTCTTTAAAAAAAAATCATTTAACGGAGATTCTTTAATCTCGTCAATGTATCTTTACACCGAATAAGTATACAAATAAATACACTTATTGGCAGAACAGCCTTACATTTTATTATGTATGTACATCTATCTCGCTAACTACAAATAGCTGACAAACATTTTCCATTGAAAGCATTTTAAAAGACATAAAAATATATCAATTGTTTATTTTTTTAAGCGTAAAAAGATCTTTTTTATTTTATTTTATTTTCTTATTTTAATGTCCAAGAATAAGAAGATGGGCATGGGTTCAACTAGTCGGTGGTATCTTTATCGACATCAAACAACCGAGATGATTTTATGAATTTTTTTTTTTATTTTATTATTTTAATACACAGTTTAAAAATAATTGAGGCTATTAAAAAAGTCTATTAAGTGTTTAATTTGAAATTAAATTCTTTGAGGTTGTTCAAGTGATGGAAGTGTATTGTGTGGTGGAATTAGAGGAGATTAGAATGGCGGGTTTAGGTAGATGCAAAATGTTGGGTTTAGAAGTATTTTTAAATTTAATATTTAATTTAAATAATTTTTATTTCTAATAATAACGGTTAAATTTTTAGAATTTTTGAAATAACGGTTAAAATTTTGAATTTTTGTTTTAAATTATTTCAAATTATTAAATAACAGTTAAAATTATTTAATTAAAATTAATAGTTAATTAAGAATTTGAAGACTTTAACGGCCAAAAAATTTTAAATTTTATTAATTTTAAAAATTAATTTTAAATTTGAAAACTTCAAATTTTGTTAAGAATTTGAACTAGTTTGAAAATTACAAACTTATTTAAAATTTGAATTTTAAAAATTTTTAAATTTCAAATCATTTTAGACTTTAAATTAAATAAACTAATGAATTCTCAATTAACTAGAACATTTTGCAATTGTTAAAAAATTTAAACATTGTAGGCAGAAAATCTGCGTTCAGCCATGCTTTGAAAATTCTTTAAAAATTTGTTACCGAATATTTTAATTTTAAATTGCATTAACTTGTCGCTTTATTAAACTTAATATGCATTAAGAACATATCGATTTACTAAAAATGGTCAATAAATTGAATAATGTCTCTATCATGTTAATCTATATGTAGATCTTATGTACGTTACGTACTCGCAACTTTGGGTGCGCTGAGTTACAAAAAAAAATTATGAATAATTTATCTATTCTCAGATTCATTTACGTACAATCAAGTTCTGGATTGAAATATGATTGAATTTATTTAGTTTTTTTTTCCTCAATCAGAATGGATAATTTGTTGCATACGTGATAGTCGCACAATGTATGCAGCATGTGCAGTGCATAATGAATTTTAATATATGTGAACTTATAGAATTACACATTAATTAATGACTGTATGATTCCAATTGTTGACAATAAATAGATAAATAAATAAATAAATAAAATTTTATTTCATACTTATAAATGATAATTAAAGCTGATTAGCATTCATTAATGAGCATTTAAGTTACAATCGAATGCATTGTGTTGTTGGTTTTAATATTATTTACATATTATGACCAGCTGGATGAGTATGGGAACTAAAATGTAAATCATTTAGATTTTTTTTATGTTTGAATTTTTAGCAATCAAATTTTAAAATTTTAGAATACAAAATCTAAAAGTATTAAATTAATAATTTTCAAATTATCGAATTTTCGGAAATTCGAAAATTCAATGCATGATTTGTTTGCAAATTCACAAAATAAAAATTGAAAGAGTTTTAAAAGTTGAAAAATGTTAAGAATTCAAAAAATTTAAAAATTTGAAAAATGACATTAGTATTTGCGGCATAATCTATAGTAATTGAGAATGCCATTAGTTGATGGCAATTAACAGTCATGAGGGTTGAATTTTAAATGGTTAAATGGTTCAGGAGTTTCACTTTTGTGATTTGTTGATCGAGTTCTGCTTGATTTGATAGATTTGTTGTTCAAATTTTTTTTGACCGTTATTTTTTCAAAAAATTTTAAAATCCTAAAATTTAAAAATTCAAAATTTTAAAATTTTGAAGATTAAAAAATTTTGGGCTGCTCTTCAAACTTGGGAAAATTTCAAAAATCTTAAAAACCGTTAAATCTTAAAAATGTATAACATTTTATTCAAATTTATTTTGAAATTCGAATAATTTAAAACTCAAAAACTTCAAAATTTAACAATTTAAGAATCTCAAAATCTCATGATCAAGGCCACTTCCAATATCATTAATCACTAATCCAAGATTCTATCTTAACAATTATTTAATCATCACATAAAGTTCTTCAACAACGCAGATAATAAATAAATAAATGCGAAAACGTTAAATGAAATAATTTATTATGTAATAGATGATGCTCTAGAGCTGGAACAAAAACCACATACAACAAGTCAACAACGACCTTCTCGCCAATGAGATGAATGAAGATGAAATATTTAGATTTGTAGCTCTACGAATTATGAATATTCTTTAAGAAATGATTGTTATTTACTAAAAAATTTCTATGTCCACGTGTTTATGTATGACATTTAGTTTCTATAACTTATGAATTGTGGACTTTCATATTTTTTGAGTTATTTCCTTTTTTTCTGAAGCTTTGTCAACACTTCAGATTCTGTTCAATGATAATATGTCTTAAGCTTTGTTGATATCTTGAGATATTTATACACATTTAAGAGAATCCATAAACATTTCGGGGAATTAAATTGATTCACATGTGGAGTCTCAGCAGATTTTTATTGTATAATATTTAATAACATTTGCACGATTTTGATGATTCATTAAGCGTGCAATACTGGATGGGAGAAACTGATAAAATTGGTTCTTTGACTTCTGATCTTTATCTTAAATTAGATTTTTCTGAATAGAGTCCTAAATTGGTATTTGTGTCCATAATATGATGGTGATTGCTGATTGTTTTGATTCTTTAATAATTTGTTTTGATGTGATATGATGGTTCTTGTTCGGAATCAGAGATGGCAAGACTTTGAGAGTCCGGACTCCACAAAAATCAAAAAAGACGCATCCAAATGGAAGTCTTGTCAATTCTGTTCAGAACCTTACAACAACTGAGGTTCTAGAGAAAAAGCAGACTTTACTGCAACATAACCAGAGTGGGACTCGAACCCTCGCTCTCTGAACTACATGCCAAGTTCTCTTATCTACTGAGCTATCAGAGGATGTGAAGAGAGTGTGGTCAAATCCTCACTTAAACCTTCTTTCTCTATTCAATGCTCATTACACAACTAATATCGTTGAATCAAATACAAGATTCAAAATCCAAATGTTCTAGTGTACCTAGGATTAATATCTGCCTCGTTTTTCTTGAGATAGTCATAAATTTGCTCAGATTTTGCTCAATTTTGTCAAATAGTCGATTAATCTACGTTGAACCTTAACTTCCGACTGATTTTAATGTTGGTTTTTGTATTTTGGTACAAAACAAAGATATGAGTTCAATGAGCATAGTATAGAGATAGTATCTTAAGTGAGGATTTCGTCATATTCTCTATCAACTCGCGGTAGCTCACTAAGTAAGAGCACTTTGCATGTAATCGATAGGACATACGTTCGAGTCCTACTCTGGCTATGTTGTGCAAAAGTGTACTTTTTTGTAGAATCTAAGTTGTAGTAAGTTTCCGAACATATTAGATTCTCACCCAAGTTAACCTTAACTTCAATTTCCCCTCAATATTCCTCACCAAAACCAACTCCAACCATCCAATTATTCTCGTCTGCCATTTGTCTGCTAATTCAATTTGTTGTTATTCATAAAAAAGAATCGCCATAAAAATCAAGAACCATAAAAACTCTGCAAAAAAGTTTTATTTAAGCAGATCCCGTGTTCTCTTACGTGATCGACTTATTGCCATTGAGTATCTACTTTCACACCTGGAAATGATGTCATAGCCATAAAATCAATGAATTCATTTTAATTTTTTATTATCAGAACCGAAAAACAACATAATCGAATATCGTAAATATAGACAGCAACTGTAAAGTTATAGGCATGAAGAATCAGAACTGATGGCTATTCTGGTTCCTACACACTCAAAATAGAAAGTTTAAATTACGCAGAATCACTTAATTCCAATTCATAAATTAGATAGGCATAAATCTGATGATTCCATATAAAGGCACAATTGTGTAGGTATGGACAATAATTAATAATATTGACCAGAATATCAACTTTATATCCAAAAATGTATTTTTTGTCTCAATTTACTAAAGTGCTTCTCGAGGTTCTGTTTCTTTACAAATTCCTTCTTTTTATTTAATTCTTTATAAATTGATTTGTGAGTCACAGCATATAAACGCATCAATTATATTCTGTTGTGTATTCTTCTTTTTTTTGACTTTTGTTAACAATCCTTAATCCATTGTTTTTATCTTTTTATAGCCAATTTAGTGATATTCATAAAAGAAACTGTTATTGGATGCAGATATCTTTAATATCTGTCATGTAAGGCTTTTTGGAGATGCAAAATGTTTATGAATTTCTGAGACTTAAAACTGTTTATCAAGTATCGTTGCCCTTTTGACATAAAAGCTCACTTGACATGTTCTCGGTAAAATGAAGGTCAGGTCACTGTGTAGGGCTAGATTCCATCAAATCCGGCTTCACTCCAGAAACTTCCATGTTCCCAAATTACAATCATTTCCATAAGTGGAACAATATAGCGTCTATGACACCGTTTCGTAGTCGTTTGGACGAGAATATGTAAAAATGAAGATGAGGTAACCTAACGGAACCGTGACGGATGTTTTTGCCTGTTTGAAGTCTATTTTTGGCTCATTTCGGGAGTTGAAAAAATTGGAATTTATCGTAGCGTGCTGTTCGGGTTTTGGCTAAGTTGATGTAAGATTCTGTATAAGTTCCATATGCATAGAAGCTTTTGGCAACTTCATGTCAGACATTGGAAATAATGTTATAGATTTAAATTAGTGCATCTTACCCAAATTTTATCTTTTAGATTCACAGTCAATAGTTAAATTTGAATATATAAAAGATTCCTAAATAACCGAATAGCATATCTTAGTTAATCTAAAGAAAATCCGGCACCCGGTCTTAGTGACCTTGGCATGGCTCCGGATCAGGGACGTAGCATCAGGGTAGAGGGGGCGGCATTGATTGCAAAAATTGTCCAGGCCCCTCCTAGAGAAACGTTCTGGCTACGCCACTACTTCGGATATAAACCGAATATAACACCAAGTCAGGGTCATGGCAGCTAGCTTAGGAACGGTTTTTTGTTCGATTAACCAATTTTTGCTGTTCGGAAAGTATTAAATGTGAATATCGTAGCAGTTTGATTGATAGAAATTAAAATAATCACTATAAAAATCATTCGTATAATTAAAATCGGTATATACACTAAAATGAGTGTGAATATCTAGTCCAGAATTTACAATATGCAGTAGTAATTCTGTATACAGAGTAACAATTTTGGACAATTTTTAAATTTAAATTCGTTTTTTGCTGAATTTTAAATTGAAATGATTTAAAAGAAGTTGAGGTCATTAAATTGTGTATACAATCAACAAATTAAAGGGTTCGATTCCTTATACAAATATAATTGATTTTTCCACTGGATATTGGGACTTTTTAGCGCATTTTTGAAACTTGTTTTCAAAATTTACTAAGTTTACTAAAAATTCGTTCGGCTGTTCGTGCGGCTGTTCGGTCGGCTGGATACGATATAAATACGTATACATCGTATAAGAACAAAAAATATTCGTATATATAAGTTATGTATACGGTATAAGATTTTTCAAATCATACGCATTATTTTAAGTACTATAATTAACAGTTTTTCATTTTCAAATACAACAAAACTAAAACAACAACACGTTTTTACATTGTTTTATCAGTGTTTTGCATGTTTGTAAATGTTTTTACAGTGTTTACTGAACAATGTAATTGAATTTTTTTAAAAAAATTTTTAGATTTGAATTTACAAAATCCGTTAATTGATGAAATTTTAAATTTTTGGAAGTTTAAAAAATCTTGTTTTTTACAGATTGAAAGTGACTTTCTTACTGGATCATTGGTTTTGAAGTACAAGGTTTGGAAGTTCTAATTTCTTACTGGATCTTGTGTTTTAGGTCTGGAAGTGACTTGTTAATCAATTACTGATCGCTGGGACAAAAATTTGCTTAAATCCCTCGATACATATAACACGAGGTATATAATTTTTTTTATTTTTAAGCTTAATTTTTTTTTTTAAATTTACTAAAACATTTTTAAATTAATTAATTTTAAATAAATCCACAACTAAAACGAATTTCACATCAGCAGACATTCAATAAATATAACTCAATTATGACTTGTTATGTCCATATCCAAGGAAACAAATAAAACACCAAATATATTCATATCCTAGTCTCATAAACCAATCAATGAAATTGCAACCATTAATTTTAACAGTTTTACATTTATGCTGCTCAATAATTACTTCCAATTTTAACATATTTGAACATGGTCGTACGCTAATTTTTGACTTTAATATTTTTTAGTAAATTGAAATGTTTTTGAAAATTAATAATTTTTAAGCCATTTATCATTATTTATGTATGAAGGATCTTGACACTGATTTTTTCACACTAATTTCTGACTCATTCCTTTAATTTTTTAATTCAACACCAAGAAATCAATAATAGAATATTAATATCCTACTGAATCATTTCAATTTTTGTGTTATTTTGACTTTAAAAATTTTATTAAGCTTCAACAACATTAATCATCGCCATCATGATCATCTTCATTGTTTTCGAGTGTAGGAATGTTTGGATGTTACGTAACGTTTAGAGCAGTGATGGACAATCTGTTAGACACACCATGGTGTGCCCAGGTTACACACCATGGTTGTTGCTCAGGTTGTCCAATATGGTTTCCCAGGTAGCCCACCATGGTTGCTCTAGTTGCCTACCAAGGTTGCCTTAGTTACCCACCATGGTTGCCCAGGTTTTCCACAATGGTTGTTCAGGTTTTCCACCATGGTTGTCCAGGTAGCTCACCATGGTTGCTCTAGATAGCTCACCATAGTTGCTCAGTTAGTCCACAATGATTGCTCAGTTAGCTCACCATGGTTGCCCAGTTAGCCCACCATGGTTGCCCAGCTTCCCCACCATGGTTGCCCAGGTTGCCCACCATGGTTGCCCAGTTAGCCCATCATGATTGTCCAGATAGCTAACCATGTTTGCTCAGCTAGCTCACCATAGTTGCTCAGCTAGCCCACAACGGTTGCCCAAGTTGCCCATGATGGTTGCCCAAGTTGCTCACGGAACTTAATTTCCAAAAATTCCCAATTTTTTTGTGTTTTAAAAAATATTTTCAAACAAGTGAAACTTAAAAATTTCACAACAATTTAAATTAATCATCACAGTTGGCATGGGTTCCAATTTTTTTTCACTAAATTGAATAATTTCACGGAAATTAAAAGACAACTTGTGGTGCTAAAAGTTGAAATAATTACAGTAATTAACACATAACATCCATCACAGAGATCTGTGAATCATTAAGGCTGAAAAATCAATAAATCTATTATTGTGCCGCGATGTCATTTATCATTTTTGAAAAAGATTTTTTTAAATCCTGTGTCGAGGAATCAATTGAAATTTACAAATATTCTACATGTGAAACATTCTCAAAAATTAATTTATCATTTTTTTTTGAGGCTATGAAGGAATTCAAAAAGTGATTTTCTATTAAGTTTAAGTAGCAAAACACCTGTTCCTCATCAATTTTACAAACAGCCAAACATGAAGATTGTGAGGTGATCAAATTGTAATTAAAGAAATTTTGTGATGTTTTGGAAGGAAACTATGGATTTTTGTAGACTTTTTGTGTAAGGTAAGGAGTAGTTTTGGATGTTGACTGAGTAGCATTCAGATCGTTGGGTTTATTAGGAAAGAGTCATCAAGATCAACTCTGATTTAGCTCTTTAGAATCAGTGTTGTTATCCGATTGATTATCTTTATTGCAGATTCAACTTAATTAATCTAATTCAAGGCGTATATAGCAATATTAATGTTCTTACCAATGTCTAAACAGGATAGTGGATTAGGGATTTGGATGATCTTCCATTAGCTAGGGAGATCGGGGTAGCCAAAGTTTGATCCATCAAGTGAATACCTTCCTGTGTCATTCATTGCTACCATTAAATGCACCACTCGCAATCGAGCTCTGTCTGAAAATGTGTATTTGAAATGGCCTGTGGTGTTGCAGCCGTACAATCACATTAAAATATCCTAAGGTTTGCAACCTACTTTATCTCAGAACCCAACATGTACAAAGAAGGATCATCATTATTTAAATAAGTTTGTAGCTCTCATCCTGATTTTTAGTTGAAAATTTCCAATTTTTGACCTAATAAAGAACAGTCCTCGACTTGATTCAATCCCGAATTCTATTTTTCTCAGAGATTCATCTTGGTTTCGTAAAATTTATCATTCAAAGTACGTTAAGTTCTTAAAAATGTCCAAAATTTGTAAATGGCAGGGATTCGAACCGATGATTTCTGAGTTGTCTCACTGATTTTGAGCCAAACACCTTACCGATTACACCACAAAGGCACCTATTTTCTTATGTTTGGGTTAAATATCTGACTTACATTATCTACATGCATTGATTGACAACGATCATCCATGCATCTTTCACCACAAAACCGATCGCATTAGATCGATAGTAGCAATCATCTCCCAACTTACTCCAATTTTAAATATGTGGCATCATAAACTATTAAATAATATTTTTAAAAATTTCCATAATTATCAGTAATTTTTAACATAAGTAAGTCGTCACTCCATGTGTTGCTGTAATGTGAAAATTATAATGAAATTGAGATAATAAGAAAGATGAAGAGGTGTCACACAGTGCTGTCATTAAATTATATAAGCTGCAATATGTAACAAAAAAAATGACAGAAGAAAAGTTCGTGCCTTGCTCCTATTCAATCACTTTAGAAAAATTCGCAATTTTTTTCTCTTCTGTTTGTTTATTAAAACTTAAAACTCAATTGTTTGTGTATACAGCTTTTCATTTTTATTTCATGGCTTATTAAATAATATTTTTGTAGCTTGGAAAGAAGCCGCACATGTGTGGCTTTGACTTAATACCATTATAATAGAGGATTTTTAATTTAGGAATTACTTCACAGCAGAAGCCCATTAATTTACTTATTCATCTTTCTCGCCGTCTTTCTATTTCTTTTTGCTGTGCCAAAGAAGACCTCTTTGGTGCTTTTTAGTGAGTTTTTTGGGAGATTGTAGCTTGTTGATGTGATTTGGCTGACTGACCTGGTGGATAAGTGAGCAGATAGATAGAGGCGTATTCAGGAGCGGTTTGGGGGCTACGAACCTTGCATTACTGGGCATTAAGATTGGAAACATTTGTCAAAATTTAATATTAACGGATTTTAACAATTTGATTTTTAACGACTTTTTCAAATTCAAATTTTAAACCCGTTAAAAATTTAAATTTGAAATAATTGAAAGTTAAATTTCGGTCAACTTTTAACATTTAACAAACGTTATTCAAAAAATTTGATAAAATGAAAGTTTTGAAACAAAATTTGAATGTCAAAAAATCATTAAAAATTCAGATTGTCCAATAGTGAATTTTAAAATCGTTACATTTGAATTCTAAAAAATTGAAAAAAAAAATTTAGAAACCCGTTAGAAATTTTAATTTTTAAAAAGCAGTTGAAATTTCAAATTAAAAAATACCGTTAAAAATTTGAATTGTCAAAACAGTTAACATTTGAATTTTAGAGAAATAGTTTTAATTTTCAAAATAATTAAAAATTCAAAAAAAAACTTTGAAATTAAAAAAAATTAAACTCTAAAAACTCGTTAAAATTTTCATAAATTCAAATCATAGAAAACCGTTAAAAATTTAAATTTCTTCAAACCAATCAAAAATTCCCATTGCCGCTCTAAAATTGCGCCTTAGTCTCCCAACCAACATCACAACTCATTTTCAATCTATTTGTGTATCAGAAGATGAGAACAACATTATGTTATAGGTTATAAAACATTACCAAGAATGATGTCATAATATCAAGCATTTATTCTAAAAATAACAATGGACATCAGAAGAAGTTCTGCTAATAAGAATACTAAACACATGAAGATGTACAGACTCGATAAAAAAAGGTTCAAAATGTTTTTTTTTTTTTATTTTTTTTTGCGAAAAAAACTTAAATTAATGGTTGAAACAGATGACTATAATACAAAGAACGTTCGGTGGATGGGGTTTAATTAAATTGCGAATGTTAGGAATTTAGAATTCTTTGAAGTTCTTCATTTGTTCAATTTGGATATCATTTATTACACAATTAAAATTCCATATTTCACAGCAATCTGTTGATTTCGTGCGAATTCAAATTATTATTCTTAAGAAGGTCGTTAATTTATACGAGGTATACCGCAACTTTTGATCGTGTGACAATGGGAATGAGAAGAACTGTAATTAAATTTGGGAATTTTAAGGAGATAGAGGTTTGGTTGGGGTGAGTGGATTGGTCTAGGGTGGGTACTCTAAAGATTCGTCAAGAAAATGAGATTTTGCTGCTTTATTCTTGTCTATAATGCTTTGTAAAGCCCTCATAATTAAGATTAGAGTGTCAAAATTAATATTTAGAGTTGACTTTAGAAGATCATTGCTTACTCTGTCCTGAACACTAGAGTATATACATACCTTTGTACATTAAAACATCACATGCTTTGAGAGAGTGCGTGTGGACCATCTCTCTAATAAAATTCAATCTCATGGAAGACTCAATCCCTTTCGAAGCACCCTAAGCTATACCTTTACCTCAAATCATTCCATTAGATTGTCCAGAGGCATATATAAGTATCCATTGTGTGATGTTGTTAATATTTATGGGAATCCTTGTCATACCGACAACTCGAATAGAACAAGTCAGTAAATCGATCCAAAATCTGGTGCCAGGATGACGTGACTCTTGCATTGTGCCGTATTCAAACCGAATCTGGCACTAAGAGTCAGAGTCAAACTGACCTGGGGTTGAATTTTCGATCGATTAATCGATTTTTGCTACTCTGACAGACTTCCAATGTAATTACTTCGAGGTTGACTTCTTGTGAGAATCGAACCCAATTCCCTTCAAATTAGAAGATTACATATTCCTGACCTGTCGCCTAACCACTCAACCACAGATGCCCTACTCTCGCAACTGACAAATTCGCCTTCAGATTGCGCAATATCAACAGATTCTACCTTACTTCGATGCCTTAAAATAATGAGACTCAAAACATTTACCTCAAAGAAATTCTCAAGAATCAATGACAGATTACCCATCCATTGCCCACCAATTATTATCTCCATTGTCATTTGCCATTGTGTCTGACTCGAAAAAAAAAGTATTTTAATTTTAAAAATAGCCGATGACCTAGCAACAGTTCACTCAATCGAAAGAATCACGTAATGTATGAAGAACAGGGATATGAAAAAACTAATTACAAGAATCTTCACACATCACATAACATTTAAGACTCAAGTCGACCTCAGATGATCAGAATTAAATTATTAGCTTTAGTTAATTATTTAAATGACTTATTTACTGTTAGCTGTGGCACGGACGAGTTGGAAAAGACCTCGAGTTTGGAAGAATTTTAAGAATGTTTGCGTGATTTCCTAGAATTATCATATTAATTTCATAATTCTGTGATTTTTTAATTGATTTTTCTGAGTTGGAACTAGATCTATAAAAAGAATTTCGTGTATAAAATGCGTCGCGTAACTTCTTAGGGCACCAGAAATAGGCATATGTAATAAAATTCTATTTATGCTCACTCATACGGAAAATCACAAAGCAATTCAGGATGTAGACCAGACAAGAAATATTGAGTGCTTTTTTTCGCTACGCCCTTTACGGATTTTGTTATAGTTTCAAATTTATGACGTAATTTTATCGATCTTTGAAGGTATTACTTCATTTATTGAAGATCAGTGGGACTCGGGATGATTTGGAAAATTGAAATCCGGGATGAAAGAGGTTGTGATTGATATTTTGAAAAAAAGATTTGCACAATTAGCCTAATTAAGTCCGTGAAAATTTGAAAAATATTCAATCTTCAAAGATGAAGCTAACTTCATATCATAGAAAGTCATTGTTTACTTTTCCACTTCGCATTTTTAAAATCGAATTTTACATCAGTTATTAGCTTAATTAACTTACTAAATAGATAATATGATCCGAAATCAGTGAGCAAACAAGAAAAATATTCAATTTACAAAATTGAAGCTAACTTCATGTCATAAAAAGCTTTGTTTACTTTTCCACCTCGAATTTTGAAAATCGAATTTTACGTCAATCATTTGCTTAATTAACTTATAAAATTGATAAATTGAACATAAATTAGTGAGCAAACAAGAATAATTAATGATTTCCTTGAATATCATCAAAGAAACCCAAGAAAAATCACATCAAAACTTCATAAATTCCAAATGCGTTCCCAACCAATAAACCCAAAGCCCAACTTTATTCTCTGAAAATGTTTTTTTCGATTCTATATCCTGATATGTTCATTGAATAACTTAACAACTCCTTGTACCATTCAGTAACAGCAAGAGAATAAATAATATTGTTACACAAAGTTCATCTTAATGTGAATAAGTAAGAAAAAAAAAATTCACAATGTAAATTTTCTGACATTCCATTCACCTTGTCGTGATGCTGATGATGGAATTGAAGAGATTATAATTTTCACGTAGACAGTCGTTGCTCTCTCATCTTTTTTTGTGCTGATTGTGTATTGTGTGTTAGAACATCTGATTAACCATATGATTTGTGAAGTTTTAAATGAAATAAAAAATGATCTCAATTTTAATATTAGGGTATGAAAGGAAAGAACACAATAATGAATCAGGATAGGTGAATGTCGATAAAATATCCGGCAACGGATAATAAAGCCAATTATTGATCAATTTATTTCAATTTTTTTATTTGTGTTCTTTTAACTGAATAAGTCTTTGTGGATCGTGTTGCGGTCAAAACTCTTTATTTACTTGCTTGGTGATTGTTTAGATACAAAATGTGATGAAATATTAGGAGCCAGTGTGAAACAAACGATAAGAATTTGTTTTAAATTTGCGTTAATGGACTGAAAATGTTACACAAAAGTGAATCCATTTGTTATGTTGTTTACAATTTTCTTGAATGGCTGGTGAATTTGAATATTAAGGTTCTTGTTAAGATGGCAATGAATAACTTTGAAGGAGCAAATTGTTTAATTTATAGACTCAATTTTGAATTTTTTAAGAATTTGTTGAAGCAAAAGTAGAATTTTAAAGGCTTTAGAGCTGCAAAAGAAGAATTTGTAAGATTTTAAAGATGCAAAGGGAGAATTTGTAAGGCTTTAGAGATGCAAATTTAGAATTTGTAATGCTTTATAGATGCAAAAGTGGAATTTGTAAGAATTTAGAGATGCAAAAGTAGAATTTGTAAGGCTTTTGAGATGCAAAAGGAGAAATTGAAAGGTTTAGAGTTGAAAATTAAGAATTTGTAAGGTTTTAAATTAGTAACGCTAAACAAACTGCCAGTATGAGTTTAAATTAAATCAAAAACCCCAAAAATTACGATCCAAATCCAATTCCACATGTCAAACTACATAAAATCACATAAATCAACAAATAAATCAAAGAAAGTCAATGTTAATGACCTTGAAATAGAAGTGAGAAATGAACAACTGTAAAAACTAACCATAAATAGTCATTGTCTAGACTATTCGTCATAGATATTTCAAAAATGATGCATGGATGTTTTATGAGGTCAAAATCATCGTCATCGATTATTCATCATCATTGAGAACTTTCCTAGAAATTCCCAAAGGTCATCGATGCATTCCATCCGCACACTTAATAGTTGAATTCTCGATGTTACTCGGACTGAATGAAACATGCAAATGAGGAAGAAATAAAGTTTCAAAAGAGAAAAAGAAGAAAAAAAAAGCAAACAAAATGTACAGCTTCGTTGATCATTTGAGTCAAGGCTGCTCAAGGTTGGGGAAATCGTGACATTTTTATTAGCTTTATTATTTATATATTTTTATACATTTTTACATCCAGTTGGAATAATCTTATCAATTTTAATTATTATTACAAACATTTCTTTCCCAACTGCTTCTAAATAGCGAATCTAAAGAGTCTCATTTATGACCTAAACCTTGTTAATTATGTCCCATTAATATGGAATTAAACATTGTTTTAATATCAAATTTTATTGACTGTTAAATTATTCCTTACACTCGACTTACTTGAACTTCAACACTTCAAAAGTGTCAATATCGGATATATTTTGCTCAACTTTATGAGTGCTTGTTGATATGAAGCTTCCGAAAAAGGGTTAAGTAAGATTTTATCTTTTACAATTTAATGGAAATGAAACAGTTAAGTGGTTTGGTAATGTTGAGAAATGTTTAAGGTACAAACCTTTTGAAGATTAAGAAATTGAGTTGGAAATTTGGATTCAGATGCTTGGGTTTCTTAGCGACGCAAAAGAAGAAGGTTCCGGAAAGAGCTTTAATGGCTCCGGAAAAAGGGGCTTTAAAGGCTCCGGAAAATGGGGCTTTAAAGGCTCCGGAAAATGGGGCTTTAAAGGCTCCAGGTAAGGGGCTTTAATGGCTCCCGTAAAAAAGGCGATAAAGGCTCCTAAAAAGAAGTTTTAAAGGCTCCCGAAAAGAGGCTTTAAAGGCTCCCGAAAAAGAGGCTTTAAAGGCTCCCGAAAAAGAGGCTTTAAAGGCTCCCGAAAAAGAGGCTTTAAAGGCTCCCGAAAAAGAGGCTTTAAAGGCTCCGGAAAGACTGTTTTATTAATGCTGCAATGTGGCATCCATATGACTGCCATTTGGTCTCCACATGGAGTCGACTTCCTTATGGTGTTAATAAAAGAGCTTTTGTGGAGCTCTGTAGCAGACCTCTGTAGTCATTAGTGACGCTCGAGGTTATAAAGAGACAAAAGGCATACTCAGATGCTTACGTGGTTTGCTAAAGCTGATGCCAATGTGATACCATGGGTACAATGAGTATACTGCTAGGTTGTACCAGACAGGGGCGTAGTCAGCCTCTGATATTAGGTGTTGCACTGATATTCGAAATATTCTTTCGATATTTTAGTATAAGATAACAAAATAGGTCAGTAATACTGCTGCGATTCACCCCTTTTCAAGAATAAACCTCCGGATAGTGCTCTGCATCCTCTAGTTCTTATTTTTGGCTATGCATCTACCACCAGATATAAACATACCCAAGGTGTGAACATTGCAACTCATTAAAGTAAGACATAATCTATAACAAACCATCAATCATGCCCAGACTTTTGAACACAACAAAAAAACACAATTTTTACAACAAAGTTTGCACAAAAATGTTGCAAAAATTCAACAATTTAATTCAAAATTAAAATGTTATGACTTTTTGATAGCCTCAAAAAAATTGACAATGCAAATGTTTTTTTTATAAATTCAATTGAAGCCTTCATAATCCAGACAACAATCCATTCAAGCTCATGTGAGCATAAACAACACTTTCAAGAGATCAAAGATTACATAAACTTTTGATAGCATTGCATTAAATAAAAAAAAAGCTTTCGTCATGCTTGACATAGACCTTTATGTCCATTATTGAACTTCACATTCAATCTCATTAATCTTATTTAATTCCATTAATATTAAAAATATGATTATTGCAGATCAATTCTAGACATTCTATATGACTGGATTGAATGTCATTAATTGAGACATTTTATTTAACTTGCAGGTTGCTAAGTGGCAACAAGTCATAGTACTTTAGTGTCTAAATCCAGTTGAATATTTAATGAGACAAAAAACAGAACATTAAGGACTTTAATTAAGTTGTAATCAATGCAAATATTAAGCAATAAGCATTTTAAGTGCTAATTTAGTCAGGGCTTTTGGATAATTTCAAAGAAAAACAGCTTAAAGCTGAATTTTTCCAATAATTTACGACCATCAACAAGCCTTGAACAGATTATTCTGAGAATTTTAAGCAGCCCAAAAGTGTTAATCAATACTTTTTACTTAATTCATCATTTCCTACTCATCAACGAACCTTGCAATGTTGCTATGAGGTTTGGGGGCGTTTGAAGTGACGTCTGTTGATGAATTTTGTTCTTAGGTCACTCAACTCCTTCTATATCCACAAAAACATGGAATTTTCCTCATAAATTGCAATTTAAGTCCAAAAATCCTCCACATATCTCCAGATTCCCTTCCAATGAACGTCATTTACGAACATCCCCCTTTAGAAATTTGACAAATTAACACATACTTTACAAAAAGGTTAATTTGTGATGCATAAAATAAGTTTTTGTCGGCTTTTTCACTTAAAAAACAATTAAAAATGGAATAAATTTACACAAGTTTGCTTTCGTGTGTGCAGTTTTGTGGAACGTTTAATTTTTTTATCTTTTGGTGCCGTCTGTGTTGTCGACTGATTTATGAACAGTAATTTTTTTGGTTTTATGGTTGAAGGAGTTATCGCACTTCGTTGATGAGACTGTGGGAAAATGTTAGGGGTGGTACAAAATTGCGGGTCTGCAGAATTTGACGAACTATAAGGAGCAGTCAAAAATTGCAAGCTTGTGCAATTGAAATGCAGGAAATGCAGCCTTTTCAAATGCCCATTTTTGTGATTTTAATTAGTATCCAATAGACATAGGCCACAATTTAGGAAGAATAGACAATTTTGTTATAAATTTTAATAAAATTGCATCTGAAATTTAACTTTTAATTAGCAAATAGTCGAAAAAAAACAATTATTTAAAACTTAACGTATTTTTAAAATTCAAATGAAATCCTTGGCATTTGTATGGTTCTAAAGTGATGCAAATTGTAAGGTTCTAGAAGAAAATTTAACAATAAAGTAAAATTCTTTAGAAAAGTTTGATAAAATATAGAAATTGAACGATTTTAGTGATCATAAGAAGTAAACAAGCTTACAAAAGTATTCAGAAGTGAGCATTTAAGGTTGATAAACTCAATTGATCTAAAAAACTTAAAAATTCAAACAAATATCATTTTTCTTGAAATCTGAAGCTCAAATTCAACTAAAAATTGATAATACAACGACGTCCAACTGCCGTGATGACTAAGTAGCATCTCTCAGGTTAGCTTATCACTTAAATTACCACAAATTAATCTTCAACTACAATGAATCGTAAAATCTTTACCAATTTTTCATCTTTAAAGTAAATTTCATTATCAATTTCTCGCATTTAAGGAGAAAACGTGCCATTAACGAAATTTATATAGTCAGATTAATGTCAAACCATGACTACACTGACTTGCCATCCTTTCCTTTTTATTTACAAAATAAAGGCTTATAAATGCTGCTGTAAAAATATTTAAAAATTATGAAATCATATAACTTTATTTGCATAATATAGTCGATTTTTACAATTTTGGTATAATTTTACATGTTCTAGTTCCTCACAAGATACAGATCTGGTTTCTCTTTCCCCGTTCACGCAGCAAAATCTCGTAAAATATATCTTAAGACGTAGCAATCAAGGAAAAAAATCTATAAATTTATTAATATCAGATACGTGCCAATTCAAATACAAGTAGTTAAGATTCTTGTTCAGCTGATCCATTTGTGGCATTGAATAAGCTTATAAAAATAAAAAACAATTCTTTATGAGATGCTACAAATATTTTTTTTATTATTAATTGTTCATATAAAAAGAACTACCTAATTTTTTTTTACAAAAAAATATCTTTTTTTTACAATTTAATGCACAGTAAATTACTATGATGATTATTACTATCGTTAACATTATTAACATTGCTACCGATTCGCATAAATTACGACTGAAACATGAAAACGTTTTGCTTACAAATGAATAAAAATGGATAATTTAAGTGTAATAAAATGATATTAAAATTAATATTAAAAATCACATAAGGAAAGGAAGATGAGAAGGGCTTGGAAGCTCATTATTGGTGTTGAAGGTGCTGCCAAGTGCTGTTTAGGGATGGTCAATATCTAGATTTGAATTTTAATTACAAAAAATTGATTTAACGAACTTTTTGGATTTGAAATGGATTTGAAATGATGCAAAATTTGTAAGGTTTTCAAAATGATGCAAAAATTTGTTTTAAATTGATGCAAAAATGATGCATTTAAAATTTGTAATTTTTTTTGCAAAAAAATTTTGAAAGGTTCTAAAGAGATGCAAAAAACTTTAAGGTTTTTCAAAAAAGACGCGAAAAAATGTAAAGTTTTCAAAAAGATGCAAAAATTGTAAAGTTTTCTCAAAAAAGAAGCGAAAAATTGTAAAAATTTCAAAATTAACGAGCATTAAAAACTCAAAATTCTCTACAAAACCTTAGATTTCAACAAAATCTAATCCATAATATCCAAATTCATCACCTAAATCACATTCCACTGCCAAATCACTAAAACAAATCCACAATCTTCAACTCAATTTCATTTTAAAAATCTCTGTGCAACCTTTTTATTTAATAAATAATTCAATTCAGTAGCCATAATAAAATATAATCTGTAGAAAATAAGAAAGAAGTCACATGGAGTGTTCAGAAATAATGTTTGTGTCTCTTAACTGCTAATTGACTAGAAGAATAACAAAAGGGATTTATTTTCACGTGCTGAGCGTTGTCATTTAATTTAAATTAATCACAAAACTTTTAAAAAGTAATTTAACAGCAAGAACTAGTCGACATAGTTATAGTTATTATCCATGACGTCGTTGCTGATGTCAGAACAGTCATCTGCATTCTGCAATGGGCTATAATAATACACTCCCATTGTCGACATCACGAGTTTTATTGATGAAATGCTGGCATCGCCTTAGCTCGACCTGTTAGAATATAAACATGAAAATTAGCCACTAATTGAATGTGATTCTTGTGTTGTATAACTTACGATCCATAAGGTAAAGCACGAAGAGAATGCCAATCGTAAAGAAAATAGTCATTGTCACAATAAGAATAGTAATTTGACGCCCATGACGACAGAAAGAGTTGTGTGATTTCAAATTTGTTGATCGTCCGCATCCATTGACGAGTGTAAAGTGTGTCGATGATGCAATTGATAGCTGATCGTGATCTTTACGCCTTAAATTGTTATGATGAAGTTCTTCAATACATCCTGTGTCAATATCATCATTATTATTATCACCATTTGTTGTCTTGCTAGCAATTATCTTATTTATATCTATTATCATGTGATTGTTAGTTGCTGCTGATGACTGAAGTTTGCCATTTCCATTATCACATTCATTTCGGGGAATATTCCTCAAATTGTTAATTCTACCTTGATTGTTTGTCATTCGTGTAAATTTTTCTAAATTTTGGACACTCAACAACATCGATGATGCGCTCTGTGGATGGATAGAAGTGAAGTTATGAGTACATGACAAGGTCACATCAATGTAATGACTTACGTGTAAACTATTCGATGATGACCCTTGTGAAGATGAACGTGATGAACTGCCATGAACTCTCTCATCAGCAACTGCTGTTAATTCATCAATTTGACTTCCATTCATGATTATATTCTCAGAGAATTTCCTTCGGCTAAACTTTTTATTTGGCTGCATTGTTGATGATAATGATGAGACAGATGATGATGGCATGGAATAAGGTCCTTCATCTCGTCTCTCATTCAATTTCTTTTTCATTCCTTCACTCTCGATTGAGTAACTTTCACGTCTCATATTTCTTTTGTTATGTTGCTGTAGCTGATTGACTCGATTGAGACTTCCTTGAATTGAATCTGTCGAACTGTACATTGAACGAGAACCAGATGAGAGTGATGCTCGTGGTATTTGCCATCGGACGTGATTAGATACGTCGAGGTTTGTGTTGCTTCCTTTATTCATCTGGAAAGAATTAAGATTGAGTTAGAATTGAGAGTTATTTGATGGAACTAAGCCACAAAGTGGAACATTTGCCTGCCTCAACATTTCAAAAGTCACAGAATGCTGTCTAAATCTTCATAACATTTCATAAAATAACACATTCTTTATAAGGGCGTCATTAGTCATTAAACCTCAATTTTAGTCAACAAACATCATTTATGGACATCCCACAAAGATCAATCAATAAACACCTCAAACCAAAATCCGGAATAATTTACAAAATGTCACAATCTGTCTCAGACAATCATAAATTAAATTAATTCTTTAATTTTTCTCATACATTGTGTTTATGTTTCATTTATTTACGATTGTTCTGGTCAATAGCTTCGTTCATCCGGGTCAATCCCGGATTTTATGAAAAAAAAAAGTAATGAGAAAAGAAGGTCGATGACTAGAGCATTGTAGAAGACAGCGGGGTGAAAGAGGAGAAGAGGATTAATTTTAAAGAGTCATTATGGGATGCTTGGGTATTGGCTTTATGTTGTTCTATGGTTAAGATGAAGTGCCGGTTGATGATGTAGTGAGATATGAATTTCGTAAGATACACAGCTTGAAGTTGTTCAAGAAAGGGATTTTCCAATTTTTTTTTTGATGGATTTTTGATATTTTTCTCAATGGAGAAGGGTATGTGGATAGGGGGAGGACGAGGTAGACCCCAGAAACCCCCTTAACTTGCGTATGACCAGACTCGATACTTAGTAATGAATCTAAATCTGAATTTAGTAATGAAACTCCATGGACATGCGCTTTTGGACACTTTAGCTTATACTGACCCTTAAAACTCAACTGACGTAACTTATGAACGACCCCAACTCTGCACAAAATCATAATTTACTAATAAAATGGAACATGTCTCTCAAAACTCAAAATTCATTCAAAATCCATCCAAAAAATCTCGAAAATTCTACTCAAATATTTAACATGACTAATCTAACATCTGTAAATACATAAATTTTTGCACAGAAATAAAAAAATCAAGTTTTTGTGCTAAAATGAGTCTGCATTTGACACAACTCTGCTATTTACAATGCCATCTTAAACCAAACAATCAAAATTGTGTCATCAAACTTCATTCTTTTGAGTTCTCATTCTTACAATAATAATCATTTTAAGATCTGTAGTCAATAATTGAAAAAAAAAGAACTTCTCTTACTCAAAATCCGGGAATGACCAGCCAAATAAGGCGACATTGTGGTTAGATGTAATAATGTGAAGAAGAATGGCACAAGAAGAAGGAGAAAAAAATATTTCAGACACATTTTGTAGATGAATAAAGGCACGAGAATGCGATGAGAACCAGAATACTAAATGTGTTATTAGAAGTTTATTTTTTTCGGTGGATATCTTCTTATAAGTGTCATTAATACCCAAATGACAGTCAATGAACTTTAAGAATCTTTCCTTACAAATAGTTCGCATGCTTATAAGCACGTTTTAATTTAGGGAGAATGTAATATGGTTTGTAGGGTTTAGTCTGTCCGTCAGTCTGTCTTTCAAACTGTCTGTCAAACTGTCGGTAAGACTGTCCGACAAACCGTCGGTTAGATTGTCCGTCAAACTGTCGGTAAGACTGTCCACCAAATTGTTGGTTAGACTGTCCGTCAAATTGTCGGTTAGATTGTCCGTCAGACTGTCGGTTAGACTGTCCGTCAAACTTCTAGTAAGACTGTCCGTCAAATTGTCGGTTAGACTGTCCGTCAAACTGTCGGTTAGACTGTCCGTCAAACTGTTGGTTAGACTGTCCGTCAAACTGTCGGTTAGACTGTCCGTCAAACTTTCGGTTAGACTGTCCGTCAAACTGTCGGCTAGACTGTCCGTCAAATTGTCGGTTAGACTGTCCGTCAAACTTTCGGTAAGGCTGTCCGACAATCTGTAACTTAGACTGTCCGACAATCTATAACATAGACTGTCCGTCAAACTGTTGTCCGTCAGTATCCGACAGACTGTCCGTCAGTTTGTCCGTTAGTCTATCCGATAGATTGTTCGTCAGACTATCCGACGGACTGTCTGTCAACCTATCTTACAGACTGTCCTCTACACTATCCAACAGACTGTCCGTCAGCCTATCTTCCAGACTGTTCGTCAGCCTATCCGCCAGACTGTTCGTCAGATTGTCCGCCAGCCTATCCGACAGACTGTACGTCAGTCTATTTGTAGTTCAGTCTGTCTGTCAATCTATACAAACACATTTCGGATAAAATTCCCCAAGAAAATGCGTCCTAATGATCCACTAGTGTCAACATCCATACTAGTTACTAAGTGTCCACAGGTGCTGTGTATTATAATCATTGTTATTCTCATCTCTCAAAATTCTATTAATGCGGAACTCGAAATTGATTCTGTGATGAATGGAGAATATTTTCAAGATAAGATCAATCGTGAATAAAATATGAGAACTGAAGTATTAAAGGAAAAAGCAGGTGCCTCATTTGAAATTGAGATTTTATTTTGTATTCTTATTTTTAAAATCGTAGTGATGAAGTTGTGGGCGGTTATTTTGGATGATAATAATCTTTATTTTCATCATGAAGAATTCTTAATGGCTTTAAGCAATTGAATTTGATTTATTGCAATTCTGACTACTTATGGAAAGTTTTTGCGAGTTAATGAGTCTATTTGTGTCGCTTATTGAGGTAATTTTGATTTATTTTTGGATTGAAGATGATTTTTGGGTGTAGATTTGGGCTTGTAAGGCTGATTGGCATTAATTTGGATGCTTATTGTGGATATTTGGAACAGCATTAATAGGATTTGATGGGGTGTGATCATTATTTGTGGTTTGGATCATATTGAGCATTACTTTAGGTATATTATTGGAGACTATCCTGTTGCAAGACTGTAGGCCTGCAGCTTTGACAAGAATTCATGAAATGAACTGCCAAAACCATCAAAATTATAGGACTTGAACCTGCAATTCACTCAAATTCACCTCAAGACTCTCAAGTTCTAAGTTCGACATTTCCTCATCTCAAAATTATACAAGAAATAGATCAAAAAGCACTTCCACCAAAGAATGCCATAAAAAATCTTTTATACATCCATAATACATCAGTACCATACGAGATTTCTAATTGTCTAAAAGAACATTTTCAATGGAATATTTTTTGCCAAATTGCGGTCAAGAAACTACAAGGTCACTTCACGTGCTGAACATGTGATTATCTTATTTTCAAATAATATTGGCAAATTGAATCTTTATGTCGTTGGAGGTAGTCATAGTCAGGGAGAATTGAATCGCGTGACTGTCAAATAGGATGGCTGGGGAGTTGATGGGATTTGAATGATGTAGAATTTGGTACAGCTTGAAATCGGCTTGATGCTTTGTATGTTGTCGAATTTTCAATATAAAATGTGGATCGGCTTCAAGCTCTGGAAGCTATTAAGCATTGAAATAAGGATGGAAACTTGAATTCTTAATTTATCTGCCTTTGAGTCTTCAATTTCAGCCAAGGAACTTGTATACGAGAGGATTTGAAGCTCTGTTCTTGTTGACTTAACCTGGGTCATGTTCAGGCTGAGCTCATCGAGTTGAAACGACTTGGAGTCGACTGAATTTGAGTCTAATGGCTGATGGAAGCCCAACTCCTATAAAATACCGTCAAATTCTCAGAAAACCTTTTCAATTCCTACCATTAAGACATAAAGGAATTTCCAATCGTGCCTACATCATCACCCTTTCATCCACTTATCGACCACTAACAACACCATTAATTCCGATCAATTTTTAATTCACCAATAAACACGACGAAGACGATGAAAAAAATGGAAAGGACTCGATGTGCCCTTCACGCAGCATATCAAAATAATCATGACGACAACAAAATTCCGAAAAAAAAAATAAATAAAATCAAGAAATTTTCAAGGAAATTTTCGAGAGACTTTGTCAAGGTCGGTCATCTGCGTAAAATAAATACCAGAAATACTCCTTGATACAGTCTGGTTTATACGAGATTCCGTTTTATATTTTATTGAAATAATTTTAATTATGCTGAATTTTTTATCATTGTTCCTCATTAATCCACCAATTATAATCCTTTGTGACTTGATATTCAAAATAATTCTACAAATATGTAAAACTAGTCCATCCGCTTAGACTATTCGAGATATTTTTGGCTACGACATAATAGATGCAGATCAGAGTTTTGGACAAATTAAAGCTGCAGACTAGTTTGAAATGATATTAGAGGCAGTAAGGAAGGCATTGTGGGTTAATAGAGGTTTGAGAGCGCATATAGCAGCAAAATAGGATTCAAACTTCTGCTTTTGACTAGATTTTTAGAATAGTCATTCATAAGGCATGCTTGCTGTTGCCGAAAGTCAAAAGAAGTGACCAATTTTGAATTATTCAATTTCTAGCCTTAATTTGGCAATTATTGACTTACACTAATTTAAAGTTATTCAGAGTTGCAAAACAGGTGCCTGTGACAGACAAAAACCGTACAAATTCTTGGTAATTTGTGTGGTTTTGTTAGAAAAACCAAATAAATTAGCAAGAATTTGTGCGGTTTTTGGCTGTCATAGGCACCTGTTTTGCAACTCTTAAATAATTCAAATACCAAGATCAATGTCGTGCAACAAGGCACACCTTGATGATAAGCCTTGACCGAAACCGCACTGGGCATACAGTTGATGGCAATTCCAACAAATCTCGAAAGCACACTAGTGTGTCACGGCACACAGTTTGGACAATATACCTAATATACAACGAACATGCTTTGAGAATACTCATTTTGCATTGAGTATACTCATTTTGGTGAGCATGCTCTTTGTATGTTAGAGATCGGTATGGATAACTCGATCAAAAACATCCAAACAGTCAGCCAAACATGCCAAAACACAGTCTCACTGACATTGACAACCTTAACCTTAATCACCAAATTCGCTAACCAAATGAATAATCAAGACATTGAACCTGAAGTCCGTGTTGTGGTAATAAAATGCTGCGAAAACATTAAACTTGATATTGAGCAGTGTTAAATTACAAAAAAAAATGTATGTCCATACTTTCCGGATCAGGAACTATAGTCATGAGACAATTATAGACATATCATGTACGAAAAGAAAAAATGACGAAAGAATTTAATGCACGGGTAGACAGGCAACCTTCACATTTGTGACGTAATTAGAGCTTAAAGCATGTTTTACTTACTTTTTATTGCAATTTTATAATTTATTTTTTGCAGATGATTCTTAAGTTTTTTGTTGGTATTTGTAGATTCTTTGTTGGCTGAAGATGCTTTTTTAATGAGTTGAAGCGGGTTTGTCTGATGTGTTGGAGTTGATGTGGCCAGTTTATGATATTAAGATGAATGTAATTAACACATTTGTGGATGTGCTGTTGAGGATGAACTCTTTGTTTTGGATTTTGATGTAGATTTGATGGATTTGGATTTTAAGTTTGTTGAAAGTTTGAATTTTTGATGATTTTTAAGGTTTTTTTGGAATTTTTGAATTTTAGATTTTAACTTTTTCAAAGTTTTGTTTTCTTTTTCAAAGTTATTTCAATAATTTTTGAATATTTTAAAATTTGATTTTTGAAGAATTTTCAAACTTTTGAATTTCTTTAAAACTTAAAGATTTGTTTTAAAACTTTCAAAGTTTTAAAGCTTTTTTAAATTTGAACAATTTGACACTTTTTCGTGAATTTTTCACTTTTTTATGAATTTGAGTCAATTTTCAACGTTTTTTTTAAATTACATTCAACTTTAAACTTTTTGATAATTTTAAACTTTTGTAAATTTAAGTCAATTTTAAACTTTTCAAATTTTTGACAATTTTAAACTTTTCGCAATTTTACACAATTTTAAACTTTTTCAAACTCTTAAATGTTAGTCAATTTTAAACTTATTTTAACTTTTTTGAAACTTAAATTTTAAAACTTCTTTAATTTTCAAAAGTTATTTTAAGATTCTATTAAATTCTTTATTATTTCTGTATTTTTCACAATTTTAATATCACAATTTTGCTTTTATTTGTCACAAAAAATATTCTTCATGAACTTTAAATTCCTTAAATTTTCCTTCAATTTGGTAACTTTTTGACTTTCAATACAAATTGTTTGCATCAATTAGAGTTTCAACTTGCTAGAAAATTTTCTCAGGTGGCAAAAAATGTGTTCTGCACCGAGACAATCTCTTTCTATTTGAATATTTCTTTCTATACATAGAAATGTCTGATCCAATACTTTGTTTTTGAAGTTGTTTTTTTGTGGATTCTAATATTAGAAGTTCTGTGATTCTGAGAAGATTTCTTTTTAAACCTTTCGATAATATTTCTTTATAGATTTGAATAATTTCAAATTTAAGATCCAGAATCTGATTTCTTGTTTTTCAAGAATTTTTCTAATCCAGAATTTCTTTTGATTTTCTTTTCAAATTCTTGTCGTTAACTCAAAAACTGTTTGTTAAGCTCCAGAATATTATTCTTGATATCCAGAATTTCTCTTGATTCCAAAGCAGTTTTTCTTGTTCTTTCAAATTCAATTCTTCAATCTTTTCACTCAGTTTATTAAGAATTCTCACAAAATCAATAATTCTTACAATTTCTGACTAATTTGCGCATTTATCAATCCTTTCACTGATTTTTTGGTTAATTCCAGCTAACCACACACAATAAAAAGTCGTCAATTCTCACAAACAGCCACAAAATATTCTTTAATTATGTTCTGCCACTGAGATTCTTTATTTTTAAATGTCACTTGATTTCTTATTTAGATCAAAAACTAGGAAATTCATCAAACTGCTTATTTGTAGTTGTTTAAATCCCACTTTGTTGTCAAGCTTTATTTATTTATTTATACGCACAATCTTTAATCTCTTGTCAGATAAAATTAAGTCAAAAATGTAGAATTTTTATTTTTATTTTGTCAATAACGCGAAACAGAACAAGAAAAAAAAGCTACAGAAACAAGTATGCACACTCCAATCGACAAAGGCTGTGCGAATACTGAGCTCAAAGATCTTTGCGAGCCGGCAATTTATCATTTTGTTGAGCAAGAGAGCATGAGTAAAGATTGAGTAAAGAGACTGAGATTATTTGAGTATCAGACAACATTCCCAATGATCATATGGGCAACAGCTGATCTTAATTTTTGAGAGAAATAAACACAAATTTCTGATGAGAAAAAAATTGTCTACGTGAGTAATTGAATTCCATAAGTTAAGCTATTGTATTGTAAGGCTTTATTATTAGCAATTCAAATATTTATCGATCAATTGCTTTTGATGCTGTTGATCAGTTTATTAAGAATTCTATTGAGTCATGTGTTAAATAATAAAGACAGATTCATGGATTAAGCACAAGAAGTACTCTAAAAATATTTTGAGATAAGCAATGGAATTTTATGAAGTAATTTACTATGTCGTCATTACTTTAGATGATTGTGTAGTTAGATGTTGAGAATGACGGAAAGAAATCTGATCTGAAGGATCTCAGAATAAAGATTTGTATGGATATTGAGTCACAGTGGGAGAGATTGTGTCAAAGATTCTGTTGTAGACTGTCGATGTCGATCAATAATTCTCTGAAATGAAGATATAACTGTGTCTGTTGCTGCAATCTACTAAATTCTCATATAGAATGCAACAATGTTGCACATAGGGCATTGTAATGAGCATCTACTAAGAATAGACTTTGCTGTTCTGATCTGAAAGAGCTATATCACCTCAAAATGAAATAAAAGCTCTCGAGATTGAGGCCAATACATCAAAATCCCAATTTTTAGATTTGTAGAGACCAAAGAATTTCTTAATCCTTCCAGGGTATATTAATGTACCTAGCCACAATTTGTGTGTCGCGAATGCACAAACCGAGTTGAAGTGACTAAAAAAAGTCAAAAACATCCAAAACTGACTTGACTTTCCCTGGGATCGAACCCGGGTTATTAGGTTCGGTAGGCCGACACTCTAACCACTACGCCACTGCTGCTTTTTTGCTGCTAAATCAAAAACATAAAAATGGCGGGAAAATTTTAATTTCTTTGTTTACATTTTCCACCTGCAATCTTTTCAATCAATTTTTGACTTTGTTATTCAATTAATTGTCGATAAAATGCTTGAAGATGACAACAAATGAGTGAGCAAACAGTTTTAAGACATTTTAAATCTATAAATAAACATAACAAGCAAAAAATTAAAAACAAATCACATTTCCAGTAAACAAACTCGTAAATAAAATAGAATTTTCTAAAAATAACAGTCATTCTATCCTATTTCTAAGCTTTTATGTCAATCTAGTGCTGAAATGTCAATCTGGAGACGAAAAGTCAATCTAATAACGAGATGTCAATCTAATGACATTTATTACAAATTACATAACATCATCAATTTAAGAATATTTGACATTTATCCATGGATAAATAGGATTTGACCTTATCATCCAGACTCATTTATATTCTCAACACATTGTCAAATTAATTTACTTAATGACACAACAAACAAAAGAGAAAAAAAAAATGCTAACTAAATAAAAACCTTTCAATCACGCTTCAATATGAGAATCCACATGTTCTTAACAAGTTTGTTTATTACTTCTATTTTCAAATGTCTCGTCGAGCTCTAAGCATTCTACATCCAATGAAGTTTTTTTTTCCATTATTTCTTCACATTTTGACATTGATCCTATTTACCGTTAGAATCTCAATGAAATTTTAGATGAGGGAAGGATTGGAAGTTACGTGATGCTTGCATAGAAGAAGGTCGGTCTGCAATTTGTCGAGGAGTTTTATTTTGGTGCTACAAAAAGTCTAAAAAAGCTATTTTGCTCCTCGTCATTTGCTTCATTAGGAAAGCAGTATGTACAATGCTAATTAGTGACGACATTTGCAAGATCTAAATGTACACGCCTCTAAAGTCGGACGCAGGTGAAGTCACATGCGCGTAAAGTCAAGACCAAATAGATAACTATTCTTACGATGAAAGTTATACACATTTTAGGAAAAATTTCTTGATTCACAAGAATTTCCGGAGTGTTAAAAAGAATCTTTATAGTGCATGACTTTAGTTCAATGTCATGATTCATGGAATTGGGAATTAACATATGCATGCGTGTGTGAATTTGGGGAATCTTTATAATATTTAATGGTGAAATTGACAGGAATATTAATTTAAATGTTTATCGGAGTTCACCTTTTATGGGAAATTTAAAAATGTCATAATGTGTTTTTTAGGTTAGTTCAAGATGGAACGTTCGTTGAGGTTAGAGGTAGTAAAGGAATGCTCAGAAGTTACGTAGTGCCTAGGGGAAGGGAAGGGTCACAATTTTGTCACGGATAACACATGTTGGTTCATTTTGTTTGCCGGCGTGACTCTGACAAAGTTAGAAGACAAACTTAAAAGGCACTCGGCGAAAAAATGACTGAAAATTCGGTACAAGACCGACTTAACACTAGCCTGAGCCAGAATTTCATTGAATCTGGCCATGAGCCAAAGTCACACTGACCCGAGGCCATAGTTTTGCTCATTTCTTTGACGAGCGCCTTTGGGTCTGTTTTTAGTCGAATTCGGCCATTTCTTCTTCATGTGCTTTTCGGGAGCTTCATGCTCGCTTAGGACTAGATGTCTCACCGACTTTTGACGCTAGAGAAAGCATTACCATGTGAGGTGAGGCTTAAAAAAAGTCATTTTCATACTGCACTTGTACTGCACCAATGCTGCAACATTTTTCCAAACCAAGTGTGCCATTGTACCGTACCATTGGTGTACCTCTATCTTATCGTACCGTATCACCACTGAAGAAATCAACTTCTGAATGAAAATAAGTGATTTTAGGATCTCCTCATTCTTATTTAATCAAATATTTAATATAATACATTCCAATTAAAGCCTGATGACTTAGTTAAACAATCCTCCATTTTCTCACGTTTCCGTGAATTTCGCCATAAAGTGAAATTTCAATCTCATCATTTTTAATTCAACGAATCATCTCTAACCTTCTAAGCCGCCTCTTCATTATATAAAATAGTCAACACATTTCCAAGAACCAACCGACTTAAGTCTTCTTTCAAAAGAATTTTAAATCACACAATAATATTTAATTACTCGGTAGATCAAATATCGATCAAAACATTTACATTTTCAACAGCAGTTCTCTAAAAAGATGTGTAAATAATCAAACAAATTTGTGATGGGTAATGAACTTGAGAAATCGTGGATTGCTGAAATTACTAGGAAAAGAAATAATTGACAGATTCGTAACGCTGCAGGAATCGGTAGTATGTTTACATAGTTAAATAATAATTATGGTTTACTGTCTATTTATGCAAGGATCTTCCATGTATTTAATTAAAAAAATTATGTTTTCTTCTAGATTGTTCTGGATGATTTGAATCTTAAGACCTTCGAATGTTTGGAATTTTTCTTATTTTTAAAAAAAATATTCAAATTTTTCGTCCAAATATTAGCATTCTTCTAATTTTAATCAATCCGACTTAATGCATTCGAGAATAACATGTTGTATATTTTGTCAAAATTCCATGCTTAACATTTCGACAAGAATTTCAAATATTTACAAGAACTGCAAATGTCTCAAACAATTTTATTTTTTATGAATTCCTTTTATTATTTGACTAAATTTACGTGAGATTTAGCATATCGCGTGCATCCGTGTACATACATTAGATGTTAATTCAGGAGCTAGAAACTCAAACTGTTGCTTGATATTGATTTATTGTTGCTAAAGGTTTGTAAATTGAAGTGATACGGTGGCGTAGTGGTTTCGTTCTTGGGGAATCAATCATTTCTCACCGACTCAGCGGTCTTGGGTTCGAGTCTCGGCATGGGTAATTTTTCCAATTGTCCATTTCATTGATTTCGAACTTTACGGGAATTTTACAAGAAATCAAGTCGACTTTTTCAAACAAAATCCGGATCGACTTCGAGGTCTACGTTTGAAGAATAGTACATATTAAAAACGGTTCATAGCCTCCCTCTGTAGCCTTATAGGCTGTAGGAAATATTATCAGAGTATATTAGTTCCAGATTCCCTTTTAAACTGTAGGTCAAGGTTTAAGTGTTGTCGTGGTTTGGCAAATCTCCTCACTGGAACCGGCTCCATCGCTGGCTACTTCTTGCTAATTTCAACGTAAACAAATGAGCCTTAATTGAGTAACAACCTCTTTCACTTATATCGGTCGGGTATGTACTGTAATACTGGGAAATTTATCTGAGTAACCACCAGCACAGATTCTCTTTAATACTGATCAAACATCAGTAAATGCTTGTCCTAAAAGATTTAATTAAATACAATTGACACTATTCAGTTAATTTCCTTCATTCTCATTCTTTATTCAACTTGACTCATCAGTTTAATGAAGCTATAACACTTTAGTAATGTCACTAACTAAGTTATTATGATAAAATTCCTCTAACACAGGGCTGTCTGAACTTTTTTCATGTTAGGGTACACCTTGGTGGTTGGGGAATTTGAAGAAGCTGAAATTCTGATTCTGAAGTTGAGCCTAATATCGCTAAATACACTTCTGGCGACCTAGCTATGTGTAAGGATAGTTACAGTAAATGATAGAGTAAAAGCCTATCCAAAGCACCTTGTCTGAAGGGTGGCAGCCCCACAATTAGGGTAGGGATGGTAAATCTTGGTGGTAAGCCATGACTGAAATCGCACACGGCATTTGGTTCGTGTTTATTTTCACAAAAGTATGACAGCACCTAGTCCCTAATTGACAAAGAGGCCACTTTTAAGTATCTTAGAGGTATCTTCTCCATGAAAGCATGCTCTTTGCATATTAGGAAGTGAACCGCGACACAAATTTTATACAACACTGCTCTAACATCACAAACAGCCTCATCATCCCCAACATCATTATCTTCAAAATCATCAACAAAACACAAAATTTCAACAATTTATTCAACATAATTAAACAATAAATAAATAAAATTTAGCTAATTATAATAACAAGAAAATTACATGAAGCTATAGGATCCGGATAGTCGTCATTCTGTCGCTTTTAATGAAAAAAATAAATTGTCATTCAACCGAGTGTAGATCAGCAAAAAAACATCAAACGGTACTTTGCAAATTCATTTTTATAGTGTGAATAAAAGCCTCAGAAATGCTCAATTGCATTAGAGACTTGAAGGCAAAATCAGGAAAAATTGATTTTTTACATTATGAGCAATTGAATATTAATTTAAATTAATGACAATTACATAACACATGGAGATGTGCAAAATATATATGCAAGGTCATTTACGTGTGTGGAATGGATAGTCTGAAAAGGAACTGTATCGAATTTCAATGCTCGATGACCTAACATATGTTGAACATGTTCCTGTTTTAATATTATTAATATTGGATCTTAACGGTGTAAATAATTTGTGATTTACTGCCGAAGTAATGAAATTTAAATTGTTTCTCTTTTGTTTGTGAGGCTATTAATTGTAAATGATGGTGTTTTTGGGGGCTTTGTTGTGGCTGAGCTGATTTTAAGTATAAACAGCCCGATGTTGGAGCCAAATTGAGTTTGCAATTTATTGCAAAATGAAATTTGTATGAAATGTTATACTTCACAAGAACTTGCAGAAAAAAGACAATGAAAAAGCTGTTGAATATTCAAATTCCAAAAAAGCGTTGAGTTCGCCTTCAGATTAAATTATCACAAAAATTCGTTAAACTGGGCTTAAAGTTCAAATTGAAAAAAGCATAGAAACCAGATTCAAATTTCAAAAAGCCGTTAAGTTCGACATCAAATTAAATTTTTAAAATATTCGTTTAAATTCAAATTTTTGATTCGAATTCGGATGCAAATTCAGATTCAATTTCTAAACAGTCGTTAAATTCGACTTCAATATTTCATTTGGTTTAAATATGAATTGCAGTTGAATTCAATTTCAATTTAAAATTCCAAAAATCCGTTAAATTAGTTTTTACATTTAAATTGTTAAAACCTGTTCATCCAATGTTTAGATTTTCAAAAATCATTAAATTTACCTTTCAATTCAAACTCAAATTCCAAAAAAACCGTTAAATTCATCTTTTAATTCAAATTCCATAAAACCCGTAAATTCAGATTTAAATTCAAATTTCATAAATCCGTTAAATTTACCATAAAAACCTTCAAATCAGCTTAAAGTCTACCCGGATTTTATATACAATCAAATCGACTTCGGTCGAAATTTTCAAACAAAATTTGTGTCTACTTCGAGTTCTGCTTCAACATTATGCACCTTATCCACAAAATACCCAACATACCACCGACTTCCTACCATTTTTTCATACTTTCCATACCAAATACTTATTGCTCAACATGCTTAACTCTAATGTACAAATATTGTACACGTGACTTCTTGCACACCCGCCTGTCTATTCCTACATGTAGATATTTCTCATTTTCGCGAATGTATGACTCATATTTATATATTTTTTAGTTCTCATTCTCATTTCTTATTGAATTCAGATCCGGAAACCTTTTAAAGCCATAATTTTTGCACAATTCGTACCCAAACCGCATTCCATTTTTAATGTTTTTATATATTTTTATTTACATGTTAAATGTGCAAAAAATTATGAAATTTATCAATCTTGACTTTTTCAAGAGCAATAAGCCCCTCGAAAAAAAAAAGTGTGAAAAATCTGGTCCAGCGTAAACGGATCGAGAATTCGTTTTAGCATTCAAGAATTCATTTTAGCACTTATGTTTGAAATTTAGAAAACCGTTAAAAATTATTACAAAAATTTACCTTTTTCTTGAGTTTAAAACATAAATTTTAAATTTTACTGTTAATTAGTTGATAATTTGCGGAAATTATACTATATACTGGTTAATTCAGTTTTTTCTATTAACAATAAAAATTTCGTGTTTTTACCGTTAAATTTTTATTCAAATTTTTGGTGCTAAAAACCTTACAAATTCTTGCAAAACCGTACAAAATTAACGGTCAGTTTTTCTATTCGTTTACGCTGGAATCTGGTGTGAATTGCATGCATGACAAAATTTCTGAAGACTTTTTTCTAGGTCAATGTTTTGTGTTAGAAGTGAGATGAAAAATTCCCCCCGTCGATTAATTGTGACGTAATTTTAAAGATGAGATTTAATGTGCGCTAGAGTTGGAAAACTGGATTTTTAGTAAGCTCTACCAGTTTATATGCGGAATATACTTAATGGTAATTTTTTTGTTTAGATATGCAAAAAATGTTGGCAAAAAAATCCGCAATTAAATATTTTAATCAATAGTTTTGAGCATCTTCAAGGGAAAATACAGTAATTTGGCAGCATGGTGTTGGATTCTTGAGATGAAGATGTTGACGTTCTTATTGACAATATTATGTAAATTAAGTATTAATTCTGGTTATGAAATTTTAATGCTTGGAAAAGAAATAAAAATCCCCAAAAGTCATCTTAATCTAAGAGTTAGTCACTTACTGTGCGTACGCAGATATGTTTGATATTTAGAAGATCTGAACTAATAGGTGACTAGTTTAGTCACTGCTTTAGATTTCTTACAAATAAGCTATGTCTTCCATTTCGTCAAAACTCTGGACACTCGTTTAGAAACTGAATAACATTTCGATAATCATTGAATTTCACTGATTCAAGCCATCACCATGTCATTTAATTAACAGTAAGAGCATAATGTTCTGTTTTCTGGAATTCATCTAACAGAGCCTAAGAGCTCATGAGATTATTGTGTGAATAAGAAACTGACAGAAGTTATCTAAAGACGGTTCCAGTTTTCGACGAACTCTTGGCGACAATGGGCTCTCGTTAGCCTTTGCCAAGGGAACTAATTAAGTAAGTAAGTAATCGAGTCTGTAGTCTTCACTAACAAAGATCGCGTTCAATAGCTTGCTCAAATCATCGTACATTTATCTTGAGCGCAAGTAGCCAGTAGCTACGGATCTAATGCTTCTAATCAACTGTTTATTCACGAAGTGGATCAATAGGGCTAACAACTTAATTAGTTTACGACATTGGCTAGTAATCACCAAGTAATCAAGTTAGATTGAACAATTTAAAATCGACCTAAATTTGATAATGGAGTAAAAGGAATATTGACTTGATGTCGACTTAGAGCTATGATTAACAGTATCATTAACAGGTGGTTGAGTTGAAAGCTTGTTGTTCATTTTACAGATCAAGTCATGAAGCTCGTTTCATATCTTGGCTGTAGTATTGCAGTCTTTGACTTTGAATGAGTTAATCTGTTCTAAGTAGACAAGAGTATGCTTGCATCTGGATGAGTTCTTTATGCCATCTTTACACGCGAATTGTGACCAAGAACATTGAAGTCTAGGTATATCTGGTATTCCAAATGTAATCCAATTTCAAGGTCTTACAGGATTTTTGATTGGAAAACTCTATAAAATTGAAGCTGAGATTCCATAGGAGTGTTGATTAAGGTTTCTCGATGTCTCAGTCTTGACATATTCTAAAAACCGAGACTGCCTTGCAAGTCTCGGCATAAGGAATCCTTAGTGTTTTTCATGCAATTGGTTTATCCCCAAACTCTTCCATGATATGCTCCTGAATATCATACAATGGAATTTATATGAATTGAGTCGCAACTCATTAGATAAAGTCCTTCACAATCAATCATTACTAATAAAACTTATATTTTCTTTGCTTTCTAGCTTCTTATTTTTGACTATTAATCACAAATTCCTTTCCAAAAATCCCAAATTCGACAAAAAAAATTGTCCCGCTTAAGTGATTAGCAATTAATGCATTAAATGAACCTCAATAAAATCCAATGCATACACAAATCATTTCAATGACATTAAAAAATTGCCAACTCTGATGCTACCCACAGCCATAAAAATGTATCCGCTAATGCTTCCGTTGATTTATAATTATGCAATGCCTAGAATACACTTGTGTTAATTTAACATCATTTGTTTTTTCATTTCTGCATATGTTGAGCCAGTGGTGGACAACCTTTTATTTTTAGGGGCACACCATTTTGGTGGTTAGTCTCGACCAAAACCGCACACAGCATGCGGTTTAATGTATTTTTAAAATTTTTAGCGGCATAATAGAGTGCCGCGGCACACAGGTTGTCCACATCTGTGTTAAACACTCAAGACACTTAGTTGGTTGCTGTTAAAAATATGTATTTATTGTCTGTAATTCGAAACAATGCAGGCAATTCAATTAACAACATTCATTTTACGATCTTTATCGACTCATATTTACTTTAAATATAATGAGCATCTGCCTTTATGGCTGCATCATTTTCGCGCATATTTATTATTGTGTGAAAACTATTTCACATTATTTCACGCATTAATGCCGCGATTATTGGCGATTAAATTCGGGGCTAAAAATAGACTTTTTTAAAAATTCGCTTTACTTAATTGATGGAAATTAGCGGCGACGTGCAATTCCAACATATTTTTGCAAGTCAAAACGGTTCACGACTTAACAATGAAGTCTAAATTTAGAGGAATGTTTTTTGCATTACAATTAACGTATCAAGGAAAGGGTTAGAGTAACACATACAAAAAAAAGTTCGAGAATCTAGGCCAGGGATGGTCAACCTTTGTGCCGCGACACGTCCTTATGCCGCCAATTTTGAAAACCATATGCCATGTACGGTTTCAGTCGAGCCTAACCACCTAGGAATCCCTCGAAAAACAAAAGGTTGCCCACCACTGATCTAGGCTTAGATATGTTGTCATTGATAGACATAGAAGTCGTGACTTATTTACAACAATGTTTTCAATTTAGACTCTAAAATGGGATTATTTAGAAGTTGATATATGATTATTGAAGCCGGTTGTTCACCTTATGACTAGATTATAGATTAAAAATTCTGTATTGGAAGTGCATTTGATTGGATTGTTGATTAGCATGTGTGGTGGTCAAGTTGGAATGAATTGAAAAATGGTCAAATGTAGTTGAACATTTGCAATTTTACAATGTTGCATTAAATGGTGCAGGCATGGTTATCAATTGACTTGCATTGTGTATTCTTATAAATAATAGACTCTTTTTTAAGCTGAAACTTGATTAGATCTGTGATATTTTGCGATAAATGCATGTCTAATTGACTTTATGTGTATTGAAATTGCTTTGGAATTTAAAAATAATCAAAAATTTTAATCTATTAAGTCATTAAGTTGATCTAATCGCGTTTTAATCTCCAGAGCATATTGATATTGACTCAGACTAGATATTGAAATTTTGAGTGGATATCATGTGAAACTCAAGTCGATTTCGTGCTATGCTTGAGTTCTGCTGATCTGTATTTACTTAATTTGATTCTTTCTTCCTTGGCTGAGGCGCATGTACACCCATTGTCGCGCCAAGAGAACGTCTAAACCCAATTATTTACTTACTTCGCTGGCCGTACAAATCAACTGTGATCCATGGCCTCCCTCAGTCAGTTCCTGAAACTGGCTCTTTCGCTGGCCTCCGTTTGCTAATTACCAATTTCAAGTGTGACACTATCTCTATCGACAGATTCCTTCCATGAGCTGTTCTTCTAAACCAAAGTAACGTCTATTATTCAAGAACTTATGCGGAATGTTAAGGACTTGAGTGTCCTTCTTGAGATTCTATTCTTTAAGGAAATAAATCTATAATTCTAATAATTGTGTGAATATTTCTGAATCATTTTTTTTCAAAACTAAAAAAAAATCAATGACGCTGATATGGGATTTGACTATAAAAACTCCATTCTAACTTTGCATCTACCTAAGAATATTTTTCAATTCATAATTTAGGTAGAAATTAATATTTTTAAGATTTATTATTTTAAAAAAAAGTTCAAGTTCAGGTACAAAACTTCATTTTTGTTATCACATTGAAAATTAAATGTCATTTCCTATTTTGAACATTTTTATACAGACAATTATTTATCATTGACTTTAAACTGAAAAAACATTAATTTTTATCTAAAATGTCTTCAATTAAAAGATAAAAAATAACAAAAAAACAAAACTGAAACTAATTTTTTTCATAAAAATCACAACCTCTAGCTTAAATAGAACACATGCGCCAGTTCAAATATGAAGTGTTCTAAAGCAGAGTGGCGCAGTGGAAGCGTGCTGGGCCCATAACCCAGAGGTCCGTAGATCGAAACTACGCTCTGCTAGAAACTTTTTTTGTTTCTTTTTTGGTTTTGAATTATCAACGATTCAATATACTTAAGCATATCCATAAGAAAAGGATATTTGTTATTGCATTTTCATCTCAAATTCTTTTCCATATTAGTGGAATTTGTGAAAATTGAAACATTTTACCAAAAATAAAATTATTTAAATTTTTTTGAAATTCTTTATTGATTTGCAATGTTTTAAATTCAATTTATTCCTAAAATTTAATAAATTAGATTTTTGATTAGAATATTTTGAATATTATCAATGTTTCATTTCCCAAATTATTGCAAGAATTTTTTTGGTGTCGTGCATAAATGATGTTTGCAAATTAAGAATTCAAATGTTTGCAAATTAAGCAATAAGAAGAACTCGTAGAAATAATTTGGTTTGTTATTGAATTCCAATCCTAGAATGTGAAACAATAGTGGAACTTTTATCTCTAAAGGGGTACCCCAAAGAACTCTTGAGCAGCATAGGCTGTTGATAGAGCATTTGATATCGGCAATTGTCAAAATGAATCCAGCGATAGTGTCAGTTTTAGACTACAACTGAAAAAACCATGAACCACAAATTATCTGTACGGTCAAGCAAAGTAAGGAAGTATCTCTAACATACAATGATCTGCAGCATACTCATGATCCTTGTCTGTTCATGAAGCTCTGTTTTTGAAAATCATCAACATCAACAGCCAATTTTGAGCATTTATTAAAATTCACACATTTTAAGCTTTAATGTCGATTAGTGTCCAATTTGTTAAAGGAGAGTGGAGAGAGTGAGGCAAATTAAACCTGATTTTAACACAGGAAATTCCGAGAATTCTAAAAACAATGGAAATTCTAAGAATTCTGGGAATTTTATTGTTCATTTTTGAGAAAAATTGAATTTTTGCTTAACTATGATTTGAAAAACAAATCTGTTTCTTCCGAGTCTCGAAACCAGGATCGCTGCATCCTTGCAAGCAAATAAATCCCAGCATATGACCACTGCGCCACCGCGCCACTTCACTTCATTTTCAAACCCAAGCATATATCAGTATTAATTAAAAAGAACAATAAATTTACAATTTAAAATAGACACAAATCTCATAGCCACTTAGAATTAATTGTATATCCTTCCTCTCATTGTTTTAATATTAAATGTGCATCTAGTCTCTTCAATCATTGAACAAATAAAAACAATTCAAAAATGATGCACTACAACAATATGTAATATATTTTTAAGTTTAAAGCACCTAATTATCATTTGCATTCTTATTTCAAATGTAATGTTCAATTAGCACTTTGAATATGCATATGAAAAATTATATTAATGTACGTTACAGGCTGTACTTATAATTATTAATTCATTCTACACGTTGCAATTTTTAAAAAAATACAAAAAAGTTGCACTTGTAATGAGAATCATTAAGTGATTATTACAAAAATAGAAATAAGCTATTTAAATCAATTTGAATTGTTTTTTGAAAAAGTATATACAGCATAGGAATGATGATGATGATGATGAGCATGTGCATAATCCATTATTTCATGAGTTATTAATGACTTTACCTCATTTTAAAGTCGACATCGAGAGAATGAGATAAAAGGTACGAGAGATCGTATGGTATTATTATATCAATTGCCTAACTGCTACTAATGCATGCCTACTTTATTGCCAATTGCATTTAATATAGATCTTTCATAACCTATCTCTCAAGGAATGTAACTTTTGTGCCTGCGATTTTTATTAATACGTGCAAAGTTGAACATAATTTACATGTCATATTTTACAGAGGGGATTTTGTCATATTCTCGAGAGTTGCAGGCTTAAGCAATGTTTGACGGAGAATCTGAATTTTGTGCTGAAACTTGAATTTGAATTTAAATTTTCCGTTAAAGTTTGAATTTCAATTAACCGTTATGATTTGAAATTTGAATCATTCGGTTAATTGAACTTGACATTTTCTTGATTGAACTTATCGTTAAAATTGACCTTGGACTTGTCGTTAAAATTGAATCTGAACTTGTCTTCAAAATTGAACTTTTCGTTAAAATTGAACTTTTCGTTAAAATTGAACTTTTCGTTAAAATTGAACTTGGATTTATCGTTAAAATTAAACTTGGATTTGAATCTAAAACGACCGTTAACTGCAAAATGTCCTTTAAATCTTCAAAATATCAATTTTTCTAACCTTTAATTGACTAAATACCTCCTAAAATTCACAATTTTCAATATATTTTTCGTAATCCCATATTCAACAATCCCATCAAACCCCTTTCCAAGTCAAACAGCAGCAGCAAAAGCAAAAAGAACGTAAAGAATGCGCCAAAATCAGAAAAATGACTGATTGCATTGAAATGAATTCTACAATGTATTTTATTATTATTATTGTTCATGACATGACACAATGCCAAAGTAATACATCTATATGTAGCATATGTAAGTGCAGCAGCTAGAACATGAGTATAAATTTTATGAATTATTGTGCACATGCATGTCAAACACAAATTTATTGATGTTTCCATGACCTTCAAGTGATCCCCGTATCGCATACATTCCGTTCAATTATCGTATTTTATTTAACTAAAGCAATTGTGGATAAGAAGAGATATTTGTATAAGAATGAGCATTATCATGAGCAGAAAATGAAGGATAATTATTCATTGTTTGATGCTTGTAAAGTATTAGATTTAAATGCCCGGGCTGCAAGGTTTTAGTTGCAACAAAGTTTTGTAGACAAATTCAAATTTTTAACGAACTTTTGTAGAAAAATTCAAGTTTTTATCGAACTTTTGTAGACAAACTCAAGTTTTTAACGAACTTTTGTAGAAAAATTCAAATTTTTAACGAATTTTTGCAGACAAATTCAAATGTTAACGAACTTTTGTAGACATTTTCAAACTTTAAACTGAACTTTTGTAGACAAATTCAAATGTTAACGAACTTTTGTAGACATTTTCAAACTTTAAACTGAACTTTTGTAGACAAATTCAAATGTTAACGAACTTTTGTAGACAAATTCAAATTTTAACGAACTTTTGTAGACAAATTCCAGTTTTTAACGAACTTTTGTTGACAAATTCAATTTTTTAACGAATTTTTGTAGACATTTTTGATTTTAAAACAGAATTTTTAAAGAAAAAAATCAATTTTCAAGCATTTAAGTCTTCCATTCACATCTCGGAAGCTCCAAACAACCAATTATGTAATGATACACTCTTTTAACAATTCACGATCAATTTAAAATTCACAAAAAAATTCCATTTTGATCAATAAATGACATTGAACAAATTATAAATCGATTAAATGAATGCTTTCCTATATGCAAGTCGTGTGCCTAAATTTAACTCAATGACCGTACTGCAATAAATATATTAAAAAATCAATTTGAAACTGGATATTATGATTAATTATAGATTTAAACTAAAAATGGGCTTTGTTGTTTCATTTTTTACAAGATTTCATTTAAATTACAGCCCTTTTTCGTCCGTCCAAATGATTGCACATTCATAGACCAATAATTGCATGTCATGTCAAGTCACCTTTATAAGGGAATAAGATCCATAATTATGTATATTTTGGACAGTTGCTTGCTCTCTTTTTTGGGCTGAAGTCCGCAATTAGAAGATGTAATCGGATATTAAGCATTGACCCATTATTTAATTTGTCATTGAACCTTTTTAATGATTCTCCAAGTACTTCGTACCTTAACACAATATTTTAACATTTAAATCGAAATCAATTATGACTTTTAAAATTCATTAATCTCTCACTATATCTAATTTCAAATTGTTCAAGATCTTTTTAGTCTTTAAGTCTTGAGTGTGGAGTAAAAAGGGCGAAGGGTCTTAAATGCTGCCGTTTGTGCGCTTGTGCTTGTTAAGCTGTCAATGACTTGAGCACTGAGATGTTTAAGAGATAAACATTGTAGCTTAATTTGATTGTTTTGCTGAGGAAGTGCGGTGATTTACAGTTTGGGTTGCAATGACTTTGAGAGTAATTTATAATTAATGTTTAAAAAATAATTTTTTTTTAGATTTATAAATCAGATTAATTAAAAATTGTAAAAATTTTGAATTTTTGAAAACTGTCCAAAAAAAAATTTTTTAAAAATTTTGAATTTTTGAAAACTTAAATTTTGAGTTTTTGACAACCATTAAATATTGAATTTTTGAAAACCTTTAAATTTTGAGTTTACTAAGATTGATAAAATTTGAATTTTTAAATTAACTAAAATTTGAGATTTGGAAATTCGTTGAAATTCAACATTTTTAATAAAGTTCAATTTTTTAAAAATTTATTGCTCTAACAATTAGAATTTTTAGAATTTGAAAATTTAAAAACATTTAAAATCAAATTTCAGAAAATTTAAATTTTCAGGAATTTTCAAAATTTTTTTTCTGTAAGATTAAGAAATTCGAATTTCAAAAAAATCAGTTAAATTTGAATTTTTGAAAACCGAGAAAATTTAAAATTTCAAAAATAAAATAACAGATAATTTTTAAAAAGTGAAACTTCAAATTTTTGAAAACTGTTAAAAGTCAAATTTTTTTCAAACTCTCAAATTTGAATTTTTTTCTTTTTAAATTTGAAATTTTCTCAAATTTGAATTTTTCAAACTTTTTAAATTTGAAATTTTCTCAATATTGAATTTTTGCAAACTTTTCAAATTTGAAATTTTCCCAAATTTGAATTTTTGAAAACCCTTAAAAATTAAAATTTTAAAAATTTATATAATTTCGGTTTTTAAACTTGAATTTGATAAAACATGATTTGATTAAATTTGAATTGATGAAAAACATTAAATTTCAAATTTCAAAAATTCAATTAAACTTTATATTTTCAATACAAATCAACAACATATTTCCACACCATATGACAACTGACCTAGTCAACATCAAAAATGCGCTTTTAATCCTCATCAATTTTCATAATCTTGATAATCTTTTTTAATGATTCACGAAATGGCATTAACATTGACATTGGTTTATACTCGAATTAAATCAAATTAAAGAGAGTGAAAAATGTTGATGTATAAACATTTTGATATATTTCAATATCGAATACAGCACGATTCCGCATATATATGCAGCCGTTTAGTTTTTCTCTCCGTCTAACTCAATTGTAAACGTATCATGATGTCTATTATTGTTATTTCTTCAACTCTTATTAATTTACATGTTATGTGATTTTATAGATGGGAGATAAGGCAAGCCATCATTCAAGATTTTCTCATCTCATCAATGAATATCATTAATTTGTTCACACTTAAGAATAAATTATCTTAGTCAGTTCTGTGGAGAATAATTGACATAATAAATATCAGAGTGATTGCATGACAAACTGGACTTGATTGCTGTTATGATCATTCATTATTATTTTAATGACTATCGACGCGCGTTTGCTAACATTTTTGTTATCATTAATTAGAGAGATGATTGAGAAATAAAGCTAGAAAGATATTATGAAATCTTAGATTTTAAATCTTAAAGTTTTGAGATTTTCAATTTAAAAAAATTGTTGAAATTTTAATTTTGAAAAATTGTTGAAATTTCATTTTAAAATTAAAAAATTTAAAGTTAAAAGTTTGAAATTTCAAAAACAAAAAAATTTTAATTTTTTAAAAAAAACTTAAGGTTGAATTTTTCAAAAACTAAAATTCTAAAAACATTTTAAATTTTAAAAAACTTTGGAAAAACTTAAATTTTAATTTTTAAAAACCTCAAAAATTTATATTTATCATGCAAACTTTAAATTTTATAAAACTGTTTGAACTTGAATTTTTAAAAACTAAAATTTTTTTATACCAAATTTTTTAAAATAATTCAAAATTTAATTTTAAAAATGCAAAGAATAATTTAAATTTCTACAAAGATATTTCTAAATTTTTAAATTGATGAATAATTAAACTTGATGATTATGAAATTTATCGGACAAACAAAAATAAATTTAAATTTTAAAGTTTTGTCAAGATTCATAATTTTAAAATGAATAGAAAAAATTTATGACTTCTTTAATTTGTAGAATTTACATTTTTAAAAGTTTGAAAAATTTGTAAAATCTAAAGTCAAAATTTAATTTGTAAAATTTAAATTTTTCAGAATTGCAAAAATTTAAGTTTTAAAAATCGGCAAAATTTAAATTTTGAAAAATCGTTAAATTTTAAATTTCAAAATTTGAATTTTGAATTTAAAAAATTTCCAAATTTGAATTTTACTGAAAACTTAAATTTTGAAGAAAAAAAATAGCAACAGAAAAAATATAAAAGTCAATTCTTTTAAATCGTTAAATACAAAACTGCCAAATTACTTGAAGTTTTATGTCTATTACCTAGACTTAAGCTATAAATTTCCAAAATATTCAATTCTTATTGCATTCTAATCACTTTAAATGACTTTAAATCAATTGCAACTTCATCACGTAGCTCAATTCCTAGTCTATACAAATTCTCAAATCCCCATGACCTCCCATATCAAACCACTGAGTCACAAAAAGCCACAAAACTGACAGATACAGATAATTTGATTAGTTCCTAGAGCAATTCAAAAAATACACATAGTAAAACACCAATTTAAGTGCTAAACAATTTACAGTCTTAGATCCTAATGGTTCCATGCGCAGTCAATAACTAGGAGAGTCTATACTTAAAAATTTTCACAGCTTGAGTTTCAAAACATAAAAATCCATTAATAATTCTCAAAAAATAAGCATTGCCATTTGTGGAGGAAGGAAAAAAGCATGCAAATAATTTGAACAGGCAGCACATGATCAAAAAAGTCAGATTTGCGTACGGCAAGGAATAAAAATATTTTTAAAAGCCACATAATTGGTGGCATTTTGTAATAAATTGGCGACTGTTGCTAATAATAATGAATATCATTTAAATCTGTACTCGACACTTCATTTAATGGGAGCTAAAAATAAAAAAAAATCGAATAAAAAGGCACAAAATAGGCATCAATCTATTAATTATGCACAGTAGGAATTAAAAAACTATTTTTTGCAATTATTTATTGCAATTTAGCAAGTTCTTTAATTTATTTACTTTTGCTGATTGATTGCTGGGATGTTAAAACTAATTTATATTGTGCCTTATCACTGATTTTGGATCGACTTTAATTATAATTAATAGAGTTCTCTCAGTCTATGAAATAATTGGAAGCTTTTTATTGATTATTGTCGGCATTTAATTGAGTGAAATATGGTAAATTGTTGTGCATTGTTATGGAATTTAAGTTCTAGATTGTTAAAGATTATGGATTACTAAATTTACTTTCTGGGTCATGGTTCGATTCTTATCTACATCCTCGAAATTAAAGATCTCACTCAAAAGTCAAAAACCGTAAAAAAAAGTTGGAATGATTGTGTCTCTAGGCCAGAGTGACTCTACATCGAGGCTGGGTTTTGTCGAATTTTACTTGAAATCCGAGTCACGCTGACATAGGGTCGATTTCTCCGATGGTTGTTTTCTATTCAATAGAGGTACTGAATGTACCCGATGGGTATATAATTGGTAGGTACATACTGTGCTATATCTGATATACCATTTTATTGTTCCAGTGGTGAAACTATACGGTACCGTACTGTGCTGTACCGTACCGCATTGTGACGTACCGTATAGCATCGTATTACCACCGGGGAAATCTACCCCAGGCCAGCATGAGTCTAATTTCAAGTAGGATTCAACAAAATCCGTCTTCATGTTAGAATCGTGCTACTCAAGTGCTAGCCTAAAAACAATATTTTAGACATATTGTATTGACAGTGGATCATGCAACTATAAAGAGTTGTGCAACATTTATGTTATAATGGTAACATAATCAAAACGGTGTAAATTATATGGCATCGAAATCATCAAATAATTAAAAAATTTACAGACGTCAGCTTAGTTTCTTTAAATGAGCAGTTCACCTGTTCATTTGTTCAGTAACATTGAATACTGCAAAACAAACCTCGCCCGATCGACACTAATCGAAATCTTGCCCCCAAGACGACCAGGTAGTAGTATACTTAGTACCAAGTGGCAGTAGAACCAATTTGGTTTAGTACTACCACCTCGTCGCCGTGATGGTAACATTTCAATATTTGCCGATCGAATCAGTTGTCCTGAGTTCAAATCTTCGATATAAGAGAATCATAAAGATTTAGCACACAGTTCTGGCTATGCATGTGAATTCACTTTCTGAATCATATCTATCGTAAGATGTCATTAGAATTTACATATTTACATTGTAGTATGTAGAATCATATTTCTCTGTAAATTTGTAATTATTGCAATTTGTTGGACAATTCTATTCATAAAATAGGAAATGAAAGGAAATTCCTTTATATTTATTATTTCTCAATTAACAAGGCGCCAATAATAGACCAGTATAATTTGATACCAAATAAATACTAACAATTTATGTCTCCTCAAAAATATATCATATTAATATCCTAACCAATCCCTCACATTCATTATCCTCATAAATGCAAATTCACACCACAAGCCTAAATTATATCATTAGCGGCATAACTTCCTCAAACGATATGATTGGGTAGAGGCGCCAAATAATAGCATCTAAAATAGAAAATAATTTAGTGTAAATAATTAAAAATATCTCACACATTCCAATTAGCGAAAATCGCAAATTTCTATTTCTGTTCTAATGACTTACTTATATATAGGAACAAAATTTTAACAATTCTAATCAGCTGATCAATTATACAATATTTAAAGAAAAATGTACACGTGCTGTGGTATGAGTAATTTGTGTATACAACAGTGGTGCGCAACATGTGTGTCGCGGCACATTTGGAAATGCCATGAACCGTATGCCGTGTACGGTTTCAGTCAAAGCTTACCACCATGACATACCAAAGGTTGTCCACCACTGCCATAGTGCAAAAATGTGTATTTGACAGTAAACAAAGCCAGTCAGGCACAGCAAATCAGTCGCTACGCAACACAAAATAAACAAAAATTTCTGTTGTCAACACTGAAATTTGCCGTATCTAAGGAAACATTGAAATTATTTATTTTTCACACTTTAATTTTGTTTATCAAACATAGTAAGCTATTTCTCATTCATGACTAGACAATAAATAAGAAGTTTAGTGACAGATAAAAATAGAAAGAAATAAAAATGAGCAAAAATCGATGGGATAAAATTAGTAAAAAGTATGCTAATGATCCTGGCATTACATCGCAAGAAGTAAAAAAGTTTTTGGATATGAACTTTACGGATGGATATTTTGAGCAGTTGTGTGGGAGGAAGGAAGTTAGACGATTGAATCCTGCTTTGATTATGGATCTGAGACATGATGTTGTAAGTTGAGCATTTTTTGAGTTTTTTGAAGGATTTTTTTCAAATTTCTGGTGGTTAAATTGGAGATAAAGGCTTGAAATTGTACAGAAGTAGGAAGAATCAAGGGTGGGGCACTCTAGATATGTTAAACATCCAAAAAGATGATATTCTGCAAGCTTTCGACGATTCGCCGTCGTTAAATTGCCAATTGTGCTTGATACTCAGTTATTCGTGCCCCGTCCATTGAATAACATACATCTCCCAATTTGCCCCACCCTTGACTCAATTCCAACAATCGTCTATACAACATAAAATTAATCAATAACAAATTTTTAGATCAAAAATCGCACCGAAGACTCGCCACAACATGCAAACAACAAAAAAGGGGATAACGGCACAACAATAAATAAATATAAATTGCAAAAGGAACTGAACATGGAAAGTATACGAAACCATAACAACCTTGTCGACTCACGAATGATTGAGAATGAATTGGAAAAATTTAAACTTGATATTCGTAAGTTAAGGACGACATCATCAAAGAAATCGGAAAAATATGAAGACAGTTTGGACGAGCATGAAGACACCGAAGAGACAAAGTTGTTGCAGGCACTGCGTGACACCGAGGAAGCAACTTTCGCTTATCGTAATGAATTCAATAAAATTGTCATTGAAAAGCCAAATTTAATGCAAATTAATCATTTTGAATTCAGCTATGATGAAGGTAGTGCATGTAGTGGATCAACAGCTGAACTGTCTGAAGATTCACTGGACAAATGTTCAAATTTAAATTTTATTAAAATCTCAGCACAACCAAAGCCATCAATTGAAATTGAGGAACTTGATGAGTATCAAGATTATTATGAGATTAATGAGGATCCAACAAAATTTAATGTTGATGATGAGACGAACAAGACATACGATCCAATGTGTTACGTGTGCTGTACGGAAGATAAATGTGAGTTCCAAAAAAGTGAATTTGAGACTCAATCGTTCTACAGCTTGCCAAATTTAAGTGAAAATGATGTTGAGCACTTGATGAAGATCACCAAGTTCCAATCCTTAATATCTGTCGAAACACCAACAATTAAAGACTGTCCATGCTGTCCACCGTCAGCTGATGCAAAAATCAAACAAATTGACAAGTCAATCGAAGAAGCTGAAGCTGAACGACTACTTATCATCCGTCGAATGGAACTAGAAGAGAAAAATTATCAAGAACTGATTGTCAAGACAGACGCACAATCGAAAAATATCAGCGATCCATCATCCAATTATGTCTACGATAAATACATAAGTGACATGATCAATGAGGATCAAATGACCTCACAGAAGGAATTTGAACGTGAAATGTTAAAAAAGGCATTCAAAGACTGGCTGCAAAAGACAACAATCTCAAAAATTCTCAAAACGAATGCCTTCAACAACGATGATCGTGTTAAAAAGATTAACGAATTTCTGACAAAAGTTCGATTCGAACAAAATAAAGGACATAGCAATCCGGCAAATAAGAAGAAAATTAGTAAGCATGATAAATCAAAAAAGTCATCATCGCCAACATCAAAAACCGTCCGTAAAGATTTTGAGCATAAATTAAAAGTTCAACAAGACATAATTGAGCAACAAAAGCTTAAAATTCAACGACAAGAGCGATTAATCACTGAAATGAAATTGGCAAAATTCACTGAAATGGTAAAGGAATCAAAGAATGATCTCAAAATGGAATTGATCAATGCAAAGCGTACAAATACAAAATTGCGTGCAAAGGCACGTTGCATTGAGATGGTCGCAAACATACCGCCCGATCCAATCGAAGAGGAACGTCGAAAATTATTAGCGCAAGGTCTTATGGTACCGAAATTTTTGCAAAAAATGCAAGAGCGTGCTGCTGAACGTCTCGCACGTCACGAAGAAGCTCGCGAGCGTCGTGAACGTTTGGAATATGAGAAGGAAGAGGCAAAAAATGCTGCTGAATTAACGAAACGTATGGAAGATGAGGAGGCAAAGAGAAAGCGTTTTATTGAGATGCGCGAGAAGCGACGTCAAGAAAAGTTTGCCAAACAATTGAAGGAACTTGAACGACAGCGCTTGATTGAGAATCTTAAAATTGCACGTGATCATTATGCTCAAAATTTAATGAAACGTATTGGATTTCGTGCATTTGAACTTCTCATAAAGATGAAGCGATTGAATCATAAAAAGGCAACAATTCATCGACGTCGTGTCTGCATGAAGAAATTCTTTAATTTATGGCATAAAAATACAATGGCTGTGTGGGATATAAAGCGAGCACAAGCTGATAAATTACATCGTTATTTGACTTATCGAATGTACATTAAGAAATGGCGTCATATCCACTCAATTCATCAATCTAAATACTTGGTTGCCATTGATTGGTACGAGGTTAAAATTACTGAAAAAATATTTTATCAATGGATTAAGTTTGCTGAGGAAAGTAAGATGGTTGAAAATACGAGAATGAAGAATGCTGAAGCTCACTATAATTGGTAAGTTGGAGATGGAGTTGGGGTGGTGTTGTTGACTTAGAAGGTTGAGTTATGCGAGTATTTAGGTGCGAACATGCACAAATTGTAGTTATATACTGAATTAGAGTGAGTTTGGTGCTCATTCAAGGTATTTACGTGCACAACTATGGAAATCGGGATGATCACGATCACGTCTTATGAGCCTTAAGTGAGGATTCCAAATGTCCCAACCTGGGTCACGTCTTGAGAAACCAAAAGCTAGGGCTCTAAAGTGTCTTAAGTGGATATAGTCACAGTATAATCAGGACAATTTCACATCTCTAGACGTATTGCATGTTTGTTTCTAGGGAACATAATTTGGTGTAATTTCAGCAGAAGCAGCTTTAAACCTAAGATTTTTTGCACCAATAAACAAGTTTTCTGTTACATTTTGGAAGGGGCATATTCAAAAATTATATTGGGATGTGGGAGGAGAAGGTGATGTTTGTTATGCATTCATCACTAGCTTTAAATGGCATTTTATCGCTACAACCTTCCTAAGACCAAACAAAAGCCAGCAACATTATCCATATACTTTATTCTATAAACTCAAACTCTAAACTAAACTTCCAATTCCTTTTAATTCCAGTCAAATGAAATGGAAACTCTTTGACGCCTGGCATCGTTTCCCAGCCCTAATGAAAATCGAACGCGAGACTGAAGTTCGACGTCAGAAATGGCGAATGAAAATATGGGATTTACTTCCTGATTATAAGCCACAGGACACACCTTAGCGGTCAATTGATGACTAAAAGATAATTTTTTTATTACTATCGCTCATTATATCATCAAATAATCACAAAACAGCTAGTTTACCATCGTAATGATCAATATAAGATTATTTACGAGTAATTATTGTGGATTATTTTATGGAGAAATGGAATAATTCTATTTTTTATACTTCATCACATCATAAATTTTGTAATATCATTAATACTATGTGCAATAAGAGTTTGTAGTCGTTTTTGTAATGATGGCGTGTGGATGATGCAGAGGTTGAAGTCGACTTGGAAGGCAAATTGAGTTGAAATCGCTAAAAATCTGATCCTAAGCAAGCGTGTTGTGATCCCAGGATATATTAAAGTGCTGTCCAAGCGGCTTTAGTCGTGGTTTACTAGCAATGTGTGCCGTGACATACAAAAGTTAGGACAACACGGCCATATTCGATAAAATCTTGACTCAGGCTAAGATCAAGTCGGATAGGAGCTGGATTTTTGGTCGTTATTACGCCATATGCAGTCTGGGCGACTTAACTTCGCGTATGATGCTCAAAAATTGATTAAATTTTGGATGAAATATTTTTCTGCGGGATCTTGTGAAGTATACATTTCATACAAATTTCAATCAGTTCTTAGCATAGCTTGAAGCCGACTTAAGTAGACTAAAGTTCGAGTCGACTTCAAGTTCTGGTTCTTACCGAACTGTAGCGAACTCACCATAACAGTCAAATGGAATACTTTCATATTACACAATACCACTTAAGGTACCTAATGCGGTCTCATTGGCTGTTCGGATCAATTTGACTTCAACCTCTGGAATTAATGACATGTTAATTTTAATGGCACACGAATGGAAATAAAAGGAATTTTTAATAAACCACAAAAAAAAATTAATTTTTTGACAGATTTTTCCATCCTCGCGTTGAGTACGGCGATCGCTCAGACCACACAGACATAATGGCACACAACACACAAAAACAAACATCAACAGATGATGATTTAAATATCTCACACATCCGTAATGTATTCATTTATTCAAGGAAATCATTTTTCATAACAAAAATCGTGATCATCTTTGTCATTTAATCATTATTTGCAATTATATTGTAAAATGAAGACAAGCATATAAAGTTACATGAAGTACGACATCAAGCATGGACAATGAATTGAAGAATTTTATGCAAATTTTAGTTCCAACAATGACTTAATATTCATCTTAATTAATTTTTTTTGGACTTGCTTTACATCAAGGCACTAATTTTTTTGAAAAATTGATACAAGGGTCAGTTCAAGGGCCTTCCTGTAAATTATTATGTGCTATTTAAATTTTAATAACTTTTTTGACATGTCTCAAAGTTCTACAAACGTTTTTCGTATGTAAGTTGATAGCCGCCCTTAACGGTATTTGGACAATTGTATGGTAGACGTGATCAGAATCACTAAAGGCACTCGCTCTGTAATTTATTTCTTAGAATTACAAACAAACAAAATTTCCTTGACTCATTTGTATTGTGAGAGGTGATATTCTATAACAGAATTGTAAAGAACACATGCATGTACAACATGCATGACAAACTTCTGAAAATTTTAATACAGATTTGTGCATTGAAGGTTTGATAATATTCAGGTTGAGTTTCATGTTTAGGTTGGTGGAAGTGGAATATATTGTCAAATTTAAAGAAGAATAAAACATGAAGAAGCTTCGAAGAAGTTAAATTAAATGCAAATTGATCATGTGTAGGGTTTACAATAGCTGGTTTAAAATGTATTGAAAAGCTGGGTTGATTCTGAGATTTCATACAATTATAAATGCAGAGAAGTTATTCTCGGGATTGAAGTGTGCAAAATTCATGAATTTACGTGGGAATCTGTGGGTTTCTTCCCTTGAGTTTCTCGTTGTGTTAGAAACCAACACCCAATTTTATCCCAGGATTGAAGATTGTAGTCATTCATGATATGTCGGATCATCCAGGTTTAAATCAAGGCGGCAAACAAGTAAGATAAGTAAACGAATCCAAAAAGTCATCATATTGTCATGAAGACAGTTTTGTTCCAAATTGTTCTCAGATCCGAATTGACACTGGCTTGGTGCTAGCTAAGTACAAGATGTTCTCCAATTCTGCTTTCTGTGTTTGAGTATTCCTTACAAATTTACTAAATTTTTATAGAGTTACTCGTTATTTGTTAGTATTAGACATATTGACTGGTTTCGTTTGCCTGAGATATTGTTAAGATTGTTGAGATGTAATTTGGTAGTTGAGGTGGATTAACGTAACGATGGCAAATCTGCAAGCTCATCCCAGATAGCACAAATCGGTTAATCGATTAAAAATCAGACAAAAGGTCAGAGTGATCCTGACTTGTGGTTGGATTCATTTTAAATCTGCCACTATACCAAGATCACGTCTACCTAGTGTTACATTCGACAAACATTCGATTCAAATCTGGATCCATGCAAGAGTACCTAGGCTCCAAGTCGAAGCATGGTTCTAGTTTCATGCTAGAGTGCAGAGCTCGAAGTCGAGTCGAGTCGTGAACTTATTTCCACCTAATTCGAGCCCACTCAAGTCGGCTTTAAGTGTGTCAACTTTAGCTCTGCTAGAGTTTAAGCCATCGTATTGCCAGATTTAAGATCGACTTCCCGACTTATGTTTTTTAGATCAGTAGCGCTTAGTTAGTCATTATTTCAATACTACAAACTAGCATTTATTCTACATACAAATCAACAAAAGCTTTAAACATTTTTTCACCAGCATGATTACAATACCATAATCGACTACTTAAAATTACATCAATTAATTTTCTGTATCATTTCAACATAACAATAACAGCTATTGTCAGTGAATGTTAAAACAAATGTCTATGCTGAAAACCATTATATATTATTAAGGCACAAAAATTGGTTCTTTACAAGAGAATATTGCAAAATATCCCTAATTTATAAATAAAATCTCCCGCCTAGCCATGCTCAATTGAATATCGATTGCAAATTAAAAATCCATATACGCTTAGCAAATTCATGTCCATAAGCCAAACTAGATATCATTAATAACAGAAACAGTGAGCAAAAAATAAAAAAAATAATTCCTTGAGTCAATTGATTCATGTCATATCATTCATAAAGATAAATAAATGAGCAAACTAGACGCCAGACTCCAAATTAACCATCAGTAATTCTTTATGCCATTAGACATACTCAATAATATAAATGAAGAATCTGAGAGTTACGTAATATTTTGGCTGAGATTTTTTCTTAGATGGAAAAGATGTTATAGTCTTCATATTGTCTGTTTGGTTGTAAGTCTATAATAATCTGTCTTCTGCCACTTAATCATAATACATAAGTCTTACTCAGTCAAGCTTATTCCGTAAGTCTAACCCAGTCCACCTATCTGACTCAGCTTATCACTTCGATTCAGTAACTTATCTGAAGCTAAACTTATGAGAATTCGACACAGTAAATCGTTCTGGACGTCAATTCAAATTAGTCTGACCATTAGTCTTACTTTATCTAACTCAGTCCATCTGTCTTATAGCTCAGCTCGTCAGTTCAATTCTGTAATTCTGATTAAGTCCACCAATAGTTAACAGTCCGAATTAGTCAATCGTTCGGACTAAATTCTTCCGTTCTTCTCATTTGATCAATCGGATTTCGTCCGGCATATTATTACTTAGTCAAACAATCTGATTTCGTATTACCATCTTAGTTCATCATTCCGATTCAGTCCTTCATTCCGACTCATTTTTTTAGTCTGACTCATTCTTTGGTTCAGACACAGCCCGTTCGTCCAACTCAAGCCAATTCTGCTCGTTTTAGTCTGATCAACTCAGCCTAATTCAGTATAACAGAACGACTCATTTAGTTTGTCAATTTGATTTAATCCGACTCAGTTCGGGTAGGTTTATTAGTCGCACCTAAACCATCAGTATAATTCGGTTCATCAGTTCGATTTAGTCCGAGACAGTTTGATTTAATACAACAATCAGACTCAGTACAACCCAATTCATTTTGTCAATCCAATTAACTCCGGTTCAGTTAGTCAGTCCAAGCCAGTCCGACTAAGTCACTTAATTAAACTTAGTCTCTTAATCCAACTAAGTGCCTTAATCCAACATAGTCAGTCAGTCTAGTTCTTACAATAAATCTAGTAAGTCCATCCCATTCTGAAATGCGCTCATGCCATTCACAAAATGTCAATGCCCACACAACACTTTATAAGGTACTCAAAGAAGAAGATGAGAATTTGAAAATTTGTTGGAATTTCAATTAGCTGACGGCAATTTATGGGGAATAAATAGTACAAGTATTTTATTATGTCCATCAATTGAGCAGATATAAAAAAAAATATTTCCAAGATCAACAAGCTTTGAGCTTGAAAACTTAAAATAAAAAAAATTGAGAATTTTCTCTCTCGCTCTCGACAAATTTTTCAAGTTTGTTGTCGTCTAGCTGCGCTCAACTCAACATCTCTCATCTCCATCTCCACACAGCAGTATTGTGCCTTATTCTTTTTTCAATATGAACTTTTTTTTTCTTCACTTCTTGTTTTTATAATCGTCGAAAATTGCAAAGTTGACGTTTAGTTTAAGCACAGCCATCGAACGGAGTGTGCATGTGCACGAGACTTAATTCTTTTTTTTTTGTCGTCTCTTTGTCCTTACCTGGTGCCTATCAAACTGTCTCTTCATTAATTATGTTATTCTAAATAAGTTTTTTTGTTGATTTTTTTTTTTCTCTGTTGTGTGCCAAAAAAACTGGTTAAAATCTTCTTTTTTGATTGAAAATTGAGAATCTTGGAAGTGAATTTGAATAGTTGTTGTGGCTGGAAACAAGTGCACAAAAATTAAGATATAAATGATTTGAAAATATTGAAAAATTTAATAAAATTCTGAAGTGAAATTTGATTTATAAAAAATAAATAAAAAAAACTATTTCAAGCAGAAGAGAAAGAAATATTGGAAATCCTTTAAAGGTAAAAAGTTGTTTTTGTTAATATTGCATAATGGCTGCATATTGAAAGTTTGTCGGGTTTGAATATTTTGAACTCTGATTTTGTCTTTGTTTATAGTCGAGGCTTTTTTGCATTTGTTGTGAATTTGGCAAATTTATTCAGAAATTTTGGATATTTCCAAAGTTATTTCCGATGCCGATTTGATGAGTTGATAGCAAATTTTGTATATTTGAAGATCAAGTTCTTCTAATCCTTGAAAATTCTCATTAATCTTTGAGTATCTTTTATGATAAAAGGAAATATTTATCAAAATTTCAAAACTGAATCTCTCAAAAGCTTAAAAAACAAAAAGAGAAAATATCGAATTTTAATGTTTTTAAATGAGTCATTCCAATATTAAAGTCTAACAAAGTCAATTTTTCAACCAACTCCTTTTAATAATAATATTCATATAAACCAGACTGTTTAAAAATTGTTTTGAAAAAGCATCAAATACGATCGTAAAAAATGAGATTTATTTATTAGTTTTGTAATTTTTGATGCTAGTCTGTGTGATGCAGAGGACATTGATCGAATGCATGTCATCTTAAACGAAATAAATGAGGAAAGGCTCCAACATGGAGCTTTTAAGGCTCTACTAAATCCTTACTTACTTCCTTAACTAAGGCGCATGATGGTCCATTGCCTCATTTAGAGTTCGTTGTGAGCTGGATATTAATTTTTGCTAATTTCTAGTTCCCAGTAATTTTGCAAAATTTCCACTAAACATCTTTAATTAACACCAAATGAAAACCGTCTTTTTTTGGCAGCCATATGGAAGCCAAACGAGTTTTCATTTGTGTCGATCGTGCAAATCGACAACTGTTTTTGGAAAGATTAAAACGATCTAGTATCCGGTAGGATTCAAACCTACGAACTCACAAATTAAGTTATACAAATATTCGGTCTGCTGCCTAACCACTCGGACACATAGGCATTATTCTCACATTGGCAGAACCGTCTGTATTTAGTACGATTCCCCAAATGATATTTTGTTCAGATATTTTAGGAAAAATTGTAAGAAAGTGTCTGTTTTCTCAGACGAAGAAAGCTCAGACTACACAGAACCTAACCTTTGTCTTTTATCAAGTTCTAAGCAAGTCTTTATAAATCCAGAAACGAAAAGATTACTGACAAGATTACCAACAGAAAGATTACTAATGAATGAAGTTTTTTATGTAGTGTCAAGCAGCTTTGCATCTTTTATAGATTTAGTCACATTATAAAACTATATTTAGAATGAATCTAACTCATAAAAAAATGAAATGAAGTAACCAAGATCGTTGAAACTATCTTGATCTATTAATTTATCTTAACTTTAAAGTAGAAGCTGGTTATGACTTTTAAACCAAACTTGAATGGAAAAGAATGCGATAAGTCGACCGTGTGTCTAGTTACAAACTTGACATATCATGGCAAATTCCACAAATTTCATGGCATGTTCTACAAATGTCAAGTTTATAATGACATAGTATAGTCGACTAATCGGAGTCTGTTCTACTCGGGTTTGGGTCAGTAACCAAAAATTGCTTCTGCTTCGACTTTTAACTGACTTAGTTACTAGATAGAACTAGTTGATGGCAAGTTAATGTCCATTTGATGACTAGTTCTAACGCGAATGCGGACATATCAGGTGACAAGTGAGCAAAAGCTGAAAAAAATGACAAACTTTGAGTCCTGTGTTGTCCGTCCTCCGTTCGAACGTATTTGTGTCCCCTCGGTTTCTTAAACTATTGAATACAGCAATAAAATCCAAATTTGGACATAATAACTTTAAATATTCAAAATTCTTAAATTTTCAATCTTAAACCATAAATAATTTCAATTTCCATACCTCAATTCACATAACTTACAATCCATTACACCGTATCTAATTTGAACATGCTCATAATCTATAAAAATTTTATTGCAATCTCATACAGTATTTTGTTATAAAATTATTTGTCTCTAGTGTAGAAATTATACAATGCAGTCAAGCATTTGCAAGCCCATGGCTAGTAAATTACTAATCAAAGTGTAATTATTATGACTTTTTTTTTTGCTGACTATGGTTCAATAGTGATGTAATTGTGAAATTTCGTCATGACTTTCTTTGGAAAAATGAAGAAAAAATTGACATTTTTAATGGATTTTGGGTACAGCATCCATTAGATGGCATTTAAGTGAGATTACAGGTGAATCCCTGGAATACAGTTGTGGGCAACCTTTGGTCTTCATTTTACATCTCAGCCAAACCCGCACACGTCATACGATTCATGACATTTCCAAAATATTGCATCGCATCACACGGTTTGCCCACAACTGCCCCAAATCTTCATAGATTCATTTAAATCCACAACTTCCATAAACTTCACTAAAGTCATATCAATTCTTTCAATCTGCTCTGTTCCATCAAGTTAATCTACGTCAAAAAATTAATTCACAACATACCATCCTAACTTCCTCTAAAGCACAGCCTCCTTTAATTTATGATTGAAACATCATGCATCGTCTACTTTCCATCTTCAATCTACAGCAGGGGTGGGCAATCTATTGTTTTTTGCGGCACACCTTGGTGGTCTTCTGAGGGGGGCCATTGATCACAGTTGATCTTGTAATTGTGTACTTACACATTGGTGATAAGCCTCAATCGAATCTGCATACGACATACGGTTAATGGCATTTTTGGCGGAACGTATGTTACGCGACACATATGCTACGTGTAACATGTGTTGCGTGGCACAAATGGTGAGCGACACATATGTTGCATGGCACAAATGTTGAGCGACACATTTGTTGCATGGCACAAATGTTGAGCGACACAAAAGTTGCATGTCACAAATGTTGAGCGACACAAAAGTTGCATGTCACAAATGTTGAGCGACACATATGTACCGTGGCACATGTGTTGCGCGGCACATAGATTGTCCACCACTGATCTACAGACATTATTGCGTTCATCCCTATGTAAAAGCAACAATTAAGAAAACTTGAATGCTTAAAAAAATGGCAAAATCGGAAGACATTAAGCCATAAAGATAAAGAAATCTGCATGATTCATTCAAAAATTCATTTCAAACAATGATGACCGTAAGAGAAAATGTAATAATAATAATAACAATCATAATTATTATAATCATACAAAAAGATGCAGACTTTGCAATTTATTATTTATATATTGTATATTTGAATGGAAAACAATGGGGAAAAGAGTAAATAAGCTAAGACAGTAGACACAACAGTCGAGTCAATTGGACAGTAATGTTCATGGAATATAGTGAGAAATAGATACAATAAAAAGAAAAGTGAGGAAGAAACAGCAAGAAAACATTAAGTAAAATTAGTTTTCGACTGAACTGCATGAAAAGATCTTTAAAAGAAAGTGAAACTCTTTATTTTCTTGGGCTGAGTAGAAGATGTATTTTGAGTAGCAATAGAAGATGGTTGGAATGTAATTTAAATGGATGAATTGAGCGCATTTTTTGAAGATTTGATTCTTAAGAAACAAATAAACAAAAATTCAAAAATTTTAAAAACGTTAAAATTTCAAATTTTTGAAAACCGCTAAAAATTCAATATTTTGAAATTCCGTTAAAATTCAAAATTTTAGCAACTTCTAGAATTGATTTCGAAATTTTGAAAACCGTTGAAAATCAAATTTTGAAAACTTGTTAAAAATTCAAAATTTTGAAAACCGTTGAAATCTCAAAAAAATTTAAAATTCTCAAATTGAATTTAAAAGTTTCAAATTTTTAAAAACCGTTAAAATTTGAATTTTCGGAGTTTGTTGAAATTCAAATTTTAACGACAAATCTGTTAAAATTTTTTTGATAATCGTTAAAGTTTGAATACTTATTGATCGTTAGGAATCAAAATTTTGACAATGAGAATTCAAAATTTTGAAAATCAGTTAAAATTTGAATTTCTTGTGACCGTTAAAATTCAAAATCTTAACAGCCTTTAAAAGTCAAAATCAACCATAAATCACCAAGACAAACTGAAAACACATCACCAACATAACAATTCCATTACCCAGCATTTCACCGCGATACAATAACATAAAAAGGTAAAGATAAACCCAAATTCGGACAGAAGTACAAAGAGGAAGTAGCAACATGAGAAGCATAGAAGTCAAAAGAAGAGAAACTTTTTACAAACTTTTGTTTTCAATAAGAAGCAAAAGCACTCAAAAGAGATAATGGAACATGCTGACTCTTTCGTAATGTGTTTCACGTTGAGTCTCAAAAGAATGTGTGAAAATCGCCGCAAATAGCTTCAATATAAATGAGTGTAGTAAGTAATATATCCAGTACAGATGTCTCATGCATTGATTCTATGCCGTTGACCTTTAAAAGCACAAACCGCATTCATTGTGATTAACAATAAAAATAATATTTTTATTAAATTCTCAATTAAATATATATAAAATGACTAGTAAGCGCTCAAGTCGCTAGCTGCTACCTTAACATAATTAACATATGTGTGCTTAAGGTCTTTGTGCTATTGATGCGCATCAACAAACAAGTGTGATGCATATCACAATTTATTATCATCATTTATTTATTGTTTATGACTTGATGCTTATTGCCTTCGCATGTCGTGACAAAATAAATAATTGTTAATTTTTAAATGCATGTGAAAATGTAATAAATACCTGCAACATTTTTTTTTTTTTTCGATGATAATAATTATGACAATCATGATTCATTATGTTATTCATTCACGGCATGTCAAGCTTATTTTGTGTCGTATGTTTGTCAATGGAATAGCTTCATTTTAGTTGATGATGTGGAATTCCCATCAAGTTGATTGGAAGATTTGACATTTTTGAGGGATAACAGGTGGTTGGGAATGTCCAGGAATGATGAATAATGCAACTTGTGTTCTCAATCTAAAGCAGCACAATTTTGTGGATAACTGACCTAACATACAAGCATATGCTTAATAAGCATACATTACAGTACCTTAAGGACATAAGAGTTGAAAAGCACATGGCGCAAAAATTATCTAAAATCCAACCCCAGACCAGCTTGATTCTTCACTTAAATTCGAACTTTGCGGTTGTTGAGGACATGCCAAAACAAGGCTATTTGGACACTAGATTATCGGGAGCGCCCGTGGCGCCCATCTTCAGAATTTTCAGCTTCACATAGCTTCACGTGGCATCACATCACACCCCTATTCCCCTTATTACCCCTCAATTTTCGGCTTCACGTGGCTTCACAAAATGGCATCATATGGCTTCCGTTCTTGTGTCAGCAAAGGAATTGGATGTTTAGCTTCATCAAGGACATAGGTATTTTGTAGAGAATTTGGAATGGTACCACAGATCCTCGATCGCAGTGCCGTTGCTAAAACCAAACCCTACATTATATTCTATTCTAGTGTGATTCTTGATCCAGCTCAGATTATATGAAATCTGTCGTCAAACCAGAGTCAAGTCGGTCTTGAATCGGGTTTTGGTCATTTCTACGTTGGGTGTCTTTCTGGCTAGTTCACTGCTAATTTCGTGATAACGACAAGACGAAAATGTGTCCCGAGAGCTGATTTTGGTAAATTTTTACTGATGGCTTTACAGACAGTGGTCATACTTACCAAAATAAGCGATCTCATGAGTATAATCAATCATTATATCTTGTATGTTCGGGATATCAACTTAGAATCGTACTTAATTCCAGCTAGATCAATTATGATATATTGTCTCACTAAGATAACACCTGAATCTGACTCTATCGCTGCTTCCACTTACTAATTACCAATACTAAGTTCAGCTCTATTTCCATTTACAGATTCAAGCCTTTATTACCTTAAAAACATTTCATTCATTTAACCAACAACACTCAAAAGCCACAGACAAGATCTTCAACATCTACAAAAAACCTCTCAGACATCTTGTTCCTCAACATCTCCAAATTACCCTCTGAAGAGCATGTACTTTGCCTTCTAAAATAACTTAATCAAGTTATCTGATGACATTAATGAATCAATCAACTTTTTTTGTGTTCTTCAAAAAAGGCACTTTATGTCCGCTAATAGCCACAACTGAGATCCTTAAAGTATGTATGCGCAATAGCACTAATAAGCAAGTTTCTTGTGAGGGCTACCGTAAAATTAAAATTAAATTAACATTCCGCATCTTATTCTGACTATATAAAGACCAATTCGACATACTTAAGGAACTTTGAGACATGAAGTAATGTAATTGATGGACATGAATTCAGTTATGGTTTAATATCATTTTCATTACTTGACTTGGCTTCATGTTTTATTATAGTTTCTAGTTTAAATTATTGTGGCAGCTTCCTGGAGAAGCTTCTTCCTCCTTTGTATGGTAGCCGCACATGCAATTTGCATATGCTTGTTCATGGACCATAAAATTGTAAATTTATAGGAGATGTCTAGTGTTAAGTTGGTATGAATGGCTTTTATGGTTATAGAATTCAAGCATGAACATTAAGATGCTTATTAATTAATCCAATTATGCATGTGCTTGTTCTTGAAGCTTGCTGACTTGATTCTCATGCATTAAGAGTCAATACTATGAGTTTTGGATGCTACAAGTAAGCTAAATCTGATAATTTTGCAATCCAACAATCACAATTAAAATCATCAATCCACCAACCTTGTAAAGCTGAATCTTTTAGATCATGAACTACAAAACCTCTCAATTTCATTCCTAAAATTACATTTTCGTGGTAATTGCATGCATTCACTAAACAGAAAAATGGCCAAGTAAATGAGCTATGATGCAATGATGGAAATAAAAAAAATGTATCAAATTTCTAAATTGATTGAATTTGCGCACGACTGATGCTCAAGTATATTTCGATGAGTTTTCAATATCAAGTTGAACACGATCTTAGATATCAAATTAAATATCTTTTTTTTTAGCGTGCTAAATTTCTTTCAGATCGTGCGAAAAGATCTTTTTAAGTTTGATGCTAAATGAGGAGATGCAGGGTTGCTACTTAGCAGTATGATGTTCAATTAGTTCCTATTCATCCACTGTGAATAGTAGGGTATTAATAAAGCAGTTGAATATGTTTTCTGTTTCTTGGCAGAATGACTAGATGTATGCTAGGTCTGAAATTGACTGCTCAATATTGAAGATTGAAGATATTAGTATCTTTTTTGCAGTGCATACAAGTTTATACTAGGATATTCTATAGTTTATCCTCAGTTTTAGGGCAAATTTCTGATTCAGCTGGAGCTACTTAAAACATCATATTGTGAATTTGCTTGAAAATTTTACCAAAAATGAGACATTTTTGCAACCAAACCACCTCTTCATCCACCTGCCTCCTCCTTCTTTTCTCTAGATATGCCTGCTAGATTTCTAACAGACAATGAGCTTGATCTTCTACATTAACATGCTTTTTAGTATTCTTAACTAACGTTCGTAGGCTTACTGATTAGCATGCTCTTTGTAAGCGGAGGCAATCTAATATCCAGCCTGAAACGAGTCTTACTGAAATGTCCGAATAGCACAATACAGTTAATCGATCAAACAATTCGACAGCAGTCCAACGTAACTGACTTGTTGCCCCCAATTCGCTTTAAATCTGACACAATGCCAAAGTCATATCGATCTGGTCCCGAATTTTGGATAGTTTAGCCGATTATTGTGCTATTTGGGATGATATTTGAACTATATACTACCGCAAGACTACTGTTTATCAGGGTTTGGATTTAATATCAGCAAAACAGTTTTGTTGTCATTTCCGATATGATTTATTGACATAGATAAAGTGTTGATCTGATGATAAAAGTAGGATTCTGAATAACGGATCAAGAGTGGGACTCGAACTCACGTCTTACGGATTCCGTTCGCATGCTCCTATCACTGAGCTATCGAGGGTTAGTCGACTCTATGGCAGAGTGTCATATATTAATTATATATTTTATGTATTCTTCTTACTACTGCCAAAACTCAATTTCTTGCCTAAACTAAGCCACCAACCATTCAACACCCCTGCAAAGTAGCATAAAAAATCTCATCTAGCATGAGTAGCAGCTTTAAATACCACATGATGATTTAGCAAAGGAGGCAGTACTCGTAAAAAAAACAAATAAATTACATGATTATGCAACAATTTTAACGAATTATATGCTTATTAATTGAAATTGAACTTAACGCCATAGACTAATCCAGAGAAAATCGTGCATAAGCAATTTAATTTACTTCAATATCACAAAAAATTTGCATTAACTTTGATACTGCTATTAAATTAAAATGTCTACAACTGCAAATTTTCGACCACAATCACGGTAACATGTTAATTTACATAGAGAGAGCATAAATATAGCCGCAATCATTCCATCAATCAATATCAACCGTAAAAAGTGTAACAAAAAAGTCTTTTCAAGGTTGCCATAAAGCGATCAAGTGCAAATATTGATGAATGGCTTTATTTTTGAAAATTATGGAAGTACAGCACTTCCTTATGCTTGTAATAATTTGTTTTAATGTCCACAAATTTGTTTGTGACTGCTTCAAGTATGATTATTACCGGAATGAATGAGAGTTATGACAAATCATTAAGCTAATCCATCAAATATGTCCATTCATGTTATTCGGCTACTGAACTCGCTTACGATGAGTAGTTTTAATATTTTTTGATAGATATTTTAATGAGATGTGCCACAATAGGCATTTACGGACCATAAATATGTCGATTTTACTAAAAATGTTGAGCTTAATGAGGAAGAGCTGCACATTTTTGTTTCAATTTTTTTTGTTAGGTATACGGAAATTGTTGATGATTTTTGGATTGGATGGTAAAAGTGTAAATGGATGAAGTAGATCAAATGTGAGGCAGTGTGGCATTGATGATCGACTTTTTGACATGTGGGATGATGTGAATACATGAGAATGTTAAGTAATTATAAATTGTGTGTAAATAAAGCTAATTTGTGTTTTATTGGCGGAAATGTCTAATTTTGAATAATTTGCTAATTTTTTGGAAGTTTAACGAATTTTGAAAACATAACGGTTTTTAACAATTTGAAAATTTAATGGTTTTCAAGAATTCAAAATTTTAACAGTTTTTGAAAGTTTGTAAATTTTAGGAAAATTCAATAAATTTTGAAGTTTTTTTAACTAAATTCAATCTTTTAAGATTGACGAATTATAAAGATTTAACGGTTTTCAATAATTTGAAGATTCATTGATTTTTTACGGCTTTTGAATTTAACGGTTTTTGAAAGTTTGAAAACTTTAGAAAAACTCAATGAATTATGAAGTTTCGTAAAATGTTAAAAATTCAACGGCTTTTTTTTTGAAAATTTCAAATTTTAAACGCTCTAGAAAATTAATCTATATTTGCTAAATTGATAATATTGACTGATATTGTCCATCTCAAACCATCACCAGACACCTAACAGACATTTCAATCTCATAAATATTGACTGAGTCTCTTCGCCTTAAAAAAAATGTCTATTCTTATTCAAATATTATACCATATTATACATATTTTATGTCATTTTTGATAGAATTCAAAATCTTATAAAAATATAAATTTACAAATCCACAGAAATTAATATTCCATAATGATTCTGATTCTGTGTAAATTATCATTTCTGATCAACAAATCTGGATCAGTGGTGGACAACCTGTGTGCTGTGACACACTAGTGCTTCGTTAAAAATTGTTAAAAATTCCATGAATCGTCTACTATGCACGGTTTGGGTCAAGTCTTATTACCAAGATGTGCCCCAAAAATTGAAGGTTGTCCACCCCTGATTCTACACGATCGATTCGAATCTTCAAGAATCATAAATGAATTTTTAATGATATATTCCAATATTTTTAATAGCTTTTTTATTCAGAATTATGAATATTAAATAAAGACAGTAGATTAATGATTAACAAAATAGTTTATATGTATAACAATCATTAATTACTTAATGAGCTATTTGTTTAGATCTTTTATAGCATTTTCGAAAAGTGTTGCTTTTATTGAATTATGAAAATTGCCCATAATTGGAATAATTCCATTTGATAAGGTCAAAGATGCATTGTTAAGCTATAGATAATTGGAGAAAATTTTGTTGAATTGTTTGACTGAGCTTAGCTTAGTTTTGTAGGCTTTATAAAGCTATTAAGCATAAAGAAATTTATAAAACTTGTAATCCATAGCCTAGATTATCAATCATACACCTGAATCAACAAATACTCATAATTATTTCAGATTTATTCAATATTTCTTATGTCCATTTCCATTCGATTACAACTCAAAAACAGGAAATGATCGAAATCAATCTTCAAGACTGAATTGTCAATTTTAATTAATTCAATCTTGCACAATATTACTTTGAAGTCTATAATGTCCTTATTTGTACAGTTTTTCTATATAATTACTAAATTGTAATTTCAAACTGAGCTATAATAACCAAAACTGAGCAATAATTGTCAAAAATGAGCAAAAATGAGCAAAAATGGTCAAAACTGAGCAATAACGGCCAAAATTGAGCAAGAATGAACTAAAATTGAGCAAGAATGATTAAAATTGAGCAATCCGACCACAACTGAGCAAGAATGAAACAAAATTGAGCAAAAAGGGTCAAAATTGAGCAAGAATGAAACTAAATTGAGCAAAAATGGTCAAAACTGAACAATAACGGCCTCAAATGAGCAATAACGGTCAAAATTCAGCAACTTTCTTGAACTTCAATTAGAATGGACGTTAAAATTTGAATCTAAGAATGCAGTTAGCTCGAGTAGACTTTTGTATTTAAATTCCGAGTTAACTTCGAGTTCTGTAACATGTTATCGCCAAACAACATTGACATATTAAGGAATTTTACATCTTTATTGTATGTTCCATTCCAAAATTCTTACATGCTCCAAGTGGTTTCTTAACAAATTCTGTTATTGTCGTTTTAAGTACCTGAATTTGGAACATCCTGTGAACATAACAATTCTTGTCTTGACCAGGTCTAGCGGCCTAAGCAACATTTAGACACCATAGACACACAACTCCCCAAAATGAACTTTCAATCCAATTCTTAAGACCAAAATCAACTCATGTAAGACACCCTGCAATTATTGTTTTTTAAATTAAAAAAGGTAGTGCTATAAAAAGGAAGGATAGTATAAAAAAAATGAAACAAAATGACTGACATGTAGTTGGACTTATAATGATCAACAAAAATAATAATGTAATTAATAAATCTACATAAAAGCTTGAAAAAAATGGCAAGGCATATCCATATTTATATACTCTTATGTCCAAGCTTATATCTAAGTCATAGATCATACTCGATCTTGCCAACCTTTATATTGTATATAAACACTTAACTCACATGAATTTCAATATAGTTCAATGATTAATGCACAGAATGGAATTTCATGGAAAGGTATTGAAATCAATTTTTTGATGCAATATTGAATATTTTTTATAGTCAATTGAATTTGAAAGTATATAAAATAGCCATTAAGTTTATTACCCAGAAGCATGAAATCAGAGATTTGATATGAGGGATTATAAGCTAAAATTGGATAAATAACTGGAATAAGAAATTAACAAGTTTTTATGATGAAATTTGGACTAAATAATAAAAGGTCGCTTTTCTTCTTGCCGATGCTGTGGTCAGTGGTTTGAAAAAACAGGAAAAAATTAATTAGGGAGCGACTTGATTTAAATTTATATTTGATAATTAAAGGTCGTTACACTTTGGATTATGATGATGGATGATGATGGAGGGAATTGATTGATTTTGAGTTGTATGCTGAACAAGAAGCTTGTGTATTTAGGGATTTTTCGAGATTTTTGTCTTTGTTTACTTGCTTCCTATAATAGGTGTACACGTTAAATGTAATCTATGGTATTTCTTAGATTACTCTATAGGATTTTGGATATGGCAGGAACAGCCGTTGCTTTCATACAAAATTTCATTTTCATACAAAATTTCAACTTGAACTGAAATCTCAAACTCTCATAAATTAAGCCAAGCGAAGCTTAACGTACTCACTAAGGCCGATCCTTCAAAAATGTGTCAATCGAAGCTTGGTCTACCCACTGGAGTTTGATTTCTATATGGAGCAAAAACGTTTTGCTGGGAATTTTATATGAGGCAAAACCGTTTTGTTGAGAACAAAACCATTTTGCCCAGATGATAATATTTCACTTACTTACTTCGCTGGCCATACAGATCAAGTGTGATCCAGTCGGCGTCTGTTTAAGTTTGCCAATTACCAATTTCAAGTGTAACACTATCTCTATCGACAGCTTCCTTTCATGAGTTCTTTAGTCTCCCGCGCGATCGACAGCATTAAACTTAGTATAGATAAAGAGCTTTATTACTATTATTGCAATAGAACTAGATTCAGGTTTCATTTATGGAACGATAATAATTGCAATTGGTTTGTAAGGAAGCACTTGAGCATACCGATGCGGAAAACTTTATTTTTCTGGAAATTGAAATTGGACAAAAATCAGCCATCTCTATGCCGCAGAGGCACCTTCACGTATTGCCGTAAACAATGCAAGGCAGCGGTTCCCAGTCACAACTTTATGCCACTCGAGTTGAATTTAAGACATGAAATATTAATTTTTAAAGGGAAATGACCCAAAAAGTAACCTGTCTTGTCTGTAACCAAATTTAGAATTTAAAAGTCATCCAGCAATTAAAAATCTGCTCAAAATTTACTCAAATTAGTTCCCAAAATAATTCAGACCACCTGGCAAAAAAGTAATTTCAATTTCCTTGACTCTTATCGCTTATTAAATCTACTTTTTCATGCTATTTCAATCACCATCATCTCAAAGAAATATCCTAAATCATTGGTGCCATTAAGCCAAAACTCTATTTTCTGCAAAGTCACAAATAAAATAAGACATAAAGTTTTATGGCTGTTTTGAAAAATCATGATTTTGAATGTTAGATTACCATTATTTGTGATTATTATCGTCGATTCCAGCAGTAAGAAATTTTGCACGAATTGCTGAACTTTTTGTTTCATTCCATTTAAAGTCAAGTATCTAATAATGATCATGTTGGGGAGGGTTAAGAGGTTAATTCGATCTGAGAATTAAGGTGTGAAAATGATCGTAAATAACTTATTGAAATTTATGGGAAAACTAGCTGTAAAGATGATTTTTTGAGGTTGAATCAATTTTATGTTGCTGAACTGCCTTAAACAGTAGCCAAACATCAAATTGACGGTTGATATTTAGAAAATTATTGAACGACGTGCAGTTCTCCATTGAAATTTGAAGAGCATTCACACTTTTAGTTACGTAATCTCAATACAGCCTTAACATCCACTCATTCAGGTTCCCAAATATGCAAATTTAATTCCTCATAATGATCACGTTCCAGAATATTAATGAAATATTCTAAATAGCATTGGATATGAACTCTTTGAATCTAGATTTATGGGAAGAAGAAGCTGAATATCACGGGACTATTCCCAAATGATAAACAAACGGCCAATTAGAGTCAGATGTTCAGTAAATATTTAAACTATTTTATTTTGTTGTTTTTTGGCGAAATACGAGAACTTTTAGAGATGTTACCAAGGTGGGCCAAAATTCTTTTATTTGCCGACTATCATAAAGAGTTAGACAATATGTCTGGTTTATCGATTGACAAAGAAGAGTCAAATGGATATGACAAACATTAATTGTGGTCTTAAGGTATGGGAGAGTGGATATGGACGAATGGAATTTGGAATTATGATGAGGCAAATGAAGGCAAATCTGTAAATCCAAGAATATAAAGCCTTTGTGGAAGCAGATTGGTAATTTTAAACATTTTTTGAGGACATGGGTTCTATTTCCAAGGAGTACAATGCGGCGAACTGCATTTTTTGCTGAATGGGTCGAATTCATGGCCGTTGTGTAACTGTTAGAGCAACCTCGTATCTTACCGTTAATATGGTGACGTACCGGTGCCATAGCAAACATGCTACGCTGTTCTGGATTCTCAATTAATTGGAAGTCGAAAGATAATCATTTGGGTACCGATATTGTCGTGTAGACGGTAAACCATCTAAATGACATGGAGGTATCTCGACGTCATCATGACGACTGTCCATTTTGTCTTTTACTTAAATACTTTACTGTAGTCATGCTCCTATGCAGACTATAAGTTATCTACAATCTACTCTATTGCTGACTCTGTTAACTACAAGAGCAGGTTCAAACTGTTTGTCCGTACATTTAGCCAAGTGACCCTTCACTCCAGTGGTACAGTACTGTACTTACTGTACTTTCATATAAGTACAATACTGAACTTTTAGAGTGTCTGACCCTTGCATTTAGCTGACATCCTTTTACCATTGACCTGATCCAAGTAGCTTTTGGAACTCCTAGTTTCCATTGCCCTCGCTGATTACTTCTAAGAGCGGCATAACCATTTGAACTTCTATACAACCATATTCACCAGTTTAACAAGTAAATTTCCCAATATGCAAATCCCCTAACATTCTGCAACAACACAGCTCACCTCATTCATAAATCTCCTTATTCTACACATACTGCATCACCAAAAAATATCAAGTTTAAGAAGTCTGGTTCATTAGAATCATTAGAATCCATAATGAGTTCTCTTGAACCTCTTATACACATCTCGTTCCAAACAAATAATCACCAAAAAAATTAGTCAAGTAAATATTTATCATTCACTGTTTACAGTCCTTGATCCATCCGAAACTTGATATGAAAATTTGATAATTAACCAAAAATACAGGAATGACATCGGAGAATATTTTAGTGTCAAGTTCGCACGGGGAAGATTCCTAAAAAAATTTATTCAGCAACACGTGAAAGAAAGAATCACTTTACATGGCTATAAAAGAATTTGAAATATTCAGCCACAACAAAACAGCATCCAAAATGAGAATATCCATTAAAGTCAAGCATTTTATTGACTTTTTCATCATTTTAGTTCAGCATTAGCTTGATTTTTTATGTTTTTATTAAGTAATTATCTCACTTGGCATCTCAATGTCGATGACAGACAAAGTAGCATAAATACAAATGATACAATGTATGTAAGAGCTTTGAATCAGTGGTGTGCAAACTGTGGGCTGTGATACTCAATACCACGAACCGTATGCCATGTCCGGATTCGATCGTGGCTAACCATCGACTGAATCATCAAGATGTGCCGTGAAAAATGAAAGGTTGCGCTGCCCTGCTTCAAATCATTCAAAAAATGAGCTTCGAGAATAGACAAAGTTGGCTTTTTATGGCTGATAATGATAAGTCTCTAATTGGGAATAGAATTGAAGCTGCTTTATGTTTCGCCTACAACATATCTGCCACGGCCATCTTCGATTTAAAATTCATTTGAATCTGATGGATGTCTTTTGTGTTCTAATTTGGTATCTGCTGAATTGACGCCATATTGATGATGATATTTAGTTAGATGCTTGCCATTTGGCGAGCAATAAGCAGTCATCGTCATAAATTTTTTTATCGCCACAAATTTTAAATTGTAAATGCTGAAGCAGACAGCCTTTTTGTATTAAAAACAGATAAATATCATATATAGATCAGTTCCATATACATACACAAATTGCTATATTATTTCAATTTATCAAGTTCTCGAAGCTATCGAGTTGTTATCGTAAACAGTTGAATCAAATGATATTATTATACAGAAGCAAAAACAAGTTTTTTTTTGTGTCTCTTTTCTTGGAAATCAGCAGATGAGCTTACAATGATGACAATTTTTTTGTTCAACGTGTGATACAGATAAAAAAATGGATATATATTTTCATCCAGAAATGCTAATATCAGGTGTCTTAGAGATTTTTATTGGCTCATTTATAAAAAGAACTAGAAATAGAAGAACTTGAGAGAACGTTCACTTATTAGATTAAAGAATGACGATATTGTTTTCCAGAAATGAACAATGGAATTCTAGAAATTTCTATGGTCTAGATCAGTGGTGGACAACCTTTTATTTTATGCGGTACACATTAGTAGTTAACCTTGCTCGAAAAATTATTTGTGTCACACTAGTGTGTCGCAGCACATAGGATGTCCACCACTAGTTTAGTTTCGATGGGATTAAACTCTTTGATTATACTTTACTGGCTCTAATGCTGGATACCACTTGTTCTTTGGTAATATTATTGTTGGAATACTATATCTATCAACTATATCTTTCCATAATGTTCTTTGATAACTGAAGTGATGATGTGCGTTTATACATCGGTTACAATTTAGGACAGTCTAGGGTACTCCAGTAATAGAGTTAGCTATCCTTGGTTGCCCTAAAAACTGGTATCAGTCGTAAACACTTCATGAATGGGACAATATACTGGTTAATATTCTAAAAATGACAATTCTTGAACTTGAAAAGAGTCCTAGTTCACTTCCCAAGCGACAGAAATGAAGAAGGTTCCGCTTACTTACTTACTTACTTATTAAGGTTCCGCTGAACCTCTTTTATTAACAAAAAAAAGAAAGCCGCCTATTTAAGCCAGCCATACGGACGCCAAATGGTCATTACGATGTTTTCACCATTCTTTTCCAGAATATCCTTACTTTTTGATTGAATAATGTTCTTAGTCAGTGAATTTTTGACTGAGAACCTGCATAACGTGGTGTTTCAAAAATCATCCTAATAATCTCCATTGAGGTGCCTATATTGTCATTGAAAATCATCCCAGTCATTGACCAACTTAAATCTCATTTCGTAAATTTTCAGATCAAATAAAAATTCAAATTTTCGATAAGTATAGGCTGAAAATCGATCACTATCCAAAATATCATCATGACTCACTTTCTATATTGATTTTCAAATATTTTTGTTGACTCTAATTTGAAGTTATTATAAATTAGTCTAATTTATGCAAAATCATTAAACAAGAGCACACATTTGTCGGCTTGCTTACATTTAATCTTCTTCGTGTGTAGAAATTTTTTGGATGTGTAAAAATCTTCTAGTTCCTCGATTATGTGATTTTTATACAACACCACAAAATATGGCTATAAATTCAATCAGTTATGACGAATATATTAATCTTTATAAAAAGTCTGTCAACGTTTAATGATCTCGCAAATTTTTCTGGTAAAAGCATGCCTGAATCGGAAAGACTAGTAAGTTTTAACGAACTGCTAAAAATAATGATTTGATAGGATTCGAAGAATTGTTTACTCTTTGGATACGACATCAGGCAATTAGAATTTTGTGATTATTCAAAATTTAAGCCTCAGATTTTGATTTAATACACATTTTTCATTACTTCATTACGTGGATTATCGTTAGCGATAATAAAAATGATTTTTTGAGTTTTTTGAATGAATATCGATAGGGGCGTGTGTGGCTTTGAGCAGACATATTTATAGACTTGAATTTTATGAATACCTATTGATTGAAGTAGATTTTTCCGATTTAAACTCAATCGATTTTGGCTTATTTAGTAAGATCAGTGTTGATATGGATTGCCTTTGAAAAAGGCATTGCCTTTGCCTTTGCAAAGATTTTGCCTTTTTAAAGGCAGAAAAAAGGCAAAGGCAATTTTTTCTGCCTTTGCAAGGCAAAGTCAAAGGCAAAGGCAAATCTTTGTAAAGGCAGACAATTTTTTAAAAATTGGATTTTTTTGTGCCTTAACTATTGGAAACATAAGCTGTCATTGAAAACTATCATTTTATGTAATTTTGAAATTTTTTCCATTTTTATATTTGTCAAAAATTCAATTTTTTTTTGAAAAATTAAAGGCATTGCCTTTGACTTTGCGAAGATTTTGCCTTTGCAAAGGCAGAAAAAATTGCCTTTGCCTTTTTTCTGCCTTTGAAAGATTCTTTTTTGAGAAACCTTGCCTTTGCATTGCCTTTGCAAAGTTTGCCTTTTTTAAAGTCAAAGGCAAGATATCAACACTGAGTAAGATCTAGATCTGAGACTAGATAGACGTTGAGATCAATTGGAATTTATGGCCTCCCAAGCAAAATAATCTAACATTTTCCTATTTGTAGCACTAAAAATTCAAATCCTGCAAAATATTTTTGTTCTGATCTGATCAGGACATATTGTTAAATGTTGAAAAATGTTTCAACTAGAACCAAGAACTGACTAGCAACTAGAAAGTGGTGGAGGTAAAGTACGTTGGCATGATATCATGCAATTTGTTCAGACCTCAGTGTCTAGGTCACAGCATAATTAAAACCAGAGATCGATGTGAATTTGAACTTCGTATGAAGTAGAAAATTAAGTGCTTATTTTCAAAAATATTGTTGTTTTTACCAAATGGCTGCCTCTTGGTTCTAAGGAGAGTTCGAAGTCGATTCGACTCCATGCAAAGTTCAAGTTGACTTCGAGCTCTGGGTTTAATTATGCTGTCATCCGACAATGAGATCTGAATATTTTAATACTAGTCAATCGGGTGAAGATTGTGTTGAATTTACAACTGGAGTGAATTTTGGCAGGTTCTTTTGCTATTCATTCGTGGTCCTAGAGTTTCTTAGTTTAATTTAAGCAAATCCATAATAATTAGCATATTGCTGAATTTTGTAGATATTTTTAGACTCATCAACATTGTTTACTGATTTTCAAGCCTAGCTCTTGTCTAACAATTCTCAAAACAAGCTCTCTGGCCATATCTTTACTACTTAATTCCAAACCATATCTAATTGATAAGTTCCACTGCGTATTTGAATAATTATGAGACGCTTATTTAGTCATTTTATCATCTATGCTGAAAAATTAATTATTCAAAATATTTCTATACCTAGAAAAAATCTGACGATATCATGCTTATTGCTAGTCGCACATGTGTATTTAAATCAAATCGTTTAATCATCTTGAAGAATGAAGAAGATATTATCATAATGAGATCTAGATAGACATTTTGAAATTGACAAACGATTCCGACGTTGTGTCTGATCCAACACTGTGTTTACAATTTATTGGGATTATTTTGTTCGGTGTCATTTGGGATTCAATGTCGGCATGTAAAGCCTTAAGTAAACGAGAAATTGATGAGAGAAATAAAATTTTAGTTCTGCAATAACTTTTGAACTTAATTTATTGATTTTAAATGATCGGATGTCACCAATACAAGTCCAATACCCAAAAGAACCTCTTTAGATACTCCATCAAGTTCAGGACTAGCAACAAGCGCCATTCATTATCCAATTTACATACAAATAACTAGAAAGAATGCCAACCTTTAACTGTCATTAAGCATCAACACCTTTGCATGCATGAAACAACAACAAATTGCCATTTGATAGATTTATTATAGTCGAACTAATAAAAAATTTCACGGCAGTCAACTTTGATTTTAAAAAAAAAATTTCACAACAGCACAAGCTCTTTTGGGATTCACTGAACTACGGTTCTTCACAAAATTTATGTTTTTTTTTTATACCCTGGCAATAACTTTTTAAGATGCTATATGCACAGGAAAACGCCCTCAATGGTGATATTTATGGTGAGACACGATTCATTATTAGGTACAAGTTCAATTATTTTTTGCACATCGCCAACTTAAAAACAATGAAATTATTTTTAGTATTTTGTGTGCTTCACGTGAATCATTACAAAAAATAATATTGTGCAAATATTAAATTCCCATAATAACAAAAATGCAAAATAAGAAACAAATTAAAAATACCCGAGTGACACAAAATAGTGGCAGTTAAATGGCTTATTCAGGAATATTGATATTGACCAAAAAATGCAGGATTTCGCAAATTTCACGGGTATGCATACACACACTCCATTCATCTAATCCTAGTAGACTCGAATAGATAACTTGACATAATACCAAGATAGGAGCTAGACCAACGGTCGACTAATGAAATTTTCTCCTTAACGTTCCATACAGTGGTCGTTTTCAGGTCTAGTTATTACCTAAAAAATATTTCAAGTTGTCCACTTGGAAGAGTGCGCTGTTTTTAAGGCTGCAAGTGATTGAAAACTCTATGAGGTGATGTTGATAGACTTTTAACTGCAAGCTCGAATTCAGATTTTGTATGCAAAAGTCGACTTAAATCGACTAGACTTCATACAAAATTTGAGTCGACTTCGAGCTCTGCTTTCAACCTAATGTTTAGTAGCCAGATGGGGATTTGGAAAGGGAACTTATGGGGACAGTGAAAGAGGACTTGAAATTAAACATGACTTTTTAGATTCCAAAAGATCACAAGAGTAACAATATTTTTCATAACAAGAAGCTGTTAATAGAGACAGCATTGCATTTTCTATCGGAAACTGGCAATATTTTACCAATACACTCTCATTACCAGCTTCAGAGAAAGATTAAGGCTCCTTAAAATCCTTCAATTTTAAAGCAACCGAATGACATCCATTCCCATAACTCAGAATGTGCTGCCAAGTCAAAGATCATAACAGATTTATTAAAATTAGCTTATTGTGTGAAAATGACAAATTTATTGGATACAAAACAAATATTGAAGCAAGTTCGATGAAAAAAAGAATTGCTGAAAAGTGAAAAGAGACAATAAATATTAGTCGTGAATAGATATATTAACAAACTCAAGAAGAAGCTCCACACTACAGTGTAGAAAAAAGTAGCGAGACGAGTAGTTCCATAGACCTTGACATGAATGCAAAAAAAAAATAACACGCGATTCAATGCGAGAATTTTTATTACAAAGCTTAATAATTTCATAAATTTAAATTTCGTAGAATTCAGTCGTGAATTTTGTCACAATTTCTGTTGACCTTTTATTGTCTTCTTACAAGGAGCTATCGAAAAACAATTTAAAGTCTTTTAAGTCCACAACATATGACACAAAGGTTCAATGGACTGATTTAGAAACAGAAATACAAAATTTTGTCAAGGACATTTCAACAAAGTTGATTCCGTTTCTATTCAAAAAAGTAGAATTAAATGGTATTGTGCTGTGCATTGATACATGATCATGCTCGATTCCATTGCTGAATAAGCAAAAAGCGAAGAAGCAGCAGCCTGTGAATGCATAAAGGCAAAAATGAATTTTATTTTGTACATTTGGGGGCATTTAGGAGCTTTGTAACGTAGGAATGAACAACATCAGCAAGTAGCTACATTAAGGATTCAAAGTAAGCAGTAGTAGTGACAACCTGCACAATGAATGACTTACGGAAGCTGAATGAGTAGATTTCGGTCAATATTTGAATAAATGCCAGTTTTGAAGTCCTGCCTTAGTTTTTTTAATTTGAAAAGTCGGATAATCGATCAAAATCGGCTGACATTCCTCTGACTTGGCTCCTGATTTGCATCATTTCCGGCTAAAGTCACGTCGGACTGTTGCCAGATTTCGGATCGATCAACCGATTTGTACTTTTCGGATTAATGAAAGTCATAATAAGGACAACAGTCTAAAATTACTCTTAAATAAGACACGAAGTCCAATATAAGATCACCCTACCTAATCGAAGCGTATTGACATATATATCATCTATTAAAAACAATATTTGATATCAATTAATACAAAATCTAAAGTCAATTCCTACCAGGCGACAACAATACCTGCCATAATGTATGCAAAACCCCCAAAAAGCCTTTCAATCACATACTTTTTTTGTTCACAAAATAACACAGGTCACTCTCTATATGCAAAGAGTCGAACAGCAAAAAATAAATAAAAATCAGCTGTTCCATTTATATGACATGATGACGCGGTCGACATTGACCAAGAAACTAAAAATAGAAAATTTTTATATTATTATTACTTCTCATGTTTTTAACAGTTTGACATTGTTTGAACTGCTTTGGGAATTCTTGGTAAGGCAACAAGTTTTGTTAGACTAACCGTACAGAACATATTCATTCTTACGCTTTTTATTAATAATTTATTCAAAATTATTCATGGATATGAAATGAAATATATTCCAGTATTTTTATCTCATTTATTGATCTAGTGTTCAGTGACTTGGAGACTTTCATATTTTTGTTCCCGAGTAGCACATGATTGATGCTTCTTTTGATAGAATTAGGAATTTTCGAATTTATTTTCGATTCATTCTCAAATTTTGCTTAGTTTTCTAATTTAATTCGGTTAATTTATCAATTTCATCAATTCTGACTATAAATGAGTCAAGGTTGAATCTTGTCTTCTATTCTTCTAGCTTCTCAAAGTCATTTTTAGCTAACATAAGAATATTTATTGAGAATATATCAACTGTCATTTAATATTCAAATTATATTTGCATCTACAATTAGTTGATTTTCCCCTTTTATAGCAACTTTATGGTTGTTGACCCCTTCATATAAACATTTTAGTCTGTTTTCTAATTTCAAACAATAATCATCATTCTTATTTAATTCGATAAGAAAGTAAGTCTCCTCAACAATATTCCATCAACTACTCGGACAATAAACCTGACGAATAAGCTGAATAACAAACAACAGCACCACCAACATCAAACGAGAGATAAATATAAATCGTAATGCCAATTAGGTGCTTGAAAAGATAATAAAAACAAAAAAAAGTTCTGACAAAATGTTAAGTAAATTAAAAATTCACTTCAGTGCTTCAAATTAATATTATCTGCCCATAAACATCTCAAACCAGGATATTCCTACGACTCATCACAACACACAGCGTTCTGTTCTTGTTGACCAAAAATAACAAAGTAACCAAAAATTAAAAATAAGAACCTTTTGCGGTTTTTTTGGTCAGAGCAATGAACTTCATTGTCCTCATAAGCATGCACATTGTGTCTATCTTCGATCAAGTCACGTACAATTTTTTATTATTTGACAGAATAAACACATACGGTAAATCATACATATTTGGTCATACGCGTATTATAAAGAGGCTGAATACAATTGACAGCCTAGCTACTCAATTCATTAAACGAAATGTGCTGAAAATGAGATTTGATTGAAATTTATGCGATTAAGTGGATTTTATGTGCGAAATAGCAAGGCTCATTGTCTGTCCATTCAGGAAACATTCATAATAAGCCTTAATTACATGCGTACGACATGAATAAGTCTTGTTAAACATAAAGTGCAATTTGTCGGTCAACACAGCATTTACTTTATTATGAATTGATTTAAGCCTTTAATAGGAATAAATGCACACACAAAATAGTCGAGTCTGCATCGCATGCTGAACGTAATTTTAAAATTGTGCGAAATCGAAGAGTAATCTCAATACGTGTTGACATGATTTAAGTATTGAGTCACGTAATAAAATAAATAAATTTATTTTAATTTTATAATTGATTGCAATTTGATTACTTTTCAAATTGAATTAAGTTCAAAATATCTCAATTAACTCAATTTTACTACTGCTTTTTTATTGCTGTATTAAATTTCCATTCAGAAAAGATTTTCAAATTCTCGGCATTTTAATTATCAATAAATAGATTTAATCTTGATTTGAGATCTGTTTTTATACTATTTCTATTTCTGTCTAGTTTCTTTTTGCAATTTCCTCATTCTTCCTTCATAATGAATCGAGTATTTTATATAGAGAAATGTTAGGTATGAGGTAATTATATTGTACAACAACTTGAGCTCCTGCTGATTGCTTTTTGACTCTATATTTGTGCTTAAGAAATTTGTATGCAATCAAATTAATGATCCCGAATAGCACAAGTCGGTTGATCCAGTGCGGGGCAACCTGTGTGCTGCGTCACAAAGAACCATATGCCATGTACGGTTTTGGTCGAAGCTTACCACCAAGCCGTGCTGCGAAAAATGCTTACCACTGGATTGATCGATCAAAAATTCGACCGCAAACCGGCGTGACTCTGACTTGGTGCCTGATTCGGTTTACATAAGTTTAGAGTCACGCCGTCCTGGAGCTAATTTTGGATCATTTAAGCAACTTCTACTATTCTGGTATCCTGTCTAAGACTTGATAACTGAACATATGTGTGGCTTCGACAATTTCTATCAATATAAAGGAACAGCCTTACTGCAACACAAGCCACTAAATTCTAAAGTTAATATCCATCTGTTACCTCACATATTCAGCACGTTCCTAGTATAAAACTGTATTACAGCACCTATAAAAATTGCAAATAGTACAACTGGTTTGAATTATTTAATAATATGCAATCCTTATGTAGATTTAATACACTGTTGAGATTTACATCGGCTTACTGAACTTGAAATACCTATAAACAATTGACGATACACACGTCTCACTTGACGTAACTCAACAATCGATAATCTCACTTCTTTATTCATAAATCAATTTGTCACCTCTCATTTCGTTAAGATCTTCTTGTGGATGAAAAATTATCGACTATAATCTTTATAGTCCGGAATATTTCAAAAATTAAGTATTAAACTGATGTTCTGGGAATGGGAAAATGTTGTCATAAGAATGATTAAGAAGCTTTATTAAAGCACACTAGTGGATCTTTTGGTTTCTCTTTCGTATCGTGCCGCATGCGATTTAAGCAGAATTTTGGAAGATATGAAGTTATTTGTATCGAAAACAAAAATTGGATGTGAATGGAAATTGGTGACATTTGTCATCATTATGTATTGGTGTTTTGATAATAAGCATAAAATTCAGTGGAACTGTGGGAATATTTTAGAAATGATGATTTAAAATTGAGATTTGAGTAGGAATTTGGATACATTTTGCAAAATATAGTGTCGTTTGATAATCATGTTCAATGAACATTTGGAATCTGAGACTTTAGATCAAAATATCACAACATTTTATGAAAAAGACTTGAAAAACACTAAATCGTAAAGTTTTAGATTACAAATTGATATTGAGGAGATCGATGCTTATTTACAAATAAGTATAATTAAAGAACTTCCTTACAGATTTAAGTAAAGATGTCAATGTTTATTGTTTGAAGTTAAAAAACAGACTAAAATGTTTACATGAAGGGCCAACAACTATAAAAGGGGAAAATCAACTAATTTTAGTAACAAATATAATTTGAATATTAAATGACAGTTGACATGTTCTTAGCCAAAGCTTAAAATCGACTCGAATTTTGTAAGAAGTCAAGTCGAATTTGAGCTCTGTTCTGAACATAATAATCAAGTTTTAATGGTGAAATTTCCAACTTTTATTGCTAAAGCTGTGAGTATTGCTAAGCATGAGGTATCCATGAGCATTTGTTGAGTTTTTATTTTAGGATAGGTCAGTCAATAAAGAAATATTATTGCATGGTTGCCTTATTATCATAAAATATGCAAAAATCCTTAACAATCCCAGCAATCAGCTCAAAATTCCAATCTCCAATCCTCAACTTTACTGAAAATTATCTTAAATGACCGATTGTGCATAAATATCCCTTATTAATAAAGCCATATAAAGATATTTCGTGGAATTAAGAAGGATAAATATGTTTTATATAAATAAGTCAATTACAAAATATCAATAATAATAAAAATTTGCGCATCTCAGCTCATCCATTCAATGATTTTCTAGCGCAATAAATAAGGAATTTATTTGAGAAGGCATTACAAGTGGAACTTTAATCGACATATGACCATACAAAGTTGTTTATACCTATTATCCATATTAAATACAGTGATAAATTGCTCATGCCTTATTTGTCATCACCGTGATACACACGTAGTTGTGATGTTCTGTTTTAAAAACAAAATCTTCATCATTATTGCAATAACAATGATAATCTTAAATGCATTGTGACTGAATGAAAACAATTTAAAGCACAAAAGACTTGATCAGAATGAAAAGAAATATTCTATGAATATCAGCTGAATATGAGCAATAAACAAATCATTTTGGATTAATATATTCTATTTAATCGTGTACATTTTCGCTTTCATTAATACATATCACGTGCAATAAGTAACGATGTCTGATATGAGAATTTATTGTTCTGTTTAGCTAATAAAGTATTCAACTTTTTCAGTACATTGACTTTGACTGTTATGAGTTTGTTTACAAATTAATTGCCGGATATAAATTTAAATAAAGCACATGCCAGGGATCGTTAAGATGAAGTGATTAGAAGCAATTGGAATTAGTTGCTGAAGTTTCCTTGTGAGTTCTGTTAAAGGGGCTCGGTGATATACATACATTGTTGTGTAATGATACAGCAATCCTGAGTAGAACAGGCATTGACTTAGTCGACTGTATGTCTAACTGTAATATTGACAATTTTATGACTTGCTATGTTATGTAAGGTTTATTACTAGATTTACGGTTGAGTTATATCAGCCTGTTCTACTTGGGTATGGATTCGGAATATTGAATTGTTGATAGAATTTTGAATTAACCGACCAAGCGGTCATAGGTTAGATATAAGGCTAAAGACCATAAGCTGACAATATCGCCATCATATCAGTGGTTCTTACTTACTTACTTCCTTGTCTGTGACGCACGAAGGCCCATTGCCGCGCGTATGGAATGTCTGAAGACAGCTCTATCCTTCGAAACCTTCTGCCAGTTCGGGATATTAAGGACTCTAGCGAGATCAGTGGTTCTGATCCCACTTAAAACTTTAGGTCTACTGAGTGCTGTAGTCTGATGCATCCTCACTCGTTAAACGATCATTACCTGCGATACATCCTTGCGCAGCTCTCAATTTCCGTCTCATTGAGACATATTATTCCATATTACCGGTAAAGCATGGTTTACTAGGATTGGGAACAGAAAGAAGCTCTGATACTGTTCTTTTGAATCTCAAATACTTCAAAAGAAGATCATAGCTATAGATTATCGGATTATATCCGAATATTATTCAATTCTCGATCTAAAGAGTTGATCAAATCCCCAGAAATCAGAAATCCTTCCTAACAGCATGCCACAATATACATACTTCTGCAGAAATGTCATCAACGGTGTGGTTCAAATTCCACTCCTTTTAATCATTCCCTCATTATAAATTTAGAATGGTAGTTAGTCATATATCTCAAAAAATAAATACCTGCATCAGACATTAAGCAGTTGAATTTAAAAACTTAATAAAAACAAGATAAACCAGTAATTGAATGCCAACTTATTTGATAGACATGATGTATGAAGGAGTACACCATGCATCTAAATTGAATTTAAAATATCATATAAAACCATAAATAGTGTCTAACTGACCCAAAACTCATCAAAAAGCTATAAATATAAATAAATGCATTTTGATTATTATCTCAGAGAATGATGAAGGTCATTTTGGTACGGTAAAGACTGTTAATTAAATTGAAAACTAATAATTATTAATTGATGAGCATGTTGTCAAAGAAATTACACAGAATAAATATTAACATTAGCAATAAAAACAAAATGTTAATGTCAAAATTAATCCTGATTAAAGCAAAAGATTTAAATATTTTTCGTATAATTCTTACAATTAATTTAATGTCAATATTGAATCAGAGCGACACGAGTTGCTTGGGGAATGTTTTTGAATTAAGTAACACTTAGGGTAAGAAAGGGTAGATGAGATTGTGTACATTTTTGTTATTTACATACTTCGCTGGTCTTACAGATCAAACGTGATCCATGGTCTTGCTCAGATGGCATTTAAAACTGGCTCTATCGATGACTTCCGTCTGCCAATTAACTAAATTTTGCTACGGAGCCAAATTCCCGAACGTACAATGCGGCATACCGCATTTTTTGCTTTAGACATTATTACCGTTAATATGGCGACGCAGTGGTGCCCAAACAAACAAGGTTCGGAATTTTGATACAAAGTTTGTTCAAAGCATTATGGTGGACGGAGTCTTACTTACTTACTTCACTGATTATATCGTACAAATGTGATCCATAGCCTATCTCAGTTGCCCTTTGAAGCCTATATCGATGACTGTCCATTGACAATTAACAGGCTGTTAGCTGGAGCTTCTATATGTCTCTTAACAATGTGTAGAGCTCATCGCAACCATTTTTCTATGTGCAGCTTAGGCTATTTACTTGATGGCTCTGTTAACTAGTTTGTACACAACATAGCTTATTGAGTTTTATCGTTCGCATTAAAACTGCTTCGTTAAGGATCAGAAATAATTCTGTGTTGCTCCTTCTTCGGAAAAGGTCTCCTTTCATTAAGGCAAGAGGTGGTGAGGGTCTAAATATGCTATTTTTACCGTCACGTAACTCTTAAACATTCCCTAAATAAATCGGCAACTTAGTCGCAAAAAAATATTATATTTAATTTTTTTTCCTATTTACCGCCCAAGTTTAGAGCTTAAATACCTCTCAAAAAAAAATATTGTGCTATAGCCATAAAGTTAAAATATGTAAACGATATATTGAGTACTAGACCTACAATTATTCATTTCCCCTTTATGGTCACAACGACCTTTTCATTGAATTTTTCATTCATTTATTCCTTTAACTCTATGTTCATCTTCTTTTTAATAATATTCATTTAAGCTTATGATAGCACATATATGTATATGCAGCATACCAGAATAATGTGAATAATTATAGTTAATTGAAAAAAAATTTCACAACATTTTTGACATTGACTTACTCACTTCGGATTCGATGAATCTGATGTGTATATGTTGAATTTACAATTGCAATTCAAGATATATGCCCCGATGAGCCTCAAAGCAACATTATTGGCATACTTAAATGCCTGGGTCTCATTGAGTATTCAATATGTGAAGCACTTTTTTTAATCATTTTTTTTGTATCGTGCATTGAATTGGCAAAAATCACCAACTAACAAAGAGTCTTGTTGTCTAAAAATGATCTTTGTGTTTAGCGCCATTCAGTGACTCTTTTTACTTCTCTCCTGCCTCTTTAAACGCCAGAAAATGATTCAATGAATGAATATTGAAATCGTGACCCTGTCGATTAAATACGAAGATGTAAAACAAGTTCAGCGAACAGCCTGCAACTGAATTTTTTGTTGTTGTTTATTTTATCCAGCATATGCTTTATTAATGAATATATATTTTTATTATGTGAGCGTACTCACTTATCTGTTATACACGATTGATGTTTAATTTCTTAGGTGTTCATATCAATATGGGCGGGATACGTCTTAATATGAATTAAAAAGAATTGATGGAATATTTTACGGTAGCGTAAATTAAGTTACTGACTTTGTAGAGGGAACTGGAATTTTTTTGTATTTATATATAGGATGTCTTCTTACATTGTATTATAGCTATTTAGCAAAGGAAATTGGAAGCTATTTGGATTATACACAAATTCTTCTTTAGGGACAAAAGTACTTTGAATTGATATAGTGGCAGCTACTACATCTTAGGAGTGGATTTATAAAGTATGCATGACAATTCTAATGTGTATTAGCTCATATAATTTTGTAGGATTCGCCCAAGAACTGCAGACCTTTTTTCCTGTATTTTATAGTCACAGACCTGTAGTTTTCGGCTATATCTTATAAGTATGACATCCAAGGCTGCAGGTTTGCGGTTTTGGTTTGCAGTTTAGTAAGAATCCTAGAATTTGGTTATTCTCGTTTAGGGCAATGTCATGGCTAAGACGCCGCTGTTTAAAATTATCAATACAATGTACATAGCCAATATTTCGTCATGTTGCGAATTACACAAACAAATTAGTGCCGCTAGAATCAGAGCCTTAAGTCGTCTCGGATTTTGTTTGGAATACTCGACTTGAATCAACTCGACTCCATATAAATTTGAAGTCGACTTTGAGATCTTTTTAGGACAGTCGCCGATCGACAAAAATCAACAAGGCTTCTAGATGCAGCTTTTAAAGTTCCTGCATAGCTTCTTTACAACACCAAATGAAAGCTGTCTCTGTGTAGCTTCCATATGTCCAACCAATATGGGCGACTTCCATTTATGGTTGATAAAATAGTTTTAACGGAACCTTTTTCATTTGTTTTGCACAAAATATTCTGTTTGATTGTTGCTACGTGCTAAAAACACTTAAATCTCAAGTTAATATGGGTTAATATTATGTACAAATTTTTTCTTTAACCTTAATCAAAACTTTTTTACTTAATTACCGCTACTTAGTAAAGTAAATATTTGCTTCTTATTAACTCAAAATTTCTCATCTATAGAAAATTAAAGGGGATTTCCGAAATTCACTTTTATTCTCATTCTCTAACTGACTTAAAGAGGTTTGAAATGATCATGCTTAACGAGCCATCGCCATTGCATTCATAAGAGTCATTTTCTTTTTGAAGAGATCTAGTAATTACTTAGGTGTCACTTCATGCTTCTTCAGCAATGTTCACATCTACATGATTCATATTTTGGCAAATTCCACGAAACTAATAAATAATTAATCTTAATTAGCAATGAAATTAGTGAAAATCCACAATTGTGACATTCATGAATTGATTCATAAAATTGCAATAAAACCGTCACTAGACACAATAATTAATTACTAATTAAATTGTTTACTGGGCAATGAAGATATAATTTGTGTGTATAAAGCAACAGTCAAATGTCCTCAGGCTGTCAACTGCTAATTTACATATTTGAATGAAAAACAACAATAGCGATTATGCAATTGAATATTTTTTATTTATTCAGTGCCTTTTAATATCAAATCTTAGTCATGAAAATTAACTTCATTGCTCTTAATAAGTTTAGGTAAATGATGAAATTGATTTGATATTTTTTAGCGCCTGTTTTTGAGAAAAAGGGAGCTTAATAAAGCAATTTGTTCAAATTCCTGGAAAGCTATCAAATTAGTTGGTTGACTAGCTGGCTAACTGGCAAGGGAAAGGACAAGATCTCGAAAGCCAGATCTCGTAGAAAGCTCTAGTTTGAAGCATTAGCTTTGTGCCATCGAGTTATTTTGGAATCAATAGGTCTGGAAACGACAAATTATCAATGTGTACACGTAAATTATTGATTTTTAATTTCAAAAACAAAAGAAAACTTTTTAAAGCGTCGCTTTTAAAAAATTTAAATTTTTAGCAACCGTTAAAAATTTGAATCTTCAAAAACCGTTAAATGACAAAATTATTTATCATTCATGAATTAATTGCTTACTTACTGGAACCATGCTCCGACTTGAAGACTAGGTTGCTACAAAAGACTTTCCATATCACTTTATTGATGGCCGAATCACAAAGCTTGTACAAATTCTCAGTTTTGACATCTAACTAACATTCCTTCATTACCGTCCTACGCCAATTACTGATCGCTGGAACAAAAATGCGCTGAAGTCTCTCGATAAGGTCGAATACTTTTATAATTTGTTATCTCATTGTCCATTAATCAATACTTTACCCAATATTTTTATGAGTAAGAGTGAAAAAGGTAAATTAACATCTTATACCGTATATAACGTGTTTGACTTTATAAGATCAATTACATTATTTGCAATCACGCGAGCATTTGCAAGAATTATGCTACAGTCGCCTGTCGAAGAATTGCGAAAAAAAAAAAATTAGATTGACTTGTCGAGGATACGGATTAATACCAACCGCCTTCAATCTCAATTAAATTTATTGACCTTTTAATTTTTATGCTGATCACTGCTCCGCGATTATGTGACGTCAAAAAAACACACGTGTACATGTTGATCAAGATTTTTCCGGATCCGTTATGTTTTTCGGTGCTGATTTCTTTTATTATTTTGTTTTTGTTTCTTCCTAATATCATTAATGACTGCATGATGACGTCGACAAATAGTTGACAAACTGATCGTCGAATCTTGATTGCCTTGATATCCGATAATTTTGTTTATATTTTTTTATTCTGAGTGACATTAATGCCTTTTTTGTTATTTTTGTGCCTCTATTTCTAGATATGGATCAATCATGGTATATTCCACGACCATCATTGAGTTCAAATTCGAGTAAAGTTCAGAGTCGATTTTATCATCGTGACAGTGAAGTACTTGAAAAATCAAAAGATTGCAATGATTGTAACACGACATTATCATCAGCATCATCTAAAAACTCGTCAACACAACGATTGAAAACTAAAAAGAGTCAAATGCAAGAGACATGCATCGATAATAATGAATGTGATTCACCGATTAAAAGGGGATCAAGATCATCACAAGGCTCATCTGATAGCGAACAAAGTATTCATGTATGTAATATTATTATTTTATTCATTAAGCAATGACACTTTGGGATGATTTTAATAACAGTTAAGACTGGATCATTGAAAACTTTAGCTTCAAATTCCCGAGTGGACAACAAGTCATCAACAGGACATTAACTTGGTATCAAATAGTTATAACGGATTATTGTCCACTCGGGATTGTTATAGACATGGACATTAAAACTTCTAGTTTTTGCTCACTGTGCAGTAGAGACCGAAGCCGGTTCATCTTTAGTTGACTAAGGTCAACGTCGAACTCTGCTGTGCAGTGATTGTAAATTGGAATAAAAAGACTCAAAAGCTAAAATTTACAATTTTTTGAAACAAAACATTCTTAAATCTAAGTTTGACTAAGACACATAAGCAATTTTTATGGCAGTGATGTGTGTTGTAGACTTGAATCAGAACTTTATCAATGCAAACTGCTGAAACTGCATTATTTTCAATTCTGCTGCCTAATTTGATTAGATATTTCATTAAATTGTTGCTTTTACTGCTGAATCATTAAATTCGGTAGTTGATGTCTATCCAATTGTAATTAAACCGGTCAATATTGCTGTGATCGTCGATAGTTGATGCATATTTACAATTTTTACAGTATTATGCATTAATTTTATAGAAATCATTTAATTTTTTGACATTATTACTTGTTATTAAAGCCGATCCCAAAGTTCCATATCCTTGCTATGACTGTATATAAAAACTTTTTATTTAGACCATCACCGTAACATATATATTAATATAAGAATGCACATTTTTGTTCAAAATATATAGTGTCTCTATAATAAAATAATAAGCTTTATATATCTGTTAATCAAAAAGATATGGACTATCGAGTGCTCCCATGCCAGCCGCCACACCTCCTGTAATATCATAAAGGAAATCAGTAACGATCAATAAATGAAATTTATGTCACATTTACCTTCATTAGCACTTGAACCTTTTGTCCTTAACATGTGACCGACTTGTCGATTGTAGAGAATTTTCTCCTTTGTTCCGATAATTGCACCGAAGATTCCAAGTTCAGAGACCATATCGACTATTGATGGTGCACCTTGAGCGCCAGGCCTTATCATGTAGCTTCTTGAGATTGGTGGGAAAATTCGATCCATAACAATATAAGCTGATCGTTCCTCTTCGCTCATTGTTGTTAGCTTCTCAGGAATGTCTGAACCATAAATGTTATTTCCACCACCTTCTCTTTGTGGCTTCATCACATAACCTTCGGGATTTTTAAGCACCATTTCAACAACTTTATCACCTCCTTCCTCTTTGTCTAGCGAATATAGGCCCGTGAAGATTTCCTTAACTCTTGTGATTTCATCCTCATCAGTCAAGAATCTCTTCAAGATTCCAGGCTTTGCTAATGCTTGTTGTACTTTCTTTGTGCCGGCAAGATGATAATGAATTGATGGACATTTAATAGCTGATGATCGTTCAATCATCAATCGGGCACTCCATTCATTTTGTGAATGATAATGTCCTGGCTCGTATCCAGCACGGAAATAAACGACACTAATAACAATACCATCGACAATAAGCTCCTTATTACTACCCAGCACTCCAGTATTAAAAACATCTGTCAATGTTTTCCTTATCACTTTTACATGCGGGTAATTTTCTCTAATATGAAACTCGTGGAAACGCTGATCACAAATATTGTAAGTGACGTCTTCAATTATGAACAATATTGCTGCTTTTGTGTTTCCAATAATGTTCCATGCTTCCACCATTGCGTCACATAATCCAGATAATGCATTGTTTTCGGGAAGCTGATTATTAAGCAATAAATCATAAATTATTGAGAAATTTTGATGTTATTGGATATACTCACGTTCTTTATCTTATCGTAATGTCCCAATTCACTTAGAATATAACTATGGAAGGAAATTAATAATATTAATATCAAATATGATTAATTGGTAGTTTTGAGACAAACATAGAACACCAAATACATAAAAAACTATTGCAGGGTTGATGAGTTTGATTATTGAAACCGCAAAGAATCTAGAATTGTGGATTGTATTTGCTTGATAGTTGCAACATTTTATTTTTCTTGATTCAACTTGGATAAGCCTAAACCAAAACCAAACTCGTCATACGGTTTATGGCCCAACACTGTTGTAGATTAGTAGGACAGTTTCATCGTACGATCGTTTGTTTAAGAGGTCTGACGATAAGAAATATTAAGATTGATAGAAATTCTGTTAGATTTTAAAGGAAATAGGAGTCTCTTCATTAATTTAGTCATATAGTCGTACCCTCAACTTTGACGGAGTGTTAGTTTACTAATTCACATGAATATTAGTTCCAAGTCATGCTGTTAATAGATAGGTTACATTTTTAGTTCAATAAAGATCAGAGCTCGAAAAAGACTCGGATTTTGAATAGAAAAGTCGAGTCGAGTCAACTCGTCTCCATAAAAAATTCGAGTCGACTTCGAGCTCTGTTAAAGATGAAATGGTACGATTATTTAAGTCAGTTATAGAAAACCAATATCCTGAATAAATCCAAAGTCAGTGTTTATATCTAAAATTTAGTGTTGTCCAAGCTTTTTGAGCGACAGCACACTGTATCACTGTGACATTGTATCAATAACGTTCCAAAATTTCAACGGAAAAAAATAATGATTGCTAATTATGTTAATTAAACTAATGTAAAGCATGATTTGCTTCCGTAGAGTAATCTAATATTGAACATAAAATCTTTATGCTCCCACAATTTAAATCATAATAAACACATAAATTTAGCGATTTTTATTAATTTTTCTGAAAAATTTTAAAAAATGGAACAAAAATTCACACTCAGTAATTGAGATATTTTTAGAATTTTTATTTCATTCGATACAAAGACAAACTTTCATCCGGAACAACAAAATCTTTCATTTGGACGAAATTCAGTACAAATGCCTTGGGTACTTCTGAGCTTGTTTTACGGCACACCAGTGTGTCGCGTCACACAGTTTGGACAACATTGATTCTAAATAGATATAAAACAATAAATAAACAAATTATCGTAGTTATTCCTGGTCAAAAAGTCAGGAACTCCGAAACTGTCCAAAGCAATATGCAGTAAATGATTGGATCCAAATGTCCAGTAAATGTCAGCATATTGTTTTACTTCTTGAATTCCATCATATCTCAATGCGATTTCATAAGTAATCAAACAGCAACAATTCCTGCCAACTAGGTTTCTCTAAAAATGTCAAATTATTACGTATATTACAAATGCATGCCAAATTCTAAGCAATCTAATACAATTTTTCAACGTCTATTTCTGAGTGCTTTTCCAATGGTTTTATTCTGTTCTATTTTTTTTTTTTTTTCAAAATTTCGTTAGCCATAAAATAATTTTTTCCTCAACACCAAAAACATTTTCTTTTTAATTTCACATTTTTGAGAATAAAATTAAAAAAACAATAAAATGATGGTTAAATACTTTAATTAAATGTAATTTTTGTGATGTATGTGTGTTTTGTGAATATGTGAGATGTAATCAGCGACAAATTGCAGGACGTAAACAAAAATTAAAGCTCATTTATGTCATGAAAAACAAATAATAAAAAATGTGGAAACTAAAAAACAATGTGTATGCTTGTAAGAAAATGTAATGGATATATGTTATCTGATTGATTAATTAATGTATAATGACACAAATAAAAAAAAAGATAAATAACAACAGAATGGTCTATTAAAATATTGTTTTGTTTTAAATCTACCTATGGAACAACTGAAATTTAGACGAGATTCCGCCGAACGACGAAGCTATTGTATTGAATTCCACTTGTAAAATATTATTATTTGTCGTATTAAAATAATCAGAACGCAGCAAACCTAACGTAAGAATCTGGAAGAATGATGAATTAAGTTTGGTGGATCTTCATTAAGTGAGAGAATTTGATTAATATTTACAAAAAAAAATTAAGTTAAATTTGATTAAACAGAAAAAATAATAATAAAATTAAATAATAATAATGACACAAGATGATCCTTTTTGAGTTATTTAAATTCTGTACATACAAACTGTTGGAAGAGCACTCACTCGATTGTTAAGTTATTTAAAGCTTTGCCATTCACAAAAAAAAAAATAAAATAAAAATGAAAAGTAGATGAAAAATGTACAAAATAGAGAAGAGAATAAACCACGGAAATATTTAAGAAACGTCCAAAATTGGTAAATTAATTTTAAGGCTCATCTGACCAAAATTGCCTGACTTTCGAAGAATTTTGTTCGTTATTTTTTAAATTTACTTTTCAAATATATTTTAGCCGTTAAATTTTCAAATATTTTTCAAAAGCAATTTTGGTCAAAGTAGGCTTAAAATTAAAATTCAAGAACATTTGAACGAATCTTGGAAATATTTAACAAAAGAAACACATTTAAAAATAACTATCGAATAACCTTTGAATGCCTCTAGAAGAAGGCCCGAGATGGCCAAAGCCGGAGGCTATAGTATTAATCTCAACCATCGCGACGCAGCAATAGAGTCTATCACGTAATTTTGATTGACATTCTAATTTCTTTTGACATGGGCTGATGCACGACTTCTTTGTCTCAAGCATTGTATCGGACCGTACCAGACCAAGTGATAATTCCTGTTTTTTATTGGTATTGTTTTTTTCATAATATTTTGAGTTTTCAATTTGAAATACGAAAAGAAATGGAATTGGTTTTTGGAATTGCAAAATTTTAAAAAATTAATTAAATTATAAAGAAAAATGAAGGATCATCGAAAAATTAAAGCGAAATCATAAGAATAATGATGAGAAATGAAGAATGGTGAAATATGAAATTCATACCTGTGTTATTCCTTCAGCTAAAACTGTCTCATAAATCTTAAATAAATTCGATGTAAATTCATCGACTTGAATTGTGCCGGCTAAGGTTTCACGTAAAAATTCCGTGTCGTGTGCAACATTATGAATTAATTCATTAAGAATTGTTTGAAGATTTACGGCCTTCTCAAACTCTTTACGTGGATATAACGACGGTGTTAGAACGAATGGTGCAAACTGGAAATAATTAATGCTTTAACTAATTAATAATTCAAGATCATGTGAAACTTCTTTTTCAACTAACTTGAAGAGAATCCATATTGAAATTCGTCTTGGATCTCATGCATACTCCGTGCATTAGTGCCCTGTTATCAGTATAGTTTATCATCATGACAATGCGAAATTGTTTACTTAAAATGAGATTTTTTCTCTTACCAATCTTTTGCCTTGGAAATGACTTCTTCAAGAACTTTTGGATTTAGTGGCAGATCAATGGCTGCTGGCAATATCTTCTGATTTTCCATATTCTATAGACACTTATGAATGTTTTTCACACTAAATAGGATACAATTAACAATAATTAACTATATATTTCGATTAAAATAACTTCCACGAAATATTTCTCATGCAAAAAATAAACAATCTAAATTTGAATATTTTTTGACCGTTAATAATTTTTATAGTAAATTTTATAGCAAACTTAATTGTTTTTTAATTAATTTACTTTCAGAGCGCTTCATCACTTCTCTTGACTGTCGCAAATTTAGAAAACTTTGCAAAAATTCAGGAACGTCATCATGCATCATCCATACTTGATAATTTCGAGAAAATTCATAAACAAAATCAATCATCAATCATCAACATTCATCCGAATAATTTATTTGCACCACACTACAACAAATCTACCAAAGAGCTTGATCAATTGTCCATGGCAAGTTCAACACATTTTACAATGATTAACGGATTTGGACGTTCTAGCATGAAAAGAAAGTCGAGAAGTTACATTTGCAAGAGAAGTCGACAGGTTACGGTCTTGATTGTTACAATGAGTTTTCTTTTTATTATTGGACTCTCTATAGCTGTTATTCTTATTGAATGTAAGATTTTTATGTTCTTTTTTGGAGCAATCAAATTTTGCAAGTAAATGTGGATTGGAATTTTAGACGTTAAAAATTAATTTGAATTTTTTGTATCAAAATTTGAATTTCGAAAATACGTTAAAAATTCACAATTCTTGAATTGTTTAAAATCATTAAATTTGAATAATAACATAACATTTTCTAATTACAGTGCGTAACCGTGAGATGCCTAGGTAAAACTGAGCAAGTGGCTTCTTCAAGAAATCTTTGGAAATTAATAAATGAATCTGATTAATTTTATTTAAGATATGTGTATCTATTTTATACTGCTCTGAACTTTTTACATGTCCTATTGTATAATATTAATGTAATTTTAATTTATGTGTGATTTTAGATAATAATAAAATAATTTTATTAAAGTATGATGATGAGAGAAAGGATGGACTTTATTTATTATTGATTTTTTCAGGATCAATGTTGAAAAAGTTAAATATTGAATTTCAGAAGGCTTTTGAACTCAAATTGACAAAATAAGTAAATAACGGACATTTCAGATTTGAATTATTCTAAATATTTCAGTGAAAATTTGAATTTATAAAAGTCGTTGGAATCTTCAAAAATTGTTAAAATTGTCAAAATTATTTGTAAAGTATTTCGGCAATTAAATTCGTACTTACCACACTAGTCAGAGTATAATTTGCTAATGAATGATCACATAGAGCAGTCAAGTGAGAGAGGAGAATGTACAAAAATATTTTGCTATAAAATTCAGCCGCATTTACACAAAATATTCAATTTCAAAATATTGAAAAATTGCTCATTTGTGATTTATTGAATATTAAAGGCTTCCGAAGTAGCCTGAAGCTGTCAATTGGCATAGTTTGGTTAATATTGTCATAAAGATAACTATCATATAGTTAGAAAGTGAATTAAAGGCGATTAATCACTAATTAAAGTGAAATTCCCGAGAAAAAAAATCAAGGATCGAATGATGTCATAATTTCACAACAATTTGAAAGATCCAGAATTAATATTTATAAAGTCGAATATATCCAATAAGTAAGTTTTGTCATCACTTGACACATGTCAGTAACGAATAGTATTTCTAATAAAACGTATTGCTATATTTACAGCATGGATTTTCCTTCAGAAATCATCAAATCAATTTTAAGTCACTTGGAATTAAATGATCTTAAGAAATGCCTTCTTGTGTCCAAAGAAATTAACGAATTAATTATTAAGTCTCCAGAATTGATGAGAAAATTTGATGTAATTTTATTCCATGAAACATGGAAAGAGAAATTGCCGTTTATTAAAAAATTTGGATTTTTCATCCGTTCCTTAAGATTTCAGGATGTTGGATTTGATGACGAGAACCAATTCAAGAGGATATTAAAGGAAACACCAAGTCTCGAAAGATTATCATTCACAGATTGCTATATTATGGAACGTGAAGGCGACAGACACGACCAACAAGAAGAAATGAATGTTGAACATCCAGATAACGAAGATGACAGAGCAGAAATCAATGATGAAAATCACAACATTGAACCAAATGGACAGGAAGAGCGACCACCTGAAATTAATGAGATCCAGGATAATCAAAATGAAGCAGTTAACGAAATTCAAATTATGGATGTGGATGTAGAGGAACCAAATGTTCAAAATGATCCAAATAATGCCAATATAGAGGAAATGGCAATAGAAATTGTCGATATTATAGATGAAGCTGAGAACATCCAAAACAATCGGAATGTTGCGGCACAGAATGAAAACAATCAAGACATGGTACATGAAAATGCTGATAATCAAGAACAGGCTATAGACAATGAAGCAATGGCAGTAGAGAACAATCCAAATAATGAAATGGCAGTAGAGAGCAAATCAACAGATGAGCAAAAAGATCTAGAAGAAGATCCAGTAACAGAAACTGAAATAGATTTAAATAATTTAACATATTTGCATCTCGAGTCCAGCAGTATAGCCGAAAGCGTAGTTAAGTTCATTAAGAATTGCAACAAATTGAAATATTTAAAACTCACATTTTATTATCAAGAACCAAAGACTGAATTTACAAATTTTGTGTGCCAGCAAGACAATTTAAAGGAATTAATCCTTCAAGGATATAGTGATATGATGTATAAAAGCTTATTTCACGTTGATATAACTGAGAATGTTAAATTTAAGCTTAAAACACTCTCATTAGAATGTGAATTAAGTTATAATCGTCATTTTTCAAATTTTTTTCGTGCACAATCGGAGAATATTAAGGATTTGATAATTTCATGTTACAATATTGATTTTCACTTTTGTCGAGTGCTATTTAATAATTTTAAGAAATTAGAGAAGCTTTCGTTGCCATCCGATTGGACATTAAATGACACGAGAGTTAATATAATTAAAAATTGCAGATTAGATAGTGTAAAAGAATTAGAACTTGTTGGATCTAATGATGATTTAGAAACTTTCAAGACGTTCATTAACATATTTCCCAACATTGAGTCACTAAAATGTGAAAATTTGTCGAGTTTTTCAATGAATGGAATTTTGGAGAATTTCCACAATCTTAAATTCATTCATGCTGATAGCTTTAGGTGCGACACAATGCTTTTTGTGAATATGCCATCATTAAAAACATTAGAAATTGATTTTCTAAGTCCAACTGGAAGTAACTTTTATTGGGACAAGCTTACACATGACTGTCCAAATATTGAGAATCTTTACATTGAGGATATTGGAAATTTTAAGCTTAATGCTTCAATTAAAATCGAATATAATATAATTATTCGAAATTTAGCAAATTGGAAGCATTTAAAAGTCTGCAGAATTGCATGCTGTCCACCTGATAATTCATTAAATCCAGACGAAGATGCTAACGAAAATGAACGAATTCAAGAACAAAATCCATTTTATAAAGTTGAAATTAATATCGAGGAGAAGACAATAAAATTATCAAATTACTTTGTTAATCATTGTAATGAGGAAGTAGAGTTACTTAGAGAAATATTCAAGGAATGTGATATCAGTGAACTGTAATTATTATTATCTCTTTTTTTTTTGTTATCAATCTTATCTAATAAATTAACATATTTTTCCAAAACATTAAATTCTTTTGTTTTAATGCATCTTCAATCTTATTGTAGAGTCTAGGTCTGCTTCTCAAGAGAAATGTGCGATTTGAATGAAAATAAAATTAACGGTAATTTAGGATTTGAAAAGTAACGAAATTTCAAAATTCAAATTGAAGTTCAAAGTTTGAACTTCAGGATTTTATGGCGCGAACTTTTAATTTCGGAGAAAAAGTTCATCCTTGATTGAACAAACAAGGACGAAGAATCAGCTGAATTTTAAGTCAAGCTTTAAACCTATTCACTTCAATGACGTTGACCTAAGCATAAAATGCAAAGTCTCGAGACTAAGGAACTAATTCATAGTTCAAGTTCAAATGCTAAGGTGAATAACATGCATAGAGAAAGCTTAATGAAAACGAAAAGTGCTCTATTTTCGTCATCAAGTAAGTAAATATATACCGACAACAAAGTTTATTTATAATAATGAAAAACTTTCAAAATATAAATAAAAGTACGCAATTCTTATTTAATTAGAATCGCAATCAATGCAATTATTCATCCACTAGATGCAATTTGTTTGTCAGTGATTTATTTGAATTTGAACGAGTTAGAGCCAAAATTAAAGAACAAGGAAATGGATATACTACCAAATGAAATTTTATTGAAAATATTTGAGTTTGCAGACTCTCAAAGTCTTAAAGTATTACTGGATGTGTCTTATAACTTTCGTGAATTGATAATAACAAACAGTAACTTGATGCGAAAGCTTCCGCTGAACATATCAAAAAGCTGGCTGTCAAAAGTTGAGTTTGCAAACGATTGTGGTGAATTTGTGAAAATATTAAATATGGACTATACATCCTTTGATAGCTTCGATGAATTTAAGACTGTGATGACTTTATTTCCAAATATTGAAAAATTAAAAATTAATTACATTTATATAAAGCAACCAGCAGTGGAATTAATGAGAACTTCAGAATCAGACGAAGAAAGTGTCGAGGAAGTGACATTTGACAACTTAAAGTCAGTGGAAATATCATCAAAATTTTGGGGCTACATCACACAACTTGATATGAAAATTATGGATCTCTTGAATACCTCTAAACTTGAGGAACTGCTCATTAAACTTCCAATGCAAAAATTCTCACAAAACTTCATTGACTTTTTGTGCAAACAAAGCAAGCTTAAAGTTCTTCAAATTTACGACGAATTTATCGATTCTTTCCTTTTTGATGACTTTACCGAGAGTCTTACATACAATCAATTTGTTTCGTCATTATTTGAAATAGATTTAAGCACGTGCGCAACATTTCAGTTGAAAAAATTGTCAATAAACTTTCGCGGTGATCATCGTGAGAATTTTGTTAAATTTCTCGAGACACAGAGTGATTTGGAGGAACTGGTGATTAAAAAGTACGAGGATGACTTTGTTAGATTTAAAATCACATTTGATCTGTTGAGGAACTTCCGAGTACGAAAGCTGACGATCCCATTAGAGCTAATTCAGTCAAATACCCTACTCGACTATGAATTTTTCGTCAACAAAAATGTCACTGACCTGACATTAGAAGGCTATAATAATGATGTCGCATTATTTAATTTGATGCTTAAGATCTTCCCGAATATCAAACGACTGCGACTCGAATACATGCTTGACTTTCTTTGTGAGGATTTGGCGACACTTGCACATCTCGAGATCATTGAAGTTGATCATTTTAAGATTGATAGCCTTAGAAATATTAAGATCAACAAACTGAAGAAGCTTACAATTGGAACTTTATATCCTTTTATCTACACAGACTGGCAGGAAATAACGAAAATAAATCCAGGAATAGAAGTTGTTATAATTAAGGAAGTTTCACATTTTAACACAATGACTGCAATTAAGAATAGTGTTGGGATCTTACTGGATGATTTAAAAAAGCTGACTTATCTCCAGATCATTCAAAACGAGTCGATGGACTGTCTTAAGATCATTGCAGACATCAGAAACAAAATATTGAGATTATCGCCTTATGCTATGAAAATGCTCAAAGATATGTTTGTTACTCAGCATAATTATAATGCAATTAATCTGTTATTTTGATAATTTTTTGTGATATTTATTGTTAAAGTTAATAAAATTAAAAACTTGAAATAATCCGTTACAAAATAAATTTAAATTGGCCGGTAATCCCGGGATTTTCAATAACGATTTTTCAAAATTCAAATTATCCCGGTTAAACTAAAATTCGTTTTGCAATAATCAGCCTTGTTGTCGAGGAACTAATCAAGCCGATTTTTCGTGAAAACTCTGAGAAGAACGCATAATAATGGGTGTTGAAATCGTTGAAATTAGCCCTGGCGATGGTAAGTATCAATATTAAGTCAAGGAACAAGTTAAAATGTAGTATAATTAAGTGAAAAACACAATTGTAAAATTTTCGCGAAAAAAAAAATTTCAAGCGATAAAAAATGTCATATCATGCACATGTTATTGATTTTTTTCCATTCATTTGAATAATCCAGGAACAACTTTCCCAAAATCTGGGCAAACGGTAGTCGCTCATTACACTGGAACACTTGATAACGGCAAAGTATTCGATTCCTCAAGAAACCGTGGCAAGCCATTCAAGTTCAAGGTAATTAATCTATAATTAAGGAAATTGCAGTTTACATGTCGTGTCTAATCTACATAATATTTTTTCTAGATCGGACGCGGTGAAGTCATCAGAGGATGGGATGAGGGTTTCGCAAGAATGAGTGTTGGACAAAAGGCTAAGCTTATTTGCAGTCCAGACTTTGCTTACGGTATGTGGAAATTTTAAAATTAGTCATAAAAAAACTTGAAATGGCAGACTGCTTGACATTTCGAACTTTTTTCGTGTGTCAATGATCGTTTTACATGCTAAAAATAGCAAAATTTTTGTTTACTTAATACTAGACGCCAAATTTTCTGGTGTTTGTTATTTCTGAAGCTGGATATTGATTTAAAACTTCCAGATGTAAACGTTGCGTATTGAATACGTACGTAAAAGTGCGTAACGTAAGAAAATACGTACGTAAAATTGCGTAACGTAAGAAAATACGTAAGTCAAATTGCGTAACGTAAGAAAATACGTACGTAAAATTGCGTAACGTAAGAAAATACGTACGTAAAATGACGTAGAGTAGGACTCATTAATTCTTAAAACCTTGCATTAAATGACATAACATCCTTACTAATTCATGTTCCATTTGTATTTTCAGGATCAAGAGGCCATCCAGGCGTAATTCCACCAAACGCAACCTTAACATTCGATGTCGAGCTTCTAGGTTTGGAATAAGCAACTGAATGTGTACATTCACGATAAAAAATAATGAGAAGGGAACCAAAATTTACCATTTTTTGATGTCTACATCTAACTATTCTCTTCCAACTGAATGTTCATTACAATCTACATAGCGTAAATCTTTTTAATATTCAGCCAATATCCCCAATTTTTCGTGTTTATGTAACAGCAAATAATTAAACAAAATCCATTCTTGAAATTTCTTGCATTTTCAAACTAAAGTTCATGGAAAAAAATTAATTATACATTAATTCAAACTTAATAATAATATTAATAAATTTTTTTTTCTTTATTCCAAAGCTTGTTATTCTGTTTTACTTTGATATTGCCTTTACGTGACAATTGAATAGGTCATTGCAGGATTGATAGTTGAAATTGACGTCAATTAAATGCAATTTACAGATCTGAATGTTGTTCGAGACTTGGAAATTTGCAGATGTCTATGAATAAACATGATTGTATTGATTATTGTAATCTTAACTTGCTGTGTATACATAAAGAGACATTTGAATAGCAAATCATTGTACTGTTATAAGTTGCTACATAGAAATTCTAAACAGATGAATATGCATTGATACAATTGTTGAAAGGCTAAGACGATGTGTTCATGCTTAAAGCTTATTGCATCTTAAACCACGAAGGTCTGAGATTTGTACTTGCCTACTCAAATTTCAGGCAAATTAAGTTTTTTGTAGCTTTCTAAAAAAGTCCGTTAAATTTCAAAATTGAAAGATTCAAGTTCAAATTTTGAACTTCAATTTGAATTCTTATTTTCCGTTATATTTTAAATTTAAAATTTCCGTTAGATTTCTCAATTCAATTCATATTGCAATTTTTAAACAATATCAAGATCTAAACAACAGCAACTATAGAGTAGTCAAAACAACAGACAATAGCGCCTCTCACAAACTCAGTAATCTCGCAAAACACAGCTAACATACTTGTGAAATGTAGGTATGAATAGTAAGTAACATTAACGCTGATTCTCTAATTATTTTTCATAGAGAAATGATGTAAAACGCTCTCAAGCATTAAGTGCTCTTGAGTCTATGACCCGAGAAACTCATTGCTTTAAATTGACATTCTATCGACTGCACACAATTCTGTGAAAATAGTTTAAATTTAAGTAAGTATTTTGACATCTGGTAGCTGTTAATTAAATAAATATCCGGAATAATTCTCAGTTTTGTGTCGATTCGCATCTCCATGATCATGAATAATATCCACAACAGTGTAACGATGATATCACGTATTCTGAAAAAATTCCACAGCTTTTTTAAATAAACAACAAGAACAAGCCACTCTCAAACTCGTTAATTGTCCTGAAATAATCCTCCAATATTGTTTTTAAAGAGACATGTGATGTGATTTATTTCCATCTTGATTTCTTTTAAAAAATACATAATCTATTTATATGTGAATGTTTTTTTTTTTCTTTTTTTTCTTCGTTTGAGTTCTTTTTTCAATAAATTTATAAGATAGCGTTTCTTTAACAAAAAAATAAATTGAATAATGCTTAAAATAATTAAATTTGAATAATCTATAATATATCATGTATTTTATATACTTTTTTTCATACTTATTTATCAATCAAAGAAGATTTACAGACATTGCACCACAAAAACAAAAATATTTCCATAAGTGCATAAATCAAACGAAAAGTCAAGGCGTGGTGACTTAGAGGCGAGGAGTTTTCTTTAATGGGGTTGATCATAGTACGGTTTTTAGGAATTTCAATGTTTAATTAGAACTAAAACATTGGATTTAAATTAATACAGGGTTAAATCATTGAAACTAATTAAATTCAATGTTTTCGTTCGAAGCAAAATCCAATGTTTTACACCAAAATAAAAATTAAATTCAATGTTTTGTCTCTAAATTTAACTTATTTTCAATGTTTTATCCTTATATTTAGCTAAAATTCAATGTTTAATCATAATATTTAGCTAAAACTCAATGTTTTATCTTCCGAATCAAGCAAAATTCAATGTTTTCACATCAAATTTTATCCAAAATCAATGTTTTGTCTTAAACCAAGACTTATAAAAAGCCCTAAACCCCAGAATTACCAAGGAAATTGCACTAATACCATTGTAATGAAACCCCATAGATGAACAAAGTTCAGCCGGACTTGATCTTGACTTAAAAATTCAGTGATATTTTAGATATCTAAGAAAGGGATTAACATTTCATAATTAATCCAAAATGCAAAAAAATATCATCAAACTTTTCAGTCATTAGCTTCAAATCTTAACGTAAAATTGCACAAAATTCGATATGCTTGTTCGTAAATGACGTCTATTAAGATTGAGATTTTAAGGATAAATCTGTTATAATTTTATAGAGCGTGACAAAGCCACGACCTATTTTCTCACCCCCCTAACATTAAACATTGTAAGTAAATGACCTCTTATCTATTTCCACCCATTTCAGCCACCAATGCCTGACGAAAATAAGAATTATTTATTACATTTTTATTGTGTACGTGTATTACACTTTATAGTTTTTTTTTGTTTATCATATTAATCAGTATTTCCGTAAACAGTTATGAAGGAGAAATGATAAATGTACAAATATGAAAATTAATTAATTTTCATCAATTTTTCATTTTTTTAACATTAAATTTTACTTCATTTAATTAAAAGTATAATTGGACTTTTAGTCTTTCACATTCAATATATTTTTTAGCGCATTTTCCTCGCAAAGGAAAATTTCATTTTTCGTCTTTCAATTTCCTTTTTAAGTAAATTTAATTAAATTCCATGTTTTTTTATGCGTACAAATGAGAAGAAAAAAAATATTTTAAATTTTCTATTTCCACTTACATCGATTGGCCTATCATTATCTTTTTCCTGGATGTAGACAAAAACAAAGTACAGATTTTTGCTTATTTAAAGTTGTTAAAATTAAGACTTTCAATTTTTCTGATATTTTCCTCATTCAATCGATTAATTTGTTGTGACTGCATTGTGCCAAAACTATTAAAATTACCATAATTTCCATTTGTATTGAAATTTCCCATCATTGTTGGTTGTTGTTGACCGACAACGGGAATAAATTGTTGTTGTTGAGGTGGAACTTGTGTCTTAAAAGCTGACGGTACTTGCTGTCCAAAATTAAAGAATGAATCTTGTGGTTGTTGCACTGGTGGTGGTGCTTGTTGGAAATTGGCATTAAATGTTGGTGCTTGGAATGGAGATGACGAGCTATTTCCATAAAGTGCAAGGATATGATCTTTTGTCAATTTTCCCTTTTCAGCACCATTCTCTATTGTTGACTTTTGATTAAAGAAATCATCTTCTTCCTGTTTTAATGAATCATTATTGCCATTTTTTGCAACATTATTCTGTACTTGAGATGGTTGCGACACTGTCGAATCCGAGAAGAAGTCAAACGTGTCACTAATTGAATTTTCAGTTTTCTGCGGTACGACAGGTAATGTCGTAACGGATGCAGTCTGATTCGTTTGGTTTACAGATGATGTATCAAGTCCAAGTAAGTCAGTCGATGCGGCTGTAGCCGTAACTGGAGGAATATTTGGAACGACTTTCTTTGCTTCCGATCGAGAATTTTTCGGAGAATGTGGTTTTGGTAATGGAGCTGGAATTATATTATTTGTGATACTTGGAGTCGTAATTTTTGCAGTCGGTTCTGGTAGTGATGATGTCGATGATGTTGACTTCTTTTTACGCTTTTGATTCTCAAGCTCCTCCTCAATTTCCTTATCCCAATCAACTAAAAATGCAACATTTTATTAATAATTTTCTCGTTGAACATTGATTGATTAGTTATTGAGATGTTTATCTATCAATTCATGCTTAACATGTTAACTGATAGTGATTGAACGAGTTCCTTTGAACTCAAACAAATATCAATCACCAGACTTAGCTCTAAAATGTCCTAGAATGCTTACCTTTTGGCGGAAACGGTGGCGGAATCCATTCTCGTGCTATATATTTCTTCTGTTCATACTTAGCTCTAATAAAGTTCTCTAATCCGGAATCGGTTTGAGGACGACGGAAATTATCAGACAATAAGGCTTCGTACACAGCACGAGCTCGTGAATTACCCATTTGTTGAAGACAAACGACTTGTTCAGGATTCCATGTATCTAAATTGACAGACTTAACACGCGATATATGAACGCCTAAAGATGAGAAAAAAGTATCAAATGTGTAAATTAATAGATTCAACATACAGTAGTAGGAAATACAAGTTCAATAACTTACCCTATATAATATGCATAATTTTGTATTAACAATGTCAAAGATGAAAAGTAAACAAATTGATTAGTCATATGAAATTAATTTAAACCAATTAGTCATACCAAATTTCGATGAATTCCTGCACATCTTATACACAAAAATATACCGAGGTTCCAACTTGCCCATCTTGGACCTTTCTGATCACAATCGCAGCAATATTTGTTATCCTCATCTCGTAGTAACTGATTAAGAATCTAAAAATAAATTAATATACATTAGTATGATTCGGGAAAGTACGTAGATGTGCTTTAATTAATCTAATCATTAAGAGATTATGAAATTAAAAAAAAAATATATATTTTCATTAATCCAGACTCCCGATAACACAGCTACAATTATTTCATACTTATTAAAATTGAAAGTAATACGATCAAGTCGTGAAATACAAACACAATATGTGGCCTGGTTTCGCAGAATGACTTTTTCTGACAAAAAGGAAGTGAACAAAAAAAAGATAAGTTTTAATCTCTAAAATTATCATCCAGTTAAGGGATTTATCAACTAATATTCACTCTCAATATGTTGTACATACATCCATAATTGGATTACAGTGATTCTCAAGGCACACGGCAATGACATTTTTCCATAAAATTTCACATTCTTTAAATTTTTTTCCATGACTCAAATTTCCAACTTTTTTTTACTTACATTATTACACTTTTCTTGAATCAACTTTGCCTTTTTGTCATCTTTCTTATTCATGGCTCCTTAATCTTTATTAGATATCCTTTGGATCTCCACTGGATCTTGATAAATTGACGAATTCCTTAAATTCTTGATAATTTTATTTGACACGATTTTTTTTATAGCAAAACCCAGGGTTGATGATGTGATGCAAAATATTTCCAGTTTTTGAGCTACACTTATAATTCGCTTACTTTGTTTGTTATGGATTGTTTATAGCGGTCTTTCTTGTCTGGCTTAGATTTCAATGCTTGTTTAATATGAAAAATTGAATGAAAAATCATTTTATGGCAAATTTATAGGATTATTTTATAGAAAGTTTCTCAAAGGGTATAAAAGGCGGAAAATTTGTAAAAAAAATTCATAACAATTTGAGAATTTGACACGTAAGCATCTTGTTTTCTAAATATGAAAGCAAAATTGAGTCTTGTTAGCAAGGTAAGTGATAAATATAATTAAAGATGAAGTTATAAGTCCTACAGTCAATGCATACATAGTATTATTTTTGAATTTTCAGTAAAAATTTATGAAATTAGAGCTTGAATAAAGAATTTTAAGTTCAATTTAAGATATTATTTTATTAAATTTGCATAAAATCGAATTTAATATCATAATTAATAAAAAATAAATATTGAGTTGTCAATACGCAACAAATGAATCAACAAAAGTTTCAAAAGCTTAGAAACTTTACGCCAATTTGTTTTCATCTGAAATTCGCATCATTGCAAGTTATTAAAACAATAGATATGTTATAAACACAAAACGGTTACAGCAGATGTTTCATTGCACACAAACAACCGACCTTGTACTATCACTCTTAACGGGGAGCTAAATCAAGTCATCACATAGTAAATCATTGTGTATGTAAATAATCTATAAATTTGTTTTTAAAAATCATCAATATTTCTGCAGAAGTTTTCAGGTAATTTAATTTATTATTCATTCATTTATCATTTTAATAATGTTTTGAAGTAAAGTAGTTTGTTAAGTAATTTTTCCGTGGACATTTGATAAAACTGAGCTACACCCCAATAACTATTAGCGCGTTTTGCGGCAAAAACCTATTTTTTCAAGGCATCAAAGCGAAGGCTTTAATTAAGTAAAAATATTGAAAAAAATTAATTATAATAATATTAGAAAGGTTAAAGTGTTTGATATCAAATATATAAACGTTGGTGCATAAATAGAAATTGAAAAATAGAGTGCTAAAAGCCAAAAAGAGCATTAAAGTGTAAAAGAAATTAGCGTTTGAATTCTTCGCTTGAAAGGTACGAATTTTGAGAGTTTCAGTGATAAAATCATAAAATTTCATTCATAAAAGTGGCAAGGATCAATGCGTTATTACTTATTGCAATGTAAACAATTGATTTTCATGCAGAAAAAAACTCACGATTTGTACACTTAGAAAAAGAAAGAAAAAAAGTTTCTCTTCTCGTTTCTCGTATGTCGTACTCTAAAAAAAACCTTAATTTTTAACATATCTTTTAATATTTTTCCCTCTACAAAAAGTTCAAAGTGAAATAAATTTCATTACATATATGTTTTTATAAAATCAAGCATAATAGAGACAAGCAATAATTCACAAAAAAAAAGTCGGGTCATAAAATTTCATGTTCATGATGGATTTTCAACACCAATGTATAATAAATATATGATGATGATGGTTGTATGAAAAAAAAAAGAAAATGGAATACTACAGGAAATTAATAAGGTTAAAGAAAAATTTTTAATTAGTAAATATTATTACAATTAAACAAGTACATTAGATTTTCCGCGCAAAGAATTTCTTGTGATAAAACATTTTTCGCCAACCGCTGTTTTGATAATGTGAAGAGTTTTGTGCTGTGCCTTTCGGGAAAGGAAAAAAATGTTCCGTAGAAAAGCAGCAGCAGCAAATTTTTTATTTGTATTTGTGCGCGCGTTGAACTGTGTGTATAATGTGTACAGACATAAAGTGCCAATGTGCCTTGAATGTGTGCTAGTGTGTAGAATATAATAGAAGAAAAAATTATACTCGGATATCTATATTGTCATAGAAAGAAAAAAAAAATCAGAGGAGAGAAAATTGAGTCGCCTGTTAGAGTTTGACTCAATATTATGTTGTTACAAAAGGATCTTAATAATAAATACATAATTTTTGGAGCTCAAAAAGTGTATATTTGATGTGTAATAAATTTTTTTGATGTGGTGTCAAACCACCATTATTGAAAAAATAACATATGTATCGTAAAAAAAATGCCATTTGAATGTTTTTTTTCTGTAATGTAAAATATACTTTTAGTGCATGTAACATAAGAAAATTTCCCACCAAATTCATACGTATGTACACAATGAGTGAGAGAAAAATTATATTGCAACAAGTTTTCCTTGCCTATTGATTATCAATTCGAAGGTCTTAATATTACAACTTCATAATAAGATAAAAATTTATATAGTTTTACACAAAAATAATGCTTTAGTGTTAACGAATATTTTTTTTCTTTATATTCTTTCTTTTATTTTAGTGTTTTTATGATTATCAGCAATTTTTTAATTTGGATAAATGTAAAGAATTCATTATGTGAGAAATATGTTGTAAATAATATTTGAATACGCAAAGAGCAAACAGCATGAATGAAATTGATCCAACAAAAACAAGTAACGGTAGTGTAACATCTGAAATTCAACATCAAGAAGGATCACCTCAAAATTCAAATCGATCACCATTGTTATCGTCACTATTGACATCAGTACATAAGCATGATAATTTGTCAAATGGGCAAGAAAAGTCAAAAAGTGTGCATGGTTTGATGATGCCTTCGTCTGCATCAGCTATTGTCGCTAATCCACAGTATGATGAATCAGTAGCATACTTAAAGAAAGCATCACAAAATTCAGATAATAACGGTGGAACGAAAGAGGTGGATTTATCAACAATTAATAGTCATAGGAATAGAATTCATAATAATTTGAATGAATTACTTCAGCGTAACAATAATAATAATAAAGTAGCATCAAGTGAAACAACCACAAAATCAATTTTAGAAAATTGCTTATTGAAACCGTCTACAGTGAAAAATCAACAGCATCATCGAATTGAATCTCAATTTTATAACAAGATGAATGACAGAGATTATCATCATGGAAGCAGTGGTTCCTCATCAGCTACATCTGTATTAAAATATGCTCATCAAGAAGAAAATCGTAAAGTTGAGCCACTCAAAATTAATTTGAATAGAGATCGAGAACGAGATACTCTTAGGACTGTCATAAAAGTACCACAACCGCACTTGTATGAGACTAGTCCAACAAAAATAACAATTAAGCCGCCTCATCCTCCCCCTGATCGAAATAATAGTGTCATAACAACATCTCCAAATTCTGCTTCAGTTTCTATTTCCCCAACGTTATCATCATCATCGCACTCATCAGAGTCATCTTATGAAAATTTTAATGATTCACATCAGCAGCGTCCTTCATCAATTCAAGTTGTTCCAAAATTGCATTTACGCACACCTCCTAATCATGAGCAATCAGAGCTCCATATCGTGCCTAAACTCACAATAACTGGTCTTAATTCACCGCAGACTTCATCAACATTGCATAATCAATTGCAAAATGAGCAAGCAGCAATGAGAGATCATAGTGTAAATAGTATTTTAGACAGTCCAGCTATACCAAAGCTGACTATTAAGAAAGATAACAATACACATGAGGGATTCTATCATTTGAATCACGAAGGAAATACAATTCCTAAACTACATATAAAAACAAATCATCATCATCACCATACTTCGCAAAAAGACGGAATGAAATTGACGATTAAACCCTTATCGGAGCAACCGCCAGTGCCCAAGTTAACGATCAAAACAACTGATAATGATACAAAGACAATTGTTAACTCATTATCATTTGATAGTGAACAAGCTATACCAAAATTAACAATTAAAGCAAATCAGCTGCCTATGACACCGAAATTAACAATCAAACCGGTTGTGAGGCCACCAGAAGAACAATCTCCGCCACAAGAGGAATCAATTCCAAAAATAACATTGAAAGCCGTTAACAATAGTACAATCTTTGAGAAAGTTGTCCCAAAATTAGTCGTTAAACTTCCAAAAGAAACAAAACCAGACGATGAAGAAGAAGATGATGAAGAAAAAGAATCATCATCCTGCAGCTCGACACCATCGCCACCTCTACCGCCAACAGTTCCAAAACTAAATATTAAACAGATTCCGAACAAGGAAGTGCCTAAGCAACCAGTGAAAAATTGTACTGATTCGGCTCCACAGTCAGAAGTTAAATTTTCTATTAATCGGTTAATTGGAGCTTCGGAGGAGGGATTGGAGGATAAGATGGATGAGAATTTAGTATGTAAGCCATTGGAAATCAATACGAGTGTTTTGAAAAATGCTGATTCTGGTCAAGATTCGCCAAGAATTATATTGAAAATTAATAAAACAAATAATGAATCGACTACAACGGAAATTATTCCACAATTGACTGAAAATGTACAGAAAACAGTTAGCGTTAATCATAAACGAACTCATCCAAATGATAATGCTGACGAGCAGGAAGAACTTCCGAAAAAGCCTAAACTCAATGATGAGGATGATGATGTTATTATTATAAATGATAGTGATGCATCAAATGAAGCCTCAAATCATGTAAAGAGCCTACCGCAGCAGTCATTTGTTCCAGAGGCTACAATTATTCCCGAAATAGTTCAAAAAACTGAAGAATCAAAAGTAGATTCTGTTTCAACTCCTGCAGTGACATCAGGAAGAAGTTTAAGACAAACAAGAAGAAATCATGAGGCGGCTCTCAAAGCACAACAGCAGCAAGAACAGAAGCAAAAACAAACTAATAATAAGTCACCGCCAATAGTTAATGAACAAGAGAATTCTCAATCTATTAGAGATGAGTCACAAGGAAGTGAATCTATTGATCCATTAGCACTTTCAAATGATGGTGGAAATTCAAATTCAGTTGACGAGTTAATAACACCGAAACGAGGACGTGGTCGTCCAAAGAAAGTCGCACCAGAAAAAGTAGCAATTATATCAGAGGAATCAGTTTCACGAGATCCTTTGGAAATAGATATGCCAACTGAAAGTAATGATAACAGTGCACCAGAAAGCAGCTCCCAAATGGATGAAACAAACGACAGTCAAAAGAGAACATCATCACGAGGAAGGGGTCGAGGTCGAGGAAGATTAAAGCGAACAGTTGAAGTCATTAAGAATGGAAAGCCAGTGCAAATAACACTGGAAGGACATGATGATGATGATTCGCCATCTTTCTCACTTTATAATAGAAGCCTTAGAGGAGGATTTACAGGAAATAAACGATCAAAAGGCGGTAAAGCTATTCGTGGAGGAAAAGGATCAAAATCGTCTCCTTTCATAACACCAGAACGTTCAAAAGATTCATTCTATTTCATGACACCTAATCATACAGAGTTTAAGGTAAGAATTCACATAAAATCCTGTAAGAATTAAATAATATAATTTTATCAATCTTCTAATTATAGGAAAGCAATCGTAAAAAGTTATTCACAACACCATCATTATTTGAAGAAGACACAAGAATGAGTATGAGTGGAAATGATTCGCAATCAATGATAAGAACAATGGAAATGCATTCGAATGAGGAATCACAAAGTTCTGTCATTAGTAGTACAAGTAATACTATTGATGGATCGACAAGCAAGAAACGTCAGAAAAAGATGGAAGTTTGTGATACTGAAGGGTATGTACACTGCAGACAATTTCTTTTATTAGCCTTACTCATTTCATTTTTGACATTTTAGTCGTATGGAGTTTATGGTAGACATGCTTGCAGAATATGATTGGCCACTAAATGAAAACGGAAAGAATCGTGACACGTATATGATTCAAGAACAAATAGCCGAATATCTTGGTATTAAAAGTTTCAAAAGGAAATATCCGGACTTGGTGAGAAGGCCTGTAGATATGGAAGAGAGAAATCATCTTTTTGAAAATGGTTTGGCATCAGAAAAGATGTGTGACTTGGGATTGACAGCTGTTTATGCTAGTGAAGTGTTAGATATTATGTGTAATGATTATCCTGAAAAATATGAAGAGTACAAAAGGTATCAGCGTGAGAAAATATTTAAGCATGCAAGACTTCGACTGGAAACCGCAGTTATTGACAGGAGTCAAATGCAGAAAGATAAGGCCATAACATCCGCATCAGAATGGAATACTAGATTCAATAAAGAGTAAGTTAATTTGTCAATTTGTATAATTTGCAGCACGCTAATAATTCCTTATTTATCCACAGTCGCCGAGAAAATCGTCGTTGTTGTATGGATCTGCAGAACTGTTTGGTTCAAAAACCCACACCAATAAGAGACTACAAAACAACGCCATCAGCAATATATCGATCTCCATATCCCGTTGCACTTGTACCAGGTCAATTTAGTGAATACTATGAAAAATACACTCCTGAACAGCTAGCGTAAGTTTAATTACTTGACATATTTTGTGAACAATAAGAAGTAAATTATCATATCTTATTCTTTTAACAGATGTTATCCAATCAACACAGTCTTAGTTGATTTTAACAGACTCCAAGAATATCTCAAGACTCATCCAGATCCATATTGTTCATCAAGTGACAGTAGTGATAGTTCAGATGATGATAATGAAGGCAGCGATAGTAGCAGCTCAACGGTAAGATTGCAATTTGAATTTCAAGATCTGTTCATTGAGTTAAAAAATATTTGTGTAATTTTAGGATTCTGATTCATCTGATGAATCGTCTGGAGATGAATATGAAGATCCATTATGCAAGGTCTGTTCCAAGACTCCATACACAAATCGATTTAATCAACCGGAGAAGTTTATTAAATGTTCTACTTGTAAAAATGAAGGTAATTCGAGATTAAATAATTATGCTGAATGCAAATTAACATTAATTTTAATTGTAGCACATCCTTCCTGCATACAAATGTCTCAGAGAATGTACGTCCGATCATTAGCGTATAGTTGGCAATGTTCCAGTTGCAAATCGTGTAGCAAGTGTCGAAAATCAAAGGATAATAAGATGTTATACTGTATTCAATGCGACAGAGGCTTTCATATTTACTGTTTGGGTCTACGAAATGTTCCCGAAGGTAAAATAAGATAAAATTTTCATAAATTTTAAAATATTTAATTGCTTTTTATTTGTTTAGGCCACTATCACTGTGTTAACTGTACGATTTGTTCTGATTGTGGATCTAAGTCACCTGAAGGTCAATTTAATCCAAATTTAACACAACAACAACGACAAGATTTGGCAATGATAGCACAATGGAATCATGAATTCTCAATTAATCCATTAACAAACATTCAAGAGCACAAGGCAAGCTTATGTTTGCCATGCTTCAGGAGAAAGAATCAAAAAAAGACGGATGAGTAAACTTGTTTATTGTATTATCACAATATATTTTGTCACATCATCATTTCTCTAACCATTATAGAATCTTAAGAACATGATTTCAATCATTTCTTTATCGACAAAAATAATTAAAAAAACTTTTCATTCATATATTTTTAAAGAAACTGAGATTCAAGCAATTTTATGCATATTAAACATAAACAAATAATTAACTATATTAACTAAGAAGAAAATAAAGCAAAACATCATAAATAATAACAATGCTAAGAGCTTGAATTCACTAAATAAAACATGAGTGAAAAAATGGTGAATTAAAACATGGATATAAAAAAATAACAAATAACTCTAATTCAAAAAAAATATTTTTAAATAAAAAAAGTAAATTATTTATTTTGAATTAATTTTTTCAATTAAAAATGAGAAAGATGATGATATAATTTTGTTTTTTTAAATATTAGAATGAATGAATAGGAAAAGATTATGGAAAGGGAAACGGATTTTTTAAATGGTAGCGCACTGTACTTTGGAATAACGAAAAAGCGCCGAACAGAATAGATAAATATGATATGAAAAGAGGATATGTTTGAAAGTCAGAGGTTTAGTATTGGATATATAGTGATTTGAGAGATTAGGAACTTTTAAAGTATTTTGAAATAAAAACATTCGGCATCAAAAGTAGCATAAATGAATAGATCTGATACTAAACCTTTGACTTTAGTACTTGATGTAAATTTTGTTTCCAACACAAGTTTTTTATTTTATATAAAAAAATATATATATAAAATTATTATATATTAATTAATCAATGAAAGCAACACAACACACACACAGAAAAACAGACACTTATATAACTGACTGTAAATAGAAATTTATCTTAATATGCAATTTAATTATCATCATTATTTTTTTTAAAAATGATTTTTTTTTTCTTTCGTTATATTGGATAAATGGTGAATATTTCTATTATTTTTTTTTCATTTGAAAAATTTCTATGTTTCTCAGCGCGCTGAAATGTATAATTATTAAGTAAATAATATATATAAAAAAGAAAAAATCAACAAGAAAAGTAAGTTAAAATAATTAATAAAAAAACTCTTTTATTAGAATATAGTAAATAAAAAAATACAAAATTGAATGCGAGAATGAAAAAAAAAAAATATTAAAAGTAAAAAATTGACAATTCTGGGACTACATTAAAAATATAAAAACATTTTTTTAAGGAATATAAAACAAAATTAAAAAATTTTCTAGTTATTTGTTTTTACTAATATTGATTTAATATATTATAATTTTAAAAAAACTAAAACGAGTTTAATGTTTAAGATCCAATTGCACACATGCTAAAAAAATATTAAAATAAATTATTTTTAATTTAGCTACAGAAAGAAGAAGAAAAAAAAAAATGAAATAAAATAATTGAGTTATGGTTTAGTTAGATTTAAATTATCCATTATGTGAAATCCCCATTTTAGGTAACTCATACAATTATTTTTGTACATAAAAAAAGAATGGAAAATGATTATTAAAAATGATAAAAAATAGAAAAATGTGATTTTTATTGACTTGTTATCTTGTTTTCAGATTTTATTCATTTTTGAACATTTGCTAGTTGAAAACATAGCTCATGTCTCCATTAAGTCATGCCATAACAGGCAATTAGATCACTTTTAGGTTTTCTTCATCCTAAAAGCATTTTGTTTGCCTGTTATGGATAGTAATTGACACAGAGCTCGAATTTGACTCAGATTTTGCATGGAACTTGAACAAACTAGGACGTTGACTTATATATTGATTGAGTGCACTAATGTTGGAATTGTGCATTGTCTGTTGAAAAAACAGTTGATTTGGATATTGTATGAAATAGTCAATTCAACTGCATATGAAATTAAAGTCAAATTCTTGCTCTGACAATAGGATTTTCATTTCAATATCGATAATCATGTGTTCCAACAGGTAAAGAGCATGCTTTCATGGTGTATAAAGACCACTACGATACATAAAAGAAGTTTTTTTTGCCTATAACGACTGAAAAGTGTTCTATTAATGATTCTCAACCTGACAGTAAGCTTTTGCAAATTCTCGTGCTCCTATAATCACAAGCAAATCATAAATTGCATTGAATCTTACAGATTTCGAAGCCATAATTTCCTTTCTGATTGAACAAAAATTAATTATGACTACTTAATGCCCAGTTGATATCCAATTCTAACATATTTTTGTCCAATCGGTCTTAAACCTTATGATCAGCTTCATTTCTCTCAAAATCTCCAACATACCTTCAAAAAATTGTCAATTCATTGAATTTTTCAAAAATTTCATTATAAAAAGGGTTAACAATAAAATTTTTGAGGACATCCATTCCACTCATATTATAAAAGGTTTATTGATCGCACGATAAAAATCATAAAAAGCCTTCTCATCTCTTTTATTATGATTTTAAGGTTTATTATTGTTCAGATTGTTATTTTCATATGACACGCGACATATCCACAAGAACTTTTTCATTTCATATCCAGTTTTAAATAACACACGGCTTATAAAAATAAACAAACAAACAATTGAAAAGAAAAGAAATTCGAGAGATATTTTGGCATGTTTTGTCGAGAAAGCCAACTGACGACTCCTCAAGACATTCTATTCAATATTTTTGCATCTTTATCCTTTTGTATGTTTTCGCAAAAGAAGGAAATAACGTTGTTGTTTTTGGGGATGGAGAGGAAATGAAGTCATAGAGGATGAAGAGAAATTGTAACTTGCTGATTGACAAATGTTAAAAGAGAGGAAAAGTGAAAGAGTAATTCATCATAGTCTGTCATTTAGACAATAAATGAAGGAGAGAAGAAGAAAACAGCAAATGTCTGGTGAATATTTAGTTGACAAATCGATATGCGTAATTTAAGAATCGCATTGCCATTCAGCCGGATATAAACATCATTTTTCCATTATTATTTATCCTGAAATGTGTCATTTAGTAAGCTAATTGATTTAAAATAAGTTAGACCACATATGATAGTTTAAAATTACATATTGCTGGATGTGTAGGTGGTCTGTTTGGTTATGACGTCCATAGCAATTTTTGGGTTTTCAGACATCAACTTCTTAATGATATTTGCATGATAAGAAGAAATAGTTTGTTAAAAGAAGAGTTCCTAACAGGCAGCAAGCATGCTTTTTTGGTACACAAAGACCTCTAAAAGCGGTATCTTTGCCTGTACGGGATTGACAGGGCTCTGAGAGTCCGGAATCCACAAGTCAATCCACATCAAACTTACTGTAATCATGCTTCTATTTATGTGGATTTTAGGCTACAACAAAAGGATTTCCATCAGATTCTGTTGCTTGCTCTGTCAACTAGTTTGTCCACAAGTTGAGCTGACATCCACATTGGAGTCCACATGGCAGGGCGCATCCATATTGCTTACTAGAACCATGCTCCTATGTGGAACAACAAAAGGCTTTCTATCAGACTATATTGTAGACTCTGTCATCTAGTTTGTGCTAATTCTTTGGCCACACTTTGAGCTGACATCCAGATTGGAGTCTTTTTAACCCAGACTCAAAGCACATCCAATGAGGATGGTCTTCTAAATTTTAGACAGCACAGCATTTTTGAACAACCCCAAATTATTGTTTATGAGAATCTAGACTAGATAATGTCTAATTCCATGATGCGTGTGCCATGGCAACATAAAAATATCATGTTGCGAGAAAAGGAACTGAAAAGTCACAAAAAAAGAAAGTCAATTAATCATTATTGATGCAAGTTGTTAAGAATGCAAATTGCTTGCAGCTTCTAAATTTTTGTGATGAGAACTGTAAACCGTTAGAGTTTCCTTGCATAACGACATTCAGTCCACAAAAAATTTCCATTACTTCGAAGCTTAAAACTCGATTTAATTGGATTCTTGTTAATTCAAGTTATTCAAATCGCATGCAAGTTTTTATTTTTTTTTGGAATCAATTCAACACCTTCCGAAAATTTTCCATTAGTTCAAAACTGGTCTTCAGCAGACACTTGAGGGCTCTTTGTCGTAGACTCGAATAATTGACACACAAAATTTCTTGAACAAGACTCCAAAAAAATTTAAATGTCGCACTGTTCATGTAAGACAGTTGCGATTTCTAATGTCAAAATATTTTGTTCATATATGCTTGGCATGTTATATACAGTGAACAATGAGTGGACAATACTGGTTTTGTAATCAATCGATTGGAGACTGATATTAAGTTCAATGTCAGAAGTTAATAAGAATTGAAAAAAAAAGTAGAAGCACAAAGAAAGACGAATTGTAAGTGGCGTTCTATGGCGTTAAGTGCTAAACTTGGTCTTTGAATGGCTCTTCAAGAACATATTATGGACATATATTTGTTCGTATTGAAAATTCTAGAGATACTAACGAATATACAGATATTAATTTACTGTGAGCTTTAGGGTAATGTTGTAGATGGAGAATGTAGAGCTTGAAATCCATTTGAATTTTAAATGGAGTCGACTCAACTTTTCATTGCAAGATCGTAGTCATCTTAGAGTTTTGGTACACAATATTCTTGTTTCAGCACAGTCGTTAATATACCCTAACAGGCAAAGAGACCTCGTTAAGTACCGTAGTGGCCTTTCTGCAACATGAAATCATACTCTTTGCTTGTTAGGAATAACTACTTCGAATGGAGCAAGTCGGTTAATTGATTCAATATTCAACTTTGGATTTAAGTCAACTTCGGCACTAATTCAAATTCACGCTGGCCATGGGTCAGATTTTTTAATGATTTACAGGCTTGTGATGTATTTTATTGTAGCAATTTCAGCATTTACTGGGTCTTAGATTCACAGATCTGCAGTTTTCGGCTATATTTTGGAGTTTGTTCAAGTTTGGAAGTCTGCAATTTTGGACAAACTCTAGAAAATATATGCCTTTATAAGTTAACTACAGATAGCACACAAAAGCAGTTAAATTCAATCAACATTATTTCAAATGAAATAACAGTTAGAGCAATGCAAATCAGTGATTTTAGCCATCCTCAAACCAAAAAAACCGAAATAAAGCGTCATTCTGGCCTTCATAAATTGTCATAAATATGGACGAGGAAGAAGAAAAGACCAAAAAACTATTCAATGCATGCCATGATATTTGCAAAATGAGAACTGAATGAAGAGGAACCGAAAGAAGAGATGAACAAACAAATGAATCCTTCCGCATTTTTAGGGATAAAAATGTGATGATTTTTATATTGAAAAAAGGGGTAAAATTTCCCATCACGAGACAATGACAATTTCTACACACATGCTATTATTATGGGCATTTCTATGTCTATATCTTCTATATTGAACCAAAAAAGGTGATACGTCTATTGTATGAAATATGTGTAACGGCATTGTCAATTGTTATTGTGGGTGATTGAAAGATATTGCAAATTTTGCTGTACATTCAATAGCACATCACATCAACATCAACAGCAATAAACCCCAACAAATTCATAATGTTATAGAACATACAGCCCTTTCAATTTCTCTTCCTATATTTACAAAATCAATAGCAGTTGATGCGTTTTAACTTAATTCCAAAAAAATAGAAAATGGAGGGTTTTGCGTACGTGTTGTGTTTTTGCATTGTCAGTGGTCAGTGGTTTGTAATAATAATGAATAATGAAAGTTTAAAGCGAAATTTTTTGACTATTTTTCAGATCGTGAGAAGAAATTTTGGATGTGGGACATGAATGGGAATGGGACATGCATTGAAATCTTTTCTTTGGGTTATGATGTTTGTAAGCTATTTGAACGGGTTTGTTACATTTTAGGCTGACTTTAGTGAATGGGTAAGGATGAAAAAGTAAATTTTGGAATAGTTTGGAATTGACTCTTCCCGAGCAGTGAAGATCTATGTCTGAAATTGATGATTGTTCGAATTTCTAGCAACATTCATGGTTCTAAGCAGCAATTGGTAGTCTCTAAGATACCTTTTCTTCTACGCATTGACGATAAGACGAAGAAATGCCGTGACTGCTGGTTTTATCACATATTTGTAGTGAATAATTAAATTAGTCACATCGTGTCGCTAGATTTTGTATCAAAATTTAAATTAATTTTTCTGAACTTTAAGCTACGAGCTGAGCTGGTTTAATTATATGAGCATACTCATGAACATGCTCCTTGTATGTTCGGGGCTAGAGATGGTATATGCGACATGGGACTAGATTAGTGGCAACATCTTAATTTATTTCAAACAAATAACAGCCAAATTCCAAGTTTGTATAAAACACTATCAATTTGTAAAATTACAGCATTTGCTTTACAGATTAATTATTGCTCGTGAAACTGACCCAATAGCTTACAAGAGATTACCAATTTCCATACCAAATGCAATACTGTCTTTGTCAACAGCTATTTTCTTTTGATTTAAATCTTTTAAGCCACGCAACTTATCTTCAAAAAAGAACCTAAACGTCAGCAATTTCTTGCATGCTCATTTCATAATATAAGTCAAATACTCTTACCTTCTTCAATAATCTTTAAGTCCTCAAAAAAAAATACTGCCTGAATTTAAGCTAAGAATATTTATATAGAGCAAATTATAAACCTGATTATTGTTGTTTTTTCTTAATCGACAACATAAATTTTACCTAAACAAGTGTGACTTAAGAAGTACACATATAGGGACGGCAAGAAGCATGTGAAAACAAAAACATGTCACTAAGAACAACTTAGTATCTTTTACAGGAAAATCACGTGGTGTGTTAATTAAAAGCTGGACATTACGTCTGGTGAATAGATGATTCACTAGATTTTTGGATGTCATGAGTGTTTTTGTTTGATTTATCAGGCTTTCGGTGGAAGTTGAACCAAAAAAAGCTATTCAGATCTGTAATATCCAGAACATTACATAATATGCGTCTCAGGGCTAAGGACATTTTAACGTCAATCCATCTGCACTCAAAATTAGATCTATATTTTAATGTGTAATCATTTCCTTGACGACATTCCTGCCTGAAGCCTACCAAGGAATGCTGCGGGCCGTGTTCCTACTACATATGATGCACATGAGACATGCGAAAAATTTCCTATGCCGAGTCTCGAAGTCAAGATCGCAAAGTGGAGTATTGCAATAATAAAAGTACTAATCCATTCCGCAATTGAGCCAATCCGACTCACGAAAGTTGAACCGAATTCTTTGAAAATCGTTTCAAATTTCAAATTTGTTGACCAGACCAACTTTTCTTGTATATGATCTGATCTTAGCTTTGACTATAAATTATCCTTAGTAGTCTCATAACTTTTAATGCTCAAATTTATGTTGAGAATAATAAAACTGAAAGTCTTACATTATATAGCTTAAAAAACGAGTTGAATCAAGTCTATGCCAAGTCACAGCCTCAAAAATTGTATGAATTATTACCCCATAAATTACGAAAAAATTCCATACTCTAATTTAGTTAGTTGACTTGTGTTGGACTTCCAAAAACTGCAATATTTTACAACACCAAAGCATATAAAAATGGGGAAAAAATAATTTTATGGATGCATTGACAGTCGTAATAATATTAACTTTCGTCTTTCTTTTTTGACTGTTGTTTGTTGTCATACTCTGGGTCCTTGAGCGATTACCTCAATATAAAATAATAAAATAAGTTAAATATCCAATGGTCAATTTCCCTTTTTATTTATTTTTTTGTCTTAATCCTTTAAATTATTATATTGCAAAAAATTAAAAAATAAAGTCACTCAGTCACAAGAAAAAAAAGTTGTTTATTTTATTGTTTTATTGAAATTATATAACAAAGAGTAAAATAGAAAAACAAAAATTTTACGCTTTAACCGAATTACCTGAGATTCATGTAAGTATGCAAATAAATGTTGACCATTGCTAAGGATTAGCAATTTTATGTAAATCATCTCATCTTCAGGTATAACTCTTTACTTAACTAATTTTCTTAATTCTTAAATGAGCAATATAGTAATTAAATGAGTTTTTGCTTCTTGGAAGGATCTTGTCATATACTCAGAGAATCAGAATTTATTGCTGCCTTTTTTTTTGTGGTAGTAAAGAAATTAATATATTCTATGAGCTGTTGACCTAGTGACTTAAGCGTAATTGTTCTCATTTTGTGTATTTGAGTTCTATTTACTTATTTCGCTGACCGGAGAGATCAGCTGTGATCCATGGACTCTCTTAATTGACTTCTAAAATTGGCTTTATCGCTGACGATTGTGTATAGAAGTAAAGCATGCAATTGGTGATTTTTGACAGATTTTAATAAGAATTTTGAAGAAATTTATTTGATTTTATTTTGAATTTATCAGTAATTAGCTTGCCAATACTTAAAAAATGATGATATATAGGGTGTTTTTGTCTTACCGCTCAACTAGCCCTAAAAGGTAAAGAGGCCACTTTAAGGTACCGTACGTTCTGTATCATAAAAGCATGCTCTTTGCCTGTCATGGTAGGTTAACAATCCGTTTTTAAGCTAGAAAGTCTTCTAGACTAACCAATAAACTAGTCAGCACAATAGCCAGCTAGTCAACCTATTACACCAACAGTGCATCATTTTTGCTAGGGCACTCCTTGACGGTAAGGCGCGAATGACACCGTGTTGACTGATTTCGAATCTTTCTTTAGTGAAAAATGGCGGTTCGCACACATTGTGCCGCTCGAGCTAGCTAGTCAGTTATCGTGCCAAACACATTCATAATTAGTAAGTAATCAACCAGTCAACAACTTTACCAGCCACCCATCAACCCAATTCAAATACACAACAAAGTGTTCCTCTTCAAAAATAATCTCAAAATCTTCTTCATCTTCTCCTTATTCTTCAATATTTGCACAAAAAAGACCATTAAATCATGGGATAATAATCCAATTATTGACTTCTCAGTCAATCAATCATAATCAAAAGATGTAAAAGGTCGATTAACGGTTTTGCGATTTTTATATGACACGATGACAAGCATGATTCCCACATATTATTTATTTCGTACCCAAAAAATTCATATCTTCATCCTTTTAAAATTGAGAGAATTTCATATTCTCTACTGTCACACGGAATAAAAGGAATAGAAGAGACTGAGAAAAAAAAGTATCAAAAAAACCAAAAATGAGCAGGTGAAATAAAGAAAAATATTTGCAAATCCTTTTCCTACTTTCTTTTATGTCCGCATTATAGATGGATTTTGTGGATAATTTAAGGGCCTTTCTTTCTGATTCTTCACATTCACTAGCATATCATCATAAATGTGTGAATCGACATAAAAATAAGATACATCGTTGGATACACATTTCCTGAATTACGGTATGTTTTGTGATCAACTGTAAAATTTTTTCATATTATTCAGATTATTGATGAAAAATTTATAATATTTTAATGGATGTACATGAAGATTTTTTTGACATATTTAAAAGATTGAGGATGGGTTTTTGATGTTAACACCTTTTTGAGATTAGCGGAACTTTGAATTGTGTTCAGGTTGCAGATTTGTGATGAGGATATTTCACATTGTTGGAGAGGTTTACAGTTTTATGGATTTGAATGAGATGATTTGAAGAAATGTTTGAATTTAAATTAATAAATTTGAATGTTTAATGTTGAGTTATTTTGAATAATTTGTTAAATGTTTATAATAATGAAAATTGCAAAAAATTGCTAAATTGATCATTTTTTACAAATCTTAGATGAGTTGAACAATTTCTGATCACAAAACTAGTTTTTTTAAAATTCATTTTTTTTAAATTAATTTTTCTCAAAATTCAATTTTTTAATTTTTTTTTAAATTCAATATTTTTTAAGATTTAAAAATTAAATTTGTTCAACTAAAAATTCAATTTTTTCAATTTGAAAATTCAATTTTTTTAAAATTTTTTTTAATTTAAAAATTCAATTTTTCAATTTATTATTTTTGAATAAAAAATAAAATATCATTAAATTTGAATCAAAATTTGAAATTATTGTTGAAATTAGCATAAAAATGTGATGATTAAAATTTACAGAATGTTAATTTTGAAAATGAAAATTCTAGAATTTTTGCAAATTTAAGTTTTATAATGTTAGTAAAATTAATTAAGCATTTAAAAATAAATTTCCAAATTAATTCATCATAAGTTGTCATTTAAACCTAATAATACATAAAAGATATTTAAAGTTTTCAATTGACTTTAGAAAAAGTAAAATTAAAATCTGTAAAATATTTTCAAAAAATTACAAAAATTTGTAAATTTTTAAAAATCCTGAAAATTTAAAACATTTTAAAATAAATTCAATAAATATTATTTTTAAGTCTTATAAAATGTTTATTATTTATTATTATCCTTAATCCTAACTATCATATAAATCCTTTGTACAATCTAATTCCACATTCCTCATTTAAAATTTACAATTTTTTTAATCAATCTTATAAAAGAAATTTGATTAAAGCTTATCACGCAATCAGTCTTACTATAAACATTCCCTGAGTATTCAAAATTAAATATTCTAATTCTATATAAAGTCTAATTATGTAGTAATTCCAGCTGATACACCATAAAGTGCCAATTGTTTTCTAGCTGCTGCAAGTTCAAACTTTAATTCAATATTTTCACGTTCAAGGAATGCTGCTCGGATAGCAATTTCATCTTCCTTAATTCTTCGTCTATCGCGTGACTTTTTAGCTGCTGCATTGTTCTTCTTACGACGTTCAAAGTAGGCATCATCCTTCTCAAATCCATTGCTTGATTTTGAAACATTTAAGGATTCTTGAGTGCTTTCTGTGGCTGTAAATGCAGGCTCATTGTTATTAGCCTCAGGACTGCTTCCTTTTGTCGAAATCCTTCTCATTTTTGGATTATTAATGACTGGATTTCCACCATTAGCTGCATGAATCTGCTCAAGCATTCTCTTCCTGAATACTGCATATTTCTCAGCAGATGCTTGATCAAGAATCGAACCAGCAGCAGCAAGACTTAATGGATCTTTTGGATAAGCTTTGAATGGCCTTGATAACTTTCCATCACGTCCAACAACCATCATCGATGAGTTTGAAGATGTTGGTGATTTTTGTGAGGATGCGACAGAACTTGACGATGAAATATTTGAAATTGTACCATTTGGTGCATCACTGCTGTCCTCATGATCAGCCATTTGTGGAGGTGAGCATGGCTTTTCTGTATTTTCATATCTTTCGTACATTTGACTTGGTGATCTTGCGACAAAATGATTGTCATTGAGTGGCGGTGAAAGATTTTCCAATTTTCTGATTATTGGCCTTCCATCAAACTTCTCAAAGAGTTGAAGCGGTGAATTTTTAATAGCTGCTGTCGTCGAAGGTGATGAATGCTCATAACTGTAGTGATGTTGTGGATATTGTGCAGTATGTTCTGGTGTCAATTTAACCAAATGATTGTGGAGTAAATATTGAGTCTGTTGGTGATGATTTGGCGATTCTTCAAAACTTGAGGGCGAGGCTGTCTTTCGGGTTTCTGACTCAACTGAATCACGTCTTTTGCTGGTTAAATCTAATGCACTTTCTTCTGGAACTTGACGGACCATGGCGGCAGCTGAGAGGAGTTGATGTTGATGGAATGAATATTCGTAAGTTGACTTCATGTTTCGCAAGAGGTTTTGGATTGGTTCTGGAAGGAGGAAATGGAATTTATTAATATTTCTGATTTTTTTTTGCAAATTTGAAATTTTTTGAATTTTTTTGAATTTTTCAATTTTGATTTTTTTTTAAGTTTTTAAAATTCAATTTTTTGAATTTTTAAATTTTCAATTTTTTTGAATTTTTAAAATTCAAAATTTAATTTTTTTAATTTTTAAAAATTCTTTTAAAATTAAATAAAATTCAACTTACCATTTTTTAAATCCATCATGAATTGTGTCATCATTTTCGATAACTTTAAAGTTTTTTTTAAATATTTTTTAGTGTAATTTAGTAATCCAAAATATAATTTTAGCAATAATTTATTATTTTTCACTCTTTTTCGTGTTTAAAATTCTTGTTCACTTAACTCTTTTACAACTTTTTATGAAATGACCAAAAATCATTTAGTCCATCGTTCTTTATATGCACATTCGGCCAGTATGGAGAGAAAAATGAGAAACGATGAAAATTTTCAACCAATCAGAGAGCAGAATGAATTGCAGTAAATGGAGAGAATTAACAAATGGACGAGTACTGTTGTGTTTGAGTTGTGTGACAGAAAAATTATCGGAAATGAGCATTGGAGAATGTTAAATGTGTGATGTTAAGTGAAATTTTTCAATAGTTTTATTATGAAACTCAATTATTAATTGAATTTCAAGTTCAAATTACAAATTGTTACAAAATTAAATTTAAAGTTTTTTGAAATTTCAAATCAAAATCATCAAATTTTAGCAATTTCATAAAGTACGAGATAAAGTCAATATTTTGGCAAAGAACTCCACTTTTCCAGAATAATTTCGTCTCATTAGAAAATCAGAAGATACAAAGAAATAAAAAGAAGAAAGTTAATAAAGGAAAAAGGGAAATAACAAGGGTTGAAAAAAAGAAGAACTGCTGGGTGAAAGAAACTTAAAGAGAAAGGATAAACAAAAAAAAAAATTGTCTTATTGATGGGCGAGTTCTTCAGTTAGGAATGTTTATTTGTTTTTAGATGTTTGCAAATTTTGTGGTTTTTTTTAGATTTTCTTTGAGAATTTGAGTTTGAATTTGGATAGAGTTGAGATTTTGAACTTAAACTTTGTAGTTTTGGATTCAAAAGTTCAGTTTTAAATTTGTTGAGCTTAGATAGGATCCATAAATTGACATTTTCAATGGATTTTTGGTCTAATCATCAGCTTTAAGCCCAAAACAAACATAGTCTAGTATCCGAGGAATTTTATTCAAAAGTTTAAAACTTGAACCATGGATCTTACAGTTGACCTCTGCGTGACTTCGTGCCAAAGCTCAAAACCTGGATTACTAAACTTAATCAATTTTAAAACGACATTGATGAACAATCTATATCTTAAATTAACTGACTATGTGTCTTCAATACTTCCAACCCAAAAATCATACATCACTGATGAACCATCCCACTTAATCCTCTATGAAAACTGCATTGACCATTGGCAATATGTCATAAATTTCTATGAATTTACAACTTATTTAAAGATTTTATTTTTTGCTGTCACACAAAAATATTTTTACCTTAAAATTGTGTATATAATTGTGTATATTTGCTCTTCAATTCACCGAATCATGTCCTTTACCTTCTTATTCTATTCTTTATGGCTTCGGCAATTTAAAGATGATGATTCAGATATTACTTTGGGACACATGTAATTTTCATGTCATCTGTAATCAATATCACAATGTTATAGTACACAGGAAGAATTCACATAAAAGAATATAATGGAATATTGCAATTAAATTTATCATCATAAAATGGAACTAACTATCCTTCCACATTTTGTTTGATTATATTGTTGTCTGCCATTGAGCATTATTCGGATTAAATACGAGGGTGAAATATTCTTTATTTTTTTTCCTACTTTCATATGTGGATTATGAGAAGGGTTGAAAAAAGAAGATGACGTCTGATTATTCATCATTTCCTCATTCCATAAGGGTCATGCAATGGAAATTCATTGCTAAAATGTACGTGCAAAATGAGTTGTTCGAGGTATTTCCATAATATTGGGTATTTTGGATATTTCAATGTTATTAATCGAAGTAAACTTTCTTTTTCTTCGTGAAATGAAGTTTAATTTGATTTTAAAGCATTTAAAATGAAAAAGCTGAAATAACGATCATTTGAAATTTAAAATTGATTTCATTTATTTTCTCCAGTTTCATAGCCAACTTCAGGTTAGTCGGATTAGTTAATCCGGACATTTTTTGACATAAAAACGTTTTCGTGTATTTTTGGTGTTTATTAATTGAATTTACAGTCAAAGCAAATTATAATCAGCAAATAAAGGCAGAAAAGGACAAGGAACATCAAGTATACTAAGTTTCTTCAAGAAGAACAAAAATTTAGTATCAAATTTACGATTATTTCATTTTATTGAGTTTCAAGTTACAGTAAAAAACTGTCAAAACAAATATTCCTGGATGAGATTGCTAATAAACCAAGAAACAACGATCCAATGCATAAAGTGGTAAGCTTTTCATCCATTTCTAAAGTAAAAGATCCACTTGATATTTACAATCAGATTTCCACTGAATTTAAACCATTTTTTGTTTACCTTCCTCACAAAAGTGTGCCAACGCGAGCAGTAAAAAGAGAATCAAAACTTTAAAATCAATTGTCAGAAACTTGCCAGCCCATACACTTTATGTCAACTTACAGAAATCCAATATTCCTCTTATTTCATTTCATTTTGAACTATTATTAATACTTTTGCAATAATAGAGAATTGAAGGGATGAATATTTTGTCAGAAGATTATGAAGAAATGTGGATTAAATGCTTTTTTTTCTTCTCACACTTCTTACAATTTCTCATTGCCTTATTTCTTAGGTTCCCCTTTTTACTCTTTTTTTTTTTTGATTCATGCAAGTAAAAATTAAAGAAAGTTTTTTTGAAAGTATCATCATTCTGATGAAGCAATAACAGATAAAAATATTATGAAGCATGTGTTCTTTTTGAAGCTTATCCTTTACTATGTCAGCCATAATCCTTTTACCTAAAAAAATCTTTTTTTAAGGTCAAGAACTTAGTAGGCTGGAAAATGATCGTGCATTCAAATTTCATAATCCGATGTGATAATTTTTAGACATTTTTTTTTGTGTATTCTTCCTTACTTTTTTTTTTCATTGAGAAAAATGAGTTTGTGAAAGAATTTTTTTGGTCTCAAAATTTTATGCATGAGAAATTTTTTAATTTCAATGAAATATAGATGGGTATGTGGATATCTGTTAATTCATAATTTTCGGTCTGTTTTAAAAGTTTCTGGAGCGGCAAATTTTTAAAATTTTAAACATTTATGAATGGAAGGAAGGGATTTAAACTGATAGTGAGTTGTAAATTGCTCATTTGATTGTGCTGTATGATATGATTTTGGAATTTGTAAGTATTCCGGATGCACATGACGTAGAAATGGTCTAAAATCCGTCTGCAGGACAGTGTAATTCTGACATGAAGGCATTTTCTATTAAATTCGTCCTTAAGCCAGAATCAAGTCGGCCTGTGGCCGGATTTTCCTCTATTTGCACCGTGTATTGTTACTGTGGCATTTGATGATGATGATGATGATGATTGGTTCCTATTGATCCACTGTGAATCGTAGAGCGTTAATAAAGCGATTGAACAAGTCTCTGTTCCGTGGCATTTGTATAATGCTTTTTATACAATTTTAAGAAGAAAAATGCTTAGTTACAGCAATATAAAGTTATATCGAACCGAATATCAATGATCAATTACATATTAGATTGTATGCAATGTGATCTATGCTTTGTAATTGTCCCAGGAAGCACATAGCGTAGAAAAGCTCAATAATCCAGGCACCAAGCTGACTTGACTCTAGCTTGAAGCCGGATTTCTTTGAAAATGTCTCAAAATCAGAGTCTCGATTGCCTGGAGTTAGATTTTCGGACATTTCTACGTCGTGTGTCTTCCGGGTGTTCTGTACAACCAGCAAAGTAAGTTAATTCTTCATTTAAAAGCATTTTCGCTATTATTGGTTCGTAGATAGGTATCGTAGATACAGAATTAGCTCATATTAAATTTAATTATTAAGCAATTAAGTTACTATTAAAATTAGATCCAATAAGAACTACGATATAATTTGATGAGTAACATTTATTCATGCTTAACATAAAACTCGTAATGACAAACAAGTCATCAGGCTAGTCATTCAAGTTACAAAACATTGTCACAAGCAATCGTTATGTCGTAATTCAGCATTACAAAAAATCGGCAATAAACAGTTAATACTTTTCACTTTCTATAACCTAATTACACCCAAAAATTGATTCTAACGGCACTAAAAATAAGTTTGACCGTTGATAATCAATTAGAAAATAATTTTCATAAAAATTGCATTATTCATGTACTGCATATGTATTGCATTATGTTGATGTCATTTGTCATGTCTCTAGAGAGAACATTGAGAATGTCCGAGAGAAATAAGAAGCATGAAAATGCAAATTTATGCTTTATGTATTTTTCTAATGCTCTTTCTTCTAATTTTGCAACCCTTTTGTTATTTCAATTTCTTATGCATTTCTTTTTAAAAAATATCGAAAGATTTTTAAGTAAGTTTCTTAAAAATGAAAATTTCTCAGAAGGTCACTTCCAATATTGGTCATCAGAATTGAAAATATTTAAAAAATATTACAAGAAATCAAGTTGTGAATATGTTTTTGTTATATGTTATTTCATAAGCTTGTGCCATACCATTCAGCATGGACAAAAAAAAAAATGTGCAGTTTTTTGAGGTACTTATGAATTTGTAGACGATGTCTCTACTCCTATGTAAATATTTGATTATGTCGTCTAATAAATAGTAAGTATTGAATAACGGAAAAAGAGAAAAAAAAGTCAACAAATTTTTGTGCATTTTAAAAATAGAAATGAAAAATTGTTGATGATATTCCTCAAGACGAAACATGTGTCGGAATCACAAAAGATCACTTGAAGTGGAAACATCATGTTTGGCTTATCTTGATTATTGTTTTAAAATAAGATGTATCCTTTTACAATAACATTTCCTTAATGATATTTGCGATGACGACGACGACGACGATGGGCTGAATTGGGATTCTGCAAGGGTTAGGCATTCTAAAGTTCAGTACTGTAGTCTTTGTACTTACTGAACTTGTATGAAAAGTACTGTTCTTCTTCAATTTATATGCAAAATTTTAAGTAAGTACAGTACAGTTATTATGCTTTTCATACAATTATAGCAAGTACAGTCCTGTACTTTTGGAGTGTCTGACCTTTGGTATTCAGAAACAGCAATTTATGAATGATGTTATAACAAACACTCGGATATGGGGTTTTGGTCTTGAGTTTCTGACGCAGTGCAAAAGCGACAGTGGTCTAAATGATTAGATAGTCGGCCAGTCGTCTTTAAGGTCCTGAGTTCGATCCCAGTTGAATTCAGGCGTTTTCTGGTTATTCGGTAGGTGATTCGTTCTGGGTCGTTCAGTGTGCAGTGCTGGAGAAAGCAAAATCATCCATTGGGACCAAGCCATTGACACTAAATTTCATCTGAATGAACTTTTGTTACGAATGAAAAGTTATCCTTATTTTGGATGAAACAATTTTGAGTGTCAATGCCTTGATTAGGACAAAAGTCATCTTCATGACACATAAACCATTGTCTTCGAAGGTAAAATTAAAAAACCAGCAGTATTTCAACTAATTATTTAATGATCTTTTATTAAATACATTTTGTACAAATTTTAATCAACTTTAATCATTAGAGTATCCAAATTCTTGAGTTTCTTCATCATCAATAAACCCTCGATATTTCTTAAATAATAATATTTTAACATTTTTCCTTCCTAACAATGTTATTGTAATCACAAATGCCGTAAAGACATTTATGAAACTTGCCAAAATTAGGAAATAAAAGTTAAAATCACTCGTGAAGATATAAATTTCATACGGAATTGTCACAAGCATAATAAAGTAAAGCTTTACGCATATCCAGTACCATTTAAGATGTTCATCAAATCTTGACTGTTCGGAGTGTGAAAGTCTTCGAGATATTATAAAGATTTGAATTCCAGTTATGATCAAAATTATGAAATCAGTAATCCAGATGAAGACAAATAGAAGTGCCAATATTATGACTACATCTGTAAAATGGGTAAAGAATGAGAATTACTATAGTTTTAGAGAATTAGCCATAGCTGGAAGTCGAAACAAAATTCAAGTCGACTGAAAATTCAAATCCACATCCAATTGAATTTTGTATTTAGTCGAGTCAATCTGAGTCGATTTTGAGCTCAGGAAGTAACATAAAATTTCAAATTTACCTAAAGTCTTAAACAGCACTACAAATAAAACTCCAACGAAGACTTGACAGATAAAAATACAAATATTATATTGCCAAAATTCAAACGGAATTGCTCCATACTTCTTAAAGTTTCTGTAATTAAATTTAAGTTTTAAAGCATAAATTCGAAATTAAAAATGAAAATAGTTACATGAGTACGTTGAACGAATGAGATATCATAGCAGTTATGTACAGCAGAATATTCATCATAGATGCAAGGAATATTGAGTTGTATAACGGATTAAAAATATCAAATTCTTGACTCATTACAAAGCAAGTATGCAATACGAGTGCTACAATTTGAGATAACACAAATAATATTATAAATTTTCCATAGACATCTCGTAGTTCTTTGTAAAAGATATACACAATAGTTGTGAATAGCAACAAAAATATTGAGATGAAGTATCCTGAATAAGAAGAAGTTAAAGAATTGTATTAATGAATCTAATACCGAAAAAAATGTCAAAAAAACTTTTTTAGCTCGGGTTAAGTCAAGTAAAATTGTGTAATTTTCAAAAGTTATTAGTAATTTTGATAGGAATTGACAGGACTCCAATGTGGATTTTTTGAACTTTTGGAGGTCTGGGACCGATTTGTTCGGTATTGGTGCGATACGACACGATACTGTACAGTACGGTATAGGTACACCACTGGTACAGTGTGACAAAGATAACACAAATAATATTATAAATTTTCCATAGATATCAACTTGCAAAAATATTGAGATGAAGTATCCTGAATAAGAAGAAGTTAAAGAATTGTATTAATGAATCTAATAGAAACAAGTCATGTAAAATTGTGTAATTTTCAAAAGTTATTAGTAATTTTGATAGGAATTGACAGGACTCCAATGTGGATTTTTGAACTTTTGGAGGTCTGGGACCGATTTGTTCGGTATTGGTGCGATACGGCACGATACTGTATCTTATCTTCCCAGTACCGGTGAAATCGGTTCCTGGATTCCCAAATGCCTGCCAATCTTGTTTTCGATTTAAAAAAAACTTTAGCTATTCAGATCATGAAGATCTAGAACTGCGCTAGGGCGTTTCGCAGCTAATAATTGTTTAACGAATGAGGGCAAGCTAGACCACTTCATTTAGTAGACCAACAGTTTATAGTGGGATCAGATCCACTCCTTTGACATTATTTTCAGCTTAGACAACATAGGGAGACGGTGAGTCGTGTATGATTCCACTGTATATGATTCGAGAAAGGGCAGATGAAAATGTTTCTCTTGAAACCTAGTCTCGAACCCATGAATTTTTGACTAAAATTCTAATATTAATTAAAAAACTTCTCTTTAATAATCTAAAATGCCATTTCAGTAGATTAAATACAGAAAATAACATGTTTCAACTACGTATCTAATCAGAAGTCTATTACAATGTATTAAGTGTTCTTATAGTAATATTCAAAATGACTAATAGTTCGAAATGTATTAAATCTATGTAAATTTCTATGAGAATGAATGAATTATTTAGCTTTTACATACCAATAACGTTGAAAATATAATTGTAATCGCGGTCACAAATCTTCAATATCCATTCTTTGAAATTAGATTCTGAATGTTGTAAACAATATTCTCTGTGATAATATATTACTGCAGCTACGACCACACGACCATTCTGATTAATAATTATAAATGTGAAATTTGAAATTTAAGAAATAATCAAAGTATCCTTACTAGATCAAAATCGTATTCTGATGTTGAACTCGTTTTATCACATGTTAAAGGACCTCGAAAAATTTCATGGTATTTTATTCGTGACTTCGTTATTTTATAAGGTTCACTTTTATCAAACTCGTTCAATAATAAATCATTTGATTGTGACTCATTTGTTGAACAAATTCGGATGCAAAATGAATTACTTTGGCAATTATAATTTGATTTCTCATAAAATTTTAAGAATAATCCAAATAAAATGCCGTAAATAATAATCACAATGACCGAAACTATAAAATTTTTATTCATCTTGCTTGTTGTATTATGACACGCTTACTGGGATGAATTTGTATTATTTGAATAAATTTATTGTGTTAGAAACTAGTTTGAATTTTAAATTTGAGAGTGAAAACAAGTTTATGCTCTCTAATCTCATTTGTGATAAATGAGAATGACAAAATCTGCTTACAATTAAAATTTTGATCGCACAGAGTTGTCATCTGTCGATTTTCTAACTTATGGAAGGCAAGAAACTATCACAGACTTTATCAATTAAAAGGCAAGCTAATTTGTCTTCTAACCAAAGGCTAGTCTAACCAAAGGCTATACTGTACTTTAGTGTATGAATGTTCCTTTAGTGCCTTGTGCCGGTTAAGGTCGAAGCCGAGTTGAGGCTTACCATTAATGAGTGCCGCGAAAAATAAAAGTTTGACCAATGCTAGTCTAGTCAAAGTCAAAAGCCAATATACCTTTCCATAGGCACCAATCTGACAACTCTGGAATTACATTTGAAATCTTAAAATTTTAGATAAATCCATTCTTTAAAGTTTAAATCCGAAGTTCCGAATTGGTGTCATAGATTCGAAAATAGTGTCCTTAGGCTGGCATTACTCTGGATTCGAGTCAAATTTGTCGAAATTCGTCCCCACCCCAAAGTCATGCTGGCCTAACGACACTTTTTTCCAACTATTAAAGCACCTAAATAGCATCTTTATTTTCAATTTTATTTCCATGAAACTTCTCAAATATCAAAATTCTGACATTTTTGTCTCCCAAAAATATTACAGTAGTTCTTATTGCTATTAATAACATTAACAAATCGATCATATTAAATGAAAGAAAATTGTTTTGTACATGCTGAAAAATATATTTAACTATCCATATTAATAAGAAAATTGTGGCTAGTTCTACACAAATCCTGAACCATTTTCTCTCGTAATGGAATTTTGCATTTGATGAATAATCTGGATTTCGCAGAATGATAAAGATTTTAATAGCTGTAAAAATTACGAAAATACCATCAAGTACACTAATGATGAAACAAGCTGTATACACTGTTCTGTATTGATAATCTAAAAAGATTCATTTAAATTTTAAAATAATTAATAAAATTAAACATTAAACTCACGAAAATAAGGTGGAAGCAATACAATTGCGGATATTATTGTCGCACTAATGACATAGACAGCATAAGTTGAAAAGTCAAAAGGAATTTCGGTTTCATTTGTGTAGTTTCTAAAAATTTTGAGAAAAATTGTGAATTTTATATAATTTTAAATCATTCAAAACTTACATAAATGTAAACATTGAGTGTAGAATCATGACTGTTATCCATAACAAAGTGTTTATCACAAACAGCTTCAGTATTGAAAATAGAATTTCTTCTTGATCATCTTCATAATAAAAGTCATACAAATCAACGCAGGTACTCAAAATGTATATAAACATTTGATTTATAACAAGTGCAATTGCACATTTTCCATGAAAATCTCTCAATTTTTTAAAGTAAATGTACACCAAGAGCGTCATTGCATTTAAGACAACTGATATGGAAATTGCTATAAAGAAAATGAAATATTGACAAAAAGCAGACACAGAAATTGCATATGCTTACTAAGAAAGTGAAATATTTTGTGAATTTGTTCATCTTGAGTACAAATCATTAGTTTCCAGCCATCTAGTGCATTTGCAGACTTTTCTAAGCAATATCTTCGATAGTCGTAATGTTTACCATTGATGTAGATTGAAGCCTGAAATTATTTTTTTGAGGTTTAGTCATTGAGGCCCAAACTGAGACCGAGATCGAGACTGCATGGAATTTCTTCGAAGCAGAGCTCGAAGTCGACTCGAATTTTGAAGCTGAGTCGACTTTTCATACAAAAATCCAGTCGACTTCGATTTCTGCTTCGATGTCTCGATTTCAACTAATCTCGAGTTCGAAACCAAAACCTCAAAGTCTTGGTCTTGAGACAAGGAAGTAGTGTTCGACAATTGCATGCAAGTATGCGCATACAGTTACAAGTCTTGCAAACAAGTGCTAGAATTTACATGAAATTGTTGCACTTGTATGCAAGACTTGCGAACTGTATGCGCATACTTGCATGCAATTGTCGAACCATACAAGAAGTCTTGTTCTCAGTCTCAAGAATCCATACTCAGTAAGAATTGCACTTACATGATGATTAAATGAATAAGGTCGACTATCAGATGTAATATTTGTATTAGGTTGTGAAAATTCCATTTTTCCACATAGAGGATATCCACGATAAACAATGACATTACTAAGTTTTATACTCGATGCAGATTTACTTTGATTGAATTCTGTTAACAAGAATTCATCTGAATAGTCATCTGAATTATCCGAGCAAAATCGAAAACATGATGAACCGCGTTGAAAACACTTAATATCTTCAAACATTAATTTTGCTAAGATTCCAAATGCTATCACGTATGACGATACGGTGATTAAAGTTACGATACTTTTTCTACTGATCTTCATTGTTCGGTGAATTTTTAATGACTGAAAAGAAAAGTTTTGTTACGCTTCTCACTACAAATAGAAAAAATTACAAAAATATTCAACTTTATCGAGTGACTTCAGCGCATTTTTGTCCCAGCGATCAGTAATTGCTTACAAAATTTAATCTTGTAAGATTCAAATCAAAGAATTTTAATATTTAACGGTTTTTTAGAAAAAAAAAATTTAAATTTTTAAAGCAACGCTTATGAAATGAAAAATCATTAATTTACATACATAGATATGGATTTGGGCTTCCAAACCAATTGATACCGGAATAACTTGATGTCACGGAGCTAATGCTTCAAACGAGTGCTTTCTATGATGTTTATTTGCTAAGATATTGTCCCTCACCCAGCCAGTCAGTACCATACCATAGTCATCATAGCCTGTTGTCAGATTTTGAATCAATTCATCGACTTGTAAACTAAACGAAATTTTCATCGAATTTTCGAATTATTTCGTAAAAACACTTCTTATCTTCGGAATAGAGAAGAAAATATTTTGCAAAATTTAATTTTCGCACTGTTTACATTATCGAAAAATTCCTCGAATCGATGCACTACATTGACTTTCACATGAGGTAGCGGATATCTGCTGTGATGCTAATTTTAAATTTATTTTATTTATTCCAAGAAAATTGCAGATAAACAATTGATTATAGATTCATGACTAATATTCAATGAAATTTACGGTGAAATGAAATCATTTTAATTAGAACGGTGTTGGTTGTTTGTAAGTTGAGATCAACGACCAAAGGTGAATGACAAACGGTGTGAGTAAAGTCAGTAAATAGTATCGTAAGGCAAGGGTGACTAGCCGGGAGCCTGATTTTGCCGAATCCATACAGAGCAAATGTCATAGTATTCAAACCTTGACTGAGAAGAACTCTCTTGACTGCATGACCCAGGGCATATCAATTCAACTGACCTAGCCACAATTTGTGTGTCGCAAATCACACAAATCGAGTTGGAAAAAACACCTGAATCCAACTAGACTTTCTCTGAGATCGAAGCCGGGACCTTTGAGTCGATTGTCCAACTGCCTAACCAACTTGATCATTGCCACTTTAAGTTGAAATATATTCCCAAAGGTACTTCCTAAACCAGATTCAAACTCATTTAATAAACAAAAGAAAAACACAAAAAGTCGAAAAGAATTTTTTAAATTTTAAATTATTTATTAGAATTTGATTTGGCAAATGACAACATTACCAAACCTATTTTAAGTTGGTTATTGCAATTATAACAATCCATAACAATATCCAATAATTTTTAAACTGTACACTCTTTATTATGAAATTCATTGCTGGATTCTTCAGCAACTTTGTCTGCAACTTTATGATTTTTTCTAAATATTATATTTCTGACTTTCTTCCGTTCAATTAAGATGACCGTTACTGTTATTGCGCCAAATAGGAGAATAAGATCAGAAGTAACATATTCAAATATACTGAAATTCCTAGAATATTCAAAAGACTTTAAAAACCAAGTTATAAAAATTGTAAGAGTTATTTCAAAACAAATCCAATTCCATTTTTTTTCAATACGAAATATTTCATGATCTGCATTAGTTGGATTTTTGGATAGTCTGTAGACATTGAATGTAGTAAAAATCCAGACGACAATACCAAGAGTAGCGATGAATAGATAAAGCAATTTACAATCAACTAGTTCAAGAGATATTTGTAGTAATATTCCAGATGGTATCATAATAGCAATCGCGACAAAAGCATAGATTGAAAAATTATAAGGAACAGTTTTTCGATCCTTGTTGAAGTTCCTTAATCAAAAAATATCAAAAATTATAAATAAATTTATCAATAAAAACTTAAGAACTTACTTGAATGTTAAGAATGAATGAAAAATCATGACATTGATCCATAAGATTATCATCATAAGGTACAATTCGAATAAATAATACATTTTATTCATAAATCTATAGTTGAAATAATTAGGCGTTCGATCAAAAACCGAAAATGGATAAAGTAGATGTGAAAAAATTTGAATTATAGCCAAAATTATTGTCCATTTTCTGTGAAAATCCCTCAAATCTTTGTTGTACGAATACACAAACAGTACAAATCCATACAATGTAATTGACAGGATGATTACTGGAATAATTTAAAATGCATTAAAACTTTCATATTTTAAAAAAATCTATAACATGTTCATACTTATTATACTCAATATTCGGTGTATATAAACATCTTTGTCACAAATGAACAACTTCCAGCCATCATAGACATCATCTGCTTCTTCAAGACAATATCTTTGATGATTATATTTCTCTAAATTGTCCATTGCTATACCATCCTATATTAAATGATTAAGAATGAATTATTCGAGTGAAATAAGTTGCAATTAGCTGGAACAGCGCAACGGGTTTGCTATGATACAGCTTAGACACGATGTTGTCCTGACGACACTGTGATGAATGATTTCAATCGATTTTTGACGTTATGTCTAGCTACAAACTTGACATTTCATCCCGTATAGCATAAAATGATAAATCGATCAAAAAGATCGGCTAGACGGTATTTATGTCGGATTAGGTTGAAATCCGGCAGAATTTAAAGTTACGCTAACCCAGGGACAGGACTTTACATAGATTAACATATTCAGGAATGTACTTACATGTTCAATACTGTAAGGTGCGCGATCTGATGATTCATTATATTTAGGTTCCAAAAAAACAGTTCCACCGCATGTTGGAACTCCTCTAAATACTTTAAATTCTTTTTTCACATTCTCAGCTTCTCTAAATAATTTAACATCTTTTTTCACATATTCTGAATTTTTAGATTTTTTAAACTTTTCAAGCAAAAATTCATCTGAATATTTGATGGAATCGCTTGAACAAAATCGAATGCATGCAAATTTGTTCCTTGAACATTCATTATTTTCCTTGTGAAATTCGACGAAACTTCCGATAAGAATTGCGTAAACTGTGATCATACAAACAGTTATAAATAATTTTCTGTTCATCTTGCTTCTTCAATACACGAATGTAAACTGAAATTAAATGGTGCGTATACTTAGTTGAAAAATATTTTTCTACACTTTTAAAAGATTGAGTTTGCTTGCTGCAAATTCAAAATCTTCTCACAAGAGCAAAATATTCTCAAAAAAAGCACATAAAGTAAAGCAAAGTTGCAAAACAGGCACCTGAGACGGACAAAAACCGTACAAATTCTTGACAATTTGTATGGTTTTTCTTGCAAAACCATGCAATTATTAAGAAATTGTACAGTTGTTGCCTGTCACATGTGCCTGTTTTGCAACTCTTCCCTGAAGTAAAGCTTATAAAATTAAATTAAATTAATTAGATGATTTAGGGAAGGCAAAGTATTTGAAATTTGTAATTGACGCCGACTGAGGTAGGATCCATGGATCACAATTGATCTGTACGACAAGCAAAGTAAGTAAGTGAGTAAGAAGTATTTTATTGTATTTTTATTATTTAAGTATCTGAACAGCACAAATCGGCAAGTCAATCAAAATTTCGGACCCAAGCCATCTCTCTGACTTATTAACTGATTCATTTTACATCCAGTTTATCCTGTCAAATCGATTAATCGGCTTGTGATGTTCGGGATTATTATTATGATTGTAATATAATATAAAATTAATTATGCCGAATCACTTCCTAATTCACTGACTCCGCGATATTTTTGAAACAATAAAATTCTAGCTTTTTCCCTTCCAACAAGAATGGCTGTAACTGTTGACGCCGTCAGCAGATGTAATAAGTCACCAGTTGTATCAATTAAAATATCAAACTTCTTTCCCCATATATAGGCTTCAAAAATCCAAGTTGTCAATATAATTAACGATAATTTCAAAACTATCCAGAACCAATTTCTTTCGTTGTCAAATCTTGCTTGTTCTGAGTGCTCGAGATGACGGGATGTTATAAAAATCTTAATCCCAGTTATGATCATCAGGACGATATCAGTAAGGAACATGACTACGTATATAAATGATAAATAGTCGACGCTTCTGGCTATAAGGAAGTTTTGAGAATCAGTTTAATATTTTGTTCAAATCAGAGTTGCAAAACAAGTGCCTGTGACTAGGGTTGGGCAAATTCGTATACGTATATATACGTATACAAATATACGTATATTTTATACGTATATATACGTATATGTATACGTATACAGATTTTTCAAAAAATTTCCGTTACATATCAAAAGTCATAAAAGTTGGTAATTATAACAATAATTTTAGTAACAAATTGAACAGCAATGAAATTGAAACTGTTATAATTTTGTGTTCCATACAAAATGTTATTAGAAAGCTTAAAATTGTCAAAAAGTAAAATTTTTGTAACGGTCGAAAAAATTCAAACCTTCAACAAAAATTTGTAAACAGAAAAAAATTATTTTTTTACAAAATTAATTAATTTTTACCATTAATCATAACTTTAGGACATTTAAATGCTACTGGATGTGAGAAAACAATGTAATAACCACTACTGACTTCGAATTTGAGCATTTAAGATCATTTTTAACAAAATAAATAACGTATTTTTTCGGATTTGAAAAATCTGTATACGTATACAGTATACGTATACAAATATACGTATATATACGTATATTTGCCCAACCCTACCTGTGACAGGCAAAAACCATATAAATTATCAAGAATTTGTACGGTTTTTGTCTGTCACATACACATGTTTTGCAACTGTGGTTCAAATTCAATATTTTAATATAAATTCAATACTTACTAAAACTAAGGTAGTTATCAATGAACACAAAAGTAGAAAACAATCCGAAACTGAACACAAATATTGAATATGTTGAAAATTCAAAGGAACTTTTCGTATTGTTTTTGAAATTCCTGAAAAGAATAACAATATCAAAGTTAGTCATACGTTAGATTCTGGTTGAGCTAGATCAGTTGCGTAACCTTGGAATTTTAATCAACAATTGAACTTACTTGATTTGCTACTGGCAGGATTAGTTTGATTAATTGACGACTTATGAAGTCAATTGGTCAAACAGGCAAAGAACATGCTCAATAGGGTTTTCAATCAAGGGATTGAAATTTTCTGAATTCCGGGATTGATTCCGGACAATCCTGGAATTAACAACCCTAATGCTCACAAAACTGAACAAGCTCAAGTATATTGATTGGCTATACTCGAAAGGACGGTCTTTTAAGTGAGCATCTTCATTGTCTGTTAGGATTTTTAACTATACCTTATTAAATACCACAAAAGCTTACCAAAACGTGATGAACAAATGTACAATCATGACAGTAATCCACAGCAATGTCATTAGTAGACACATTATTAGTATTGAAAGCAATAGGAATGCAATGTCATTGGTTCCATAGTTTCGTGCTGATATATATCTAAACATTGGAATTGATAAATCCGCTAATATATTTGATCCAATGAGTGCAATTATTGTTTTGCCATAAAAGTCTTGTAATTCTTTGAAGTATGCGTAGACGAACAGAGTGAATCCAAACAATGAGATTGATATGAATATAGCTAGACAGGAAATAAAATTGAAAATTGTTAGTAAATATAGATTTAAGTTGATAAATGGGATGCACTAGTGTGCTATCATAGGATACACCCCTTGTTTGAATTTACAACGAGTCGTGAGCCCTTTACTGCTGCTAACGATACGATACGATTAATGATGCAGCTATCGTCCCCACAAAGAGCTTGCTCACTTTAAATACACTTGATGAGCATGCTCGTGACTGTTGCTCTCTTATTTCCTTCTTAAGGATCATCTTCAGCTCACTAAACGACTCTCAGAACTAAGAATACTAAATATTTACATACCTAATGCATGAAATCCTTTCTGAACATAATAATCTTGATAACAAGTCATCAATCTCCACCCATCATAGACATCATCGTCTTTTTCAATGCAATATCTTTTGACATTGAATTTCTCTTTATTAATAATTACTTCTCCGTACTGGAAATAGAAGCGTTACGTAATAAGTATGAAAAAATAAATAAATGCAATACTCACATAGCTAAACTCATATGGAGGACGGCTAGTGTTATCATTCGGTGCTTGATATTTCATTTTTCCACACGATGGCGTTCCTCTAATCACCTTCAATGCTAATCCATCCTCTAAATACTCTTTTGCTGATTTACTTTCCTTAAAATGATCTATCAAATATTTATCTGTATACTTTTCAGTATCTCCTGAACAAAAATGTACGCATGGTGTTAAATATCGACATCCATATGATGTTTGAGTAAAATAATAAAACATGCCCATTAATAGAGCATAAATTAAAGTCACACTGATAGTCACGAGAAGTTTTTTATTCATCTTTACACTTTGATTAATCTGAACTAAATGAGACGATTTAAATAAAAAAAATTCATAGCTAATTAAAGCTCTCATTTGAGCACTGCTCATGCATTAAACACATTCTCAATTTTAAATAATATTTTTATTGCAATTATTTTATACAGCCGTTCCGCGACATGTTTGTGATAATAATTCTCTAACTCTCTTCCTTCCCAAAAACAATCCAGACACATTGACGGCTGTGAACAGCATTATCAAGTTAGCCATAAGGCTGCCAAAATGATTTGGCTCAGAGGATGATACAAAATTCTGAATTGACCAGGTCACGGACATAATTGCATAAATTTTCACATAAATCCAAAATATTTTCTTCTCTTTTTCAAATTGTGGACGTTCGGAGACGTCAATTTGTTTGGATACCTTTCTGATTATCAATAAAGTGATGATAATGACTATTAAGTCATTGAAAATTAGGTATGATTGTACCATGGAGATGAATAGACTGGAATATCCTCTTCCTGAAATTATTAAATATTAGGATTCTGTCAAAAGCTTTATTGCTGTGTTCTAGATGCGCAGGCATGCAGATTTCGGCTGTAACTAACAATCAGGTCCGCAGCTTTGGACGAATATCAATCACCAAATTGAGTTACTTACTTCTTCTTTCAAAAAATGTGAAAAGCACAGCAAATACAGTAAATATGGACACATAAGTAGCATATGACTTGAAATTATCATCTCTTGTTTTCTTCGTTTTGAATTGTCTGTGAATAAATTCAAAATTTATTTTTATTCATGATCTGTGAATGTTTATGGCACAAGTTCAAATGATGCAATGTAGTTGATAATTCTTAAATTTATATAATTGCGTCGACGGTTAAGAAATTTAATGATTTTTTTGTGGATTATTGAAGAAAATGACAGTTATGGCTGATTGGCTGATTGACTGGGCTAGTCTTGAGAGCTTAGCAACCAAATACCCTAGAGAGCTAGAACTTTAACAAGCAAAAAGCATGATTTCATGACACAAAAATGCCAATATGGTACCTAAAATCCGTTTTTTTTCAGTTACGGGATTTTGAAGCATTAGCTCCGTTTTATCGACTTTAACGCTCGGTCTGATAACTTAAACTGATCACTGGGCAATAATGCATTTAAATCTCTCAATAACATGAAGGCTTTCATCAATTATTTTGAAAATTTATACAAGACCGACAATTCTTGGATTGGATGTGTTGAAAAGGACGCAAGAGTCCTTAATATCCCGAACTGGCAGAAGATTTTGAAGGATAGGTGTTTAGGCACTCCGCTACGCGCGACAATGTGCCCTCGTGCGCCCCAGCAAAGGAAATAAGTAAGTATACCAAATCTCACCTGAATCTAAGGAAAATATTAATCAAAATAGCATTAATCCATAGATTTCCAGATGAAAATGCAAATGCTCTTAACAGAGCTTGTAATTTTGTGAATTCCTCAAATTGAACAATGCCAGGTATAATTAAGTATGTGCATATCATTGATATTAAGAAGAAAATTATCATCTTTCCGTTAAAGTCACGAAGATCAGGGAATCTCAGATAAACCAGAAGTGTAATTGCCAGGATGATTATTGATGTAGCAGTCACTATATAGGAGGAAAGAATTAATGTTAGAATGTTAGCAAGTAGAGCTCGAAGTCAGCTCGGATTTTTTACGGAAATGTCAACTTCGAGTTCGAAGTAAGCTCGAATTTTATAAGAAAAAGTCGACTTCAAGCTCTAGCAAATAGTTGGTAAACAGTCTTAATCCGTCTTACTAGTCACAATAATTGGCTTGTGCATATCTCCATTATTTGTACAAATCATTGGCATCCATTCATTCAAAAGATTCCTTCTAGTAGGATAATCGTCGTTAGGTTCAGTTTTATCCATGCAGTATCTGCTTAAGATATAACTTTGTTCTGCTCCTTGTAAATCTCCACCCTTTTGAACAGAAAATATACTTAATCATAATATTAGTTCTTTACATAGACTTAACTGCTACCTCATAAATTCTATACGGATAATCAAGAAAAGAGTATTGAGTATTTTTTTCATATTCTATAAGTTTCATAACATCTCCATTACATTCAGGAAGTCCTCGATAAATCTTCACATCTTCAAACTTCTTAGAATACGAAGTTATTAACTTATTATTCACTAAACTATCAAATAAGTCCTTATTTGAATATTTCTCAGTGTCTGTTGAACAAAATCGTAAGCATCGACTCTTATATCCACAAAGAATGTCGATCCGGTATTTATAAAATAACAATGATGTCAGAAATACGTATAAAGCACTAAAACTAATTGTTAGAATTTTATTCCAATTCATCTTTTCACTTTGAATGTCAAATTATGAATGAATTAAATTCATTTAGTTGATAAGAGACATGACAAAATTCTCTGAGAACAGCTGCGAATATTTTGATAATGAACAAAATATATTTTTTGATTAAATTTAATCATTTTTTTATTAATTTATATATTTTTTTAATTATCATTCTAAAACAAAAAATAATATTGTTGCGTATTATAAACTGTACAATTGAAATATTTGATGTTTACAGGAAATGTCATTTGGCATAGTATTATTCAAGGGCATACTCTGAAGAGGGAAACAGGGGTGTGTATTCATAGTTGAGGGCTTGGGAAAAAATTCTATAATTTACTAGGTATTTACTAGAGGAAAACACCTAAGAAGCCGGGTGAGTCGATGTGGCTCAGTGGCGCAATGGTTTAGTACTTTGATACATAATTACTGCAATACAATACCGACCCTGCAGTAATTATTAGCTTCGAGTTTTTGTTAATAGCTGCTACAGGAGGATTCTCCGCATCTGGTGGACTGGGAATCCAACCGAATGGCCATCGAATCAAGCTTTATTAAGAAGAGCAGGCCAAGAAGACATCAATCGAGAAGTACAATTACGCAAATATGGCTGGATAGGTCACACACTTCGAAAACGGAATAGTGTTGTAGCTGGGGGTGAGACACAAGCTTGCTATACTGCCCTTGGTTGGAATCCACAAGGGAAAAGGCGTCCAGGTGCTCCAAGAGCAACATGGCGTAGGACGGTAATGAAAGAATGCCAGTTAGATGTCAAAACTGAGAATTTGTACAAGCTTTGTGATACAGCCAGCAACAGAGTCAGATGGAAGGCCTTTTGTAGCAACCTAGGCTCCAAGTCGGAGCATGGTTCCAGTAAGTAAGTAAGTAAGTAATACCGACCCTGCGGTCATGGGTTCGAGACTAGGCATGGGAAACTTTTAAACGTGTCCTTTTTCGAATCATATGTGGTTGGGATCGTTTATTATTCCCGTTTTAAACCCCATCCCCCCTAAAAATTCTTGTTTTTTGATCCCTTACCCTCCAAACTGAGGGTTTTTAAAATTCTGAAAAGAAATACCTCAAAATATGCCCCTGGATGGTAAGATGGTGAAAAATTAAAACCTTTCTCCCTTTTTAACCTTAATTCTGCAATTTGATAAGGCTTTCGAGAGACAAAATTCAAAAAAGTCCCTAAATTAACCAAACTCACTACTTATCTCCTCTCAAAAACCTCTGTCTACACTTCTGCTGATCGTTGCTACATCAAAAACACATGTTATCTTTCATTATAAAGTAATATATTTTATTTTCCTATTCACCATCACTTTAAATGTCATTAACTTCACGATATTTTCCAAACAATAATATTCTCACTTTCTCACGTCCAACAAGCATTAAAAACATAGAAGTGGCTGTAAGTAAACTTACAAAATCGACAGTTGTTTCAATCAACAAATTAAAGTCACGCGACCATATGGATATTTCAAAAAGCAATGTCACCATCATCATTAGTGATATTTTTATAATAATGTAATACCACTTCTTCTCAGTATCGAATCGTGCTTGCTCTGAATGTTCAAGATGACGGGATCTATAGATGATTTTCACTCCAGTTATTATCAACAGAACGACGTCGATGAAACCAATGAAAAAGTATATAAAGAATAAATATTCCATGTGTCCATCTTTAGAAAGAGTAAATTGTTAAAAGAAAGCTTGAATAAGGATGACTGATTTGACTTACCATAGCTTAATATTTCCTGTACGAATACAAATGTTGAGAAGATGGTAAAGCTGAATACAAAAATTGCATATGTTGAAAATTCGTACGGAATTGTTGTTTGATTCTTGAAATTTCTAGAATAAAATGGATTAATAAATTCACTAAGTACTAAAACTGCTTGTTAGGGCACTGCTGCGTCACCCTATTAATGGTAAGACGAAAGTTGCCCTGACGGAACCATGACGGAACTATGACGGAACCATGACGGAACTATGACGGAACAATGCAATTTTTCACTCGATAAACTTACTTAAATGTCAAATAACTATGAATAATCAGAACAGTAATCCACAGCAAAATCATAACAAGACTGGATGCAAATAGTGCGTAAAGTGTATATACGAATTTCCAAACGCTATATAAATAACTAGTGAAATATCTGATGAATGGAATTGTTAAATACGTAAATATTTGTGATCCAGTAATTGCTATTATTGTTTTGCCATGAAAATCTCGCAATTCTTTGAAGTATGCATAGATGAACATAATCGACCCAAGCAGGCATATTGAGACAAATATTGCTAAATAGGAAAATAGAATGTAAATATTTTGGCTATATTTTGATAAATTAATTCTTCATACTGAAAATGTGGATTCCTTTTTGAAAATAGTAATCTTGATAGCAAATCTTCAACATCCAGCCATCATAGACATCGTCGTCTTTTTCAAGACAATATCTCAAAATGCTGTAATCATCTCCATCAACTTCAGGCTCACCAAACTAGTGAATTTAGGAATTATTTTTTATTAGTAAATATCTCAACCTTAATTGGCAATGAACATGCTTTCAAGAGCAGTATACTCTACTCTTAAGAGCATCCTCTTTGCCTGACTTGTTTGACTCACATAACGAAACTCATATGGCGTATCAGCAGTCATGTTTGGTTCCAAATACTTCATTTTTCCACATATAGGCACACCACGTATAACTTTTATGTCATCATTTTTATCAAAAATACTTTTTCCTGTCTTGCTTTCAATAAAAGCTTCTACTAAGCTTTTATCTGTAAACTCTTTTGTATCTGATGAACAAAAGCGTATGCATGGTGATCCGTAGTAACATTCATGCCTTCTGTGACTTAAGTAAAAAAACAAGTAGAATAGCACAACATAAGTAATAATCACACTGATTGTAACGAGAATTTTTTTATTCATCTTTTCACTTTGATTAATCTGAACTAAATGAGATAATTTAGAATTATTAAGACTCTCATGAATGGCTAATTAAATCTCTCAGTTGAGACATTCTCTCAGCTAATCTTGAGAATAAAACACATGCTCATTATTTTATACAGCTGGTCATGTTGTCTCGCAATATTTTTGTGTTAATAACTAAACAGCATCAATTTCAATGCCACGAACTTTGCGATATTCTGTAAATATTAAATTTTTAGCCTTTTTTCTTCCAACAAACATCAAAAATATTGTAATTGATGTAAATAAATTTATCAAATCAACAGTTGATTCAGTAAGCATGTCAAATCGCCGACTCCATAAATCCGATTCAGAATATACAGTCACAATCGTCATCAATGTTAGTTTTATAATAATCCAATACCACTTCTTCTCAGTGTCAAATTTTACTTTTTCCGAATGCTCAAGATGACGGGATATGATGAAGATTTTTACGCCAGTTATAATCAAAAGAACAATGTCGATAAAAGCAATCAGAATATAAGTGAAAAACAATATTGTAAAAGCAACATCTATCGAATAAAAATATAAAAATCCTCGTGTTATTAATTTTCGCATTTTTGACCCAGCGATCAGTAATTGATTAATAGATATTAGTTCTCTGACCAAAAGACAAGATCCAGTAAGATTTAGATCACTGTCAGACCTAAGAAACCAGATCCAGTAAGGTTCAAGCCACTTCCGCTCGCCATATATACTTAAGATCAATAAGAATTGTTGATTCGAATTGAAAGAATGAGCAAAACTGCCGCAGATTATAATCTTCAATAATCTTTCTATGAAGCATAATTTATATGAAGATCCATCATAATCTGCGGGAGCCTTGCGAATGAGTGAGTTATTAAGCTACCTTTTAGAAACAAGTTTCAAAAACACGATAAAAAATTGATTGATTAAGAATAATTGATTTGACTTACGGAACAACGAAATGAATGGGATTGCAGAAACTATGCTAAAACTGATTACGAACTTAGCATATGTTGAAAATTCGTATGGAATCGATGTTTGATTCTTGAAATTCCTAAATTATTTAAATTAAATAAATAATGTGGATTAATCAATTCATCATTAAGAAACTTACTTGAATGTCAAAAATGTATGAACAACCAAAACTGTGATCCAAAGAAAAGTTATGACAAGATTCGCTACTAAAGGTATGTAATCAAAATCATATCTAATATGAGAGAAACTGCCAAAATCAGGAGAATTTCTCATCAAAGGGAATAAAATAAATGTAACTATTTGTGATCCAGTAAGTGCTACTATAATTTTGCCATGGAAGTCTCGTAATTCTTGGAAATATGCGTGGACGAACAGGGTGAATCCAAGCAGGCAAATTGAGATGAAAGTTGCTAAATGGATTAAAAGAATCTAAATTTTTTAGTAACCATAAAAAAAGAATATTCATACTTAATATGTGAAATCCTTTTTGAAAATAATAATCCTGATAGCAAATCATCAACTTCCAATCGTCTTCAGATTTATCAAAACAATTCCTGAATATGGTGTAACGTCCGTTAACATATACTTCTCCATCCTGGTGAATTTAAGAAGTGAAATTCCAAATAATTTAATAAATATCTTAACTTACCAAATCCACCATATGTGGATAAAAAGGAGAATTATCTTCTTCTGTTGGTGCCACATACTTCATTTTTCCACATACCGGTGCACCCCATACAGCAATTAAGTCGTCTTGTTGGCTTGTGTGTCTTATCAATGTTTTTCCAAAATTGGTTTTTTTAAAATTTTCCAATAAATTTGATTGCTCTTTTGTATCTGATGAACAAAAGTGTATGCATGGTGTTTCACGACTGCATCCATACGATCTATTTTTTAAGTATATAAACAAGATAACTAGCGCAACATAAATAATAGTTACACTGATAGGAACGACCGTTTTCTTATTCATCCTTTCACTTCAACGATTTTGAACTAAATGAGATAATTTAGAATTATTAAATCTATTGAGTTAAGACATTCTCTCTGCTAATCTTGAGCATAAAACACATGTTCATTATTTTTTCAAATATTTTTGTTCAGCCACTTTAGTTTTTCTATAATATTTTTGTTACAATAATTCTCTGACATTCTTCCTGCCTATAAATAATCCAGACACATTGACGGATGAGATCAGCATTATCAAGTTGGTCGTTAGGCTGGCATAATGATACAATTTAGAGAATGTTACTATGAATGTTAATGAAAACTGTTTAAGGGCGATTCTCCGATGATTTTTTTTTTCAAAATTTTCTACTTTAAATCAATTTTTCTCATAAACTGGCAATTTTAAAGCTCCTTTCTTTATACATACACTCGGAGTTTGGGTAGATTTAATCTAATTATTAGCTAAATATTTCAAATTTTATGTTTAAACATTGTTTTTTAAGACACAAACTTTGTATTTTTTAAGGCGAATTAGACGAATTTGGCTTATCCGAAGAACTACTCGTTAACCAAACATCGTAGAACCAAAATAAGCTTTGTCATAACAGTTTTATTTAGTTATAGGCACATCACATATTCCTAAATCGTTTAATATTTCCTAAATTTGAAAATTATTGATTTTATTTTCCTTAATATTTCATTCGTAAACATACCTGAAGTTGGCTACGAATATAAATATTATTTTCTTTCAGATCTGAACAAAATCATGCTTTTTCAAAGATTTTGAATAGATTTGCCTTTGTTTATTAATCAATTTCTGTATGATTGAACATAAATCCGCTGAAATCACTCGTGTGGAACGAAAATTAATTAAATTTTTTGATAATGAACAAAACATTAATTTTGATTACATTTAATCATTTTCTTATTTATTCATAATAAGGCATAATAACATTATTTGATGATGTCATTTACAAAGGATTTTGATCAATATAGTACTTTTCAGAGTTGGCAATCGGCTGTCTTTGGCAATCGGCAGTCAATGACTATATGCCGGTCAATAGTTGAATGAAGGTCTCAATGACTATCAGCGGATGCCAAATGCAAATGTCAACCGTATTTGCCGTTTTCTGCCGATGGTAGATGATATTCGGCAGAGATTCGCCGATTGCCGTCTACCAATTGCCAATTCTGGTACTTATCAGTAAGACTCTGAATAAATTAATTGTATTTCAGATTATAAGTAATAAATTTTATATTTTTTAATCAGGCATCATTTTCAATGCCACGAACTTTGCGATATTTTGTAAGTAATAAATTTTTAGTCTTCTTTCTTCCAACAAACATCAAAAATACTGTAATTGATGTAACTAAATTTATCAAATCTACAGTTAATTCAGGAAATATGTCAGATTTAGGTTTGTATAAATCCATTTCAGCAATGAATATAAATATAGTCACAATCGTCATCAATGTTAGTTTTATAATAATCCAATACCACTTCTTCTCAGTATCATATTTTACTTTCTCCGAATGCTCAAGATGACGGGATATGATGAAGATTTGCACGCCAGTTATAATCAAAAGAACAATGTCGATAAAAGCAATCAGAATATAAGTGAAAAACAATATTGTCAAAGCAACATCTATCGAGTAAAGATATAAAAATCCTCGTGTTATTTATTTTCGCATTTTTGACCCAGCGATCAGTAATTGATTAATAGATATCAGTTCTCTGACCAAAAAAACAAGATCCAGTAAGATTCAGATCACTATCAGACCTAAGAAACAAGATCGAGTATGGTTCAATACACTTCCGCTCGCTATAAATCTCAAGATCGATAAGAATCGTTGATTCGAGTTGAACGAATAAAGTGTGTTATTAAGTTAAGTGTTATTAAGAATAATTGATTTGACTTACCGAATAACAAAAAATCCAGAATGAATGCGATTGCAGAAACTATGCTAAAACTGATTACGAATTTAGAATATGTTGAAAATTCGTATGGAATCGATGTTTGATTCTTGAAATTCCTAGATTATTTAAATTAAATAAATAATGTGGATTAATCAATTCATCATTAATAAACTTACATGAATGTCAAAAATGTTTGAAAAATCAATACAGTGATCCAAAGAAAAGTTATGACAAGATTCGTTATAAAAAGTATGATATGCGGAGGGTTTAAAAATATATTGTTATGGTTAGAAATAGGAAAATATCTTATAAACGGGAATAAAATAAATGTAACTATTTGTGATCCAGTAAGTGATATTATCATTTTGCCATGGAAGTCTGATAATTCTTTGAAATATGCGTGGACGAACAGAGTGAATCCAAGCAGGCAAATTGAGATGAAAGTTGCTAAATGGATTAAAATAATTTTAAATTTTTTAGTAAACATAAAAAAAGGAATATTTATACTTAATATGTCAAATCCTTGTTGAAAGAGTATGCATGTTGTTTCAGGACTACATTCATAAGATCTATTTTTTAAGTATATAAACAAGCTAACCAGCGCAACATAAATAATAGTTACACTGATAGGAACGACCGTTTTCTTATTCATCCTTTCACTTCAACAATTTTGAACTAAATGAGACAATTTAGGGTTATAACATGAAATTTAGAACTAATAAAATTCTTACATGAGAGTTATTTCAGACGCTTTATCAGTAATACTGCCGAGCGACACAAATGAAACCATGGAGCTTCTAAGGTTTGACTTAACCTCCTTTATTAACATCAAATGGAAGCCGTCTTCCTCGATTGGCACAAATTGTAATGTTGCCACCACGGCGACGAGTCGGTCGTATACTTAAAGCCAAGTGGCTGCCACTATGGTGCCGATCGGGTTCGTTTGGCGTTCATATGGCTGCCAAAAAAATGGTGGCTTTCATTTGGTGTTGAAGTTTAGCGGACTTAGAAGCGGACTAAGGAGCGAGTCTTATTCATTATTGTCTCTCGGGACTGAGAATTGGCTGATTATAATCGTTTTTGTCATCAATCTTTTCTAATACTAAAGAAATGCTAAAGAATTCAATATGCTCAGACCATGTTCTCTTTTTTGAAATGTTCAGGATCCTAGAGAGAGAAAAAACTTAAAAATAATTTCATCCGACTTGACTAGTCGATTTATTAGACATGCTGCTTGTTACATTCACAAAAACTCTTAATTAAACATGACATAAGGTTCATGTCATTTTAAAGAAAATTTAGCAGCACACAGGCTGCCCATCACTTGCCTAAACATTTAATTATTGCATCGACTACTATGCCATTAGTCTATAATTCTTATTTAATTCATCAACATCATTTTCTTCATCCGCAATCTCTCGATAATTTCTGAGTAATAAAATTTTGGTCTTTCCTCTTCCAAGCAAGATTATTGAAATTGTTGCTGCCGTCAGTAAATTGACAAAATCTACAATTGTTTCTGTTTGGATATTAAAGTCTTCTCTCCATAAAGATGCTTCAAAAGGCCAAGATATTAACATGATGAAAGACAGCTTAATGATAATCCAATATAATTTGATGTCGCTGTCATGCTCTGCTTTGCCGGAGCTTCCAGGATTACGAATGATTTTGATAATCTTTATTCCAGTTATGATAAGAAGTATAATGTCAAGAACAGCAATAATGAAGTATATTGTAATTAAATATTCAAATTCAAAACCTTTTGGAATAAACAAAAAATTGGAATTTTGTAATAAAATTGAAAATCATTAAAGCATATTTACCAATGGACTGCAAGTCTAAATAAAATACTACTGCAGAAAAAGCTGCGAAAGTCCATACAAATATGGCATAAGTCGGAAAATCGTTCAATTCAGATGTTTGATATTTTGAATTTCTGAATAAATAAAAATTTAATTAAAATCATATAAAATTAATTAAACTTAGGATTCGTCCAAAACTGCAGTCTTAGAAGAACTTTAATATACAGCCGAAAACTGCTCATCTAAAACCCAGACCTGCAAATCTTGACAAAACCCTGACTAGACTCGATTGATAAATTACCTAATTTTTAAAAACATATGCACTATCATTGCTGTGATCCATAACAATGCAAGCATGAGACTCATCGCAAATAGTGAAAGCACAACATCGAACAATTCATGGCTCATATGCGATAAACTGTCATTCGAGACATATCTTACAATTGGAATCAGTCCAAAAGACAAAATTTGTGATGCAACTAAAGATGCTATACATTTCCCGTAAAAATCTTTCAATTCATTGAAGTAAGTATACACGAACAATGTAAATCCAAGTATTAAAATTGAGAGTGAAATTGCTGAATGAAAAATTTGAAAATAAATTAAATTAGATTTAAAATTAATATTAACTTAATATAGCGTCGTGAGCATTGTGTGAATCTTTATCATATCGACAACACACACTGGATGGCCCATTTTGTGTCACGGCAAACCTTGGTAGTAAGGTACGGCAGAAACCGCGAACGACATAAGGTTCATGACCTCGCATAATGCCACTCAGGCTGCAACCTCACATGACGCCACACAGGTTGCAACCTCACATGAGGTCACACAGGTTGCCCATCACTGCTCTATTTAATGGATTGAGAGATCGGTTTCTGGTGGGAATCGAACCCACGTACTCACTAAAGAGTGAAACAAACTTCCGGCCTGTTGCCTAACCAATCTGCCACAGAGATCTTAATCATGCACTGGCAGATTCCCCAATATATGACTCGATACCTCAGATTCCACACTGCTCAGATACTTCAATGTTCATACTTAATATATGCATCACTTTCTGAAGATAATAATCCTGATGGCAAATCATCAACTTCCAGTCATTTTCAGATTTTTCAAAGCAGTATCTTGATGGACTATACACTTCATTATTGACCACAATACTGCCAGACTATTGAAGAAAATAAAGGCTTTTAAAAAACTTCAATGCAATAATATCTTAAGACATACTTACGTAGTCAAATCTGTACGGTAACTTTGAAAAATTCCCCTTATTCTTAAAATGCGAATGCGTCATATCTCCGCACGGTGGAGTCCCGCGAAAGACCTTGAAATTTGTTTCAAGTATGATCATATCTTTCCCAGTTTTACTTTTCTTAAACTCTTCTACGTAAAAATCATCTGAATTATTTACTCTATCAGCTGAGCAGAATCGTATGCATGGTGAAAAGTATGAGCATTCTTGTGATTTTTCGAAGTAATAAGTAAACATTAAGAACAGCACTAAGTAAATTAAAACTACAATTATTGATACGAGACACTTTTTATTCATCTTTTTATCTTAATATCTTGAAACTAAATGAATTTATTGAAAGAAAAAAAAGGTTTTGAGCTTCAATATTCGCGTGCCTCAAAACTCTCAATTGAGATAAATTTCAACATTCTCTCAATTAAGAATAAAGAGATTTGAATGAGCGAAGCAATAAAAATTTAAGTTTACAGTAATATTATCAGAATAACACATATTTTTTTATTAAATATAATTACTTCCGCTAATTACAAAGAACATAAATGATTAATAGCTGTCATCATGTACATTAAATGTTCTGTTGTATTTATCAAATAATAAATTTCGAACTTTTCTCCTTCCAATAAACAGACCAGATATATTAACAGCTGAGAAAAGCATCATAAATGAAGCTGTTAAGCATCCAAACTCATTTAAATCTTTTTGCAATGCAAAGATCTGAGTTGACCAGGTCACGAACATAATCGCAAATAATTTCACATAAATCCAAAACAATTTTTTCTCCTTTTCAAGTTGCACACGCTCTGATAAGTCAATATGTTTTGAAATATTTCTGATTATTATTGACGTTACGATGAGAACTATTGAGTCATTTAGAACTAAGTAGTAATGGATTATCGATATGAATTCAACTGGAAAGTAGTCTCCTGAAATGATGTTTTAGTTAAATCTTTAAAACAAGAAAATAAGAGAATGTCCTGAAGTTACATAGCGCTATCCAAGGTTCCCAAACCAGAGTTGCAAAACAGGCCAAAACCGTATAAATTCTTTATAATTTGTATGGTTTTTCTTACAAATCCGTACAAACTATCAAGAAATTACACGGCTTTTGCCTGTCATAGGTGCCTGTTTTGCAACTCTGTCCAAACCCTTCCTCCCTTTTCAAGCGTTAAGTAACTTCCAAACATTCCCCAAATAAACTCACTCATTACAAGCATTTCAAAAAGGATGAATAAAGTTGCAAATGTTGTGAAGATTGATACATAAATAACAAATGGTTTGAATCTATCCTCTTTAGGCTTCGAGGATCTAAAATCTCTGAAATATAAAACAAAATTTGAGCTGATGAGGGAACGTATAGAAATTAGGTAACGCTTAATAGAGAGGAGGAGGTCAGTTTAAAATTCTGAGTTCATGACTGATGCAAAGCGTTTTGGTTCAGAGTTGCATAACGGGCACCTGTCACAGGCAAAACCATAAAAATTATTGTGTATGAAAAATTATACGCATTATGAGGCAATTGTACGGTTTTTCTTACAAAACCATACAAATTATCAAGAAATTTTAAGGTTTTTGCATATGACAAGTGCCTATTTAGCAGCTCAATTTTAGTTATAAGGGAAGCAGATCTTAATAACAATATTCTTATCCTTGCGTTACTTCCAAACGTTTCCTGAACAATTTATACAAACATTAATTCAAATAATTGTGATAAGCCACAGAATAAAAATATTATTCAGCCTTGAAACATTTGTTGATTATTCAATTTCATTATCAGCAGAATTAAGAGCAATAATATTAAAATATGTATTAACTCACCTGCATCTAAAGTAATTATTAAGAATCATTGAATTCAGCCAAAGATGACCTGATGTGAATCCATATGCCAGAAGTAAGTTTATTATTAAATGAGCAGATTCTCCTTGATTAGCAATTCCAGGAATAACTAAGTATGAACAAAGTACCGACGACAGGAACAAAATAATCATTTTCCCAGGAAAATCTCGAAGTTCAGAAAAGTAAGAATAGATTGTGATCGTTGATGCCAGAATTATTACCGATAATATTGTCACTATGTCCAATAAATGTTAATTAATATAAATTCATAATTTAAAGTAAATTTACTCCTTACTTATCCATGAAAGTGACGGATTTGGAATGGATTCGTTTGTACAAACCATCGCCGACCATACATTATCAGATTCATCTTCAAGTTCGAGGCAATTTTTGTTAATGGAAAAACTTAAACCTCTGTCATAAACATCCCCACTCTTTAATTAATGCAAAATATATTAATAAATTATAACCTTATTAAATTTTTTAAATTACATCAAAAACTCTAGGATTAGGACTGGAATCGCTATAATAACTCTCTGTTTTCTCTTCATCCTCAATGTTGATAAGCGACCCGTGGCACGTTGGACGTCCTCGGATAATACTCAAGTCATCAAATTCAATATCATAATGATGTGATAAGTTGTTCTTCTTTAAACTATCATACAGGAACTTATCTGAATATTTTTCAGTATCTGTTGAACAAAATCGTAAACAAACACTTTCATAATGACATATAAATTCTTTACGATAGTAATATATGAGCACTGAAATAAGAATTAGATATAGAACGCTTGATGTAGCTACAAATATTTTCTTCCAGTTCATGTTTACACTTCTAAATACAAAAACTTAATGAGACTTGTGATAAGTTTCAATGCTGTGCAATTGCGCTCTCTCTGATCTCGTGAACTATTCTCTGAGTATTAATTTAGATTGAGCCTTAATGAGTCATTTTGAGATTTTCAAATTGAAAACAAAAATGTTTTTTTGGCGCTATGTGAACCTTGAATCATAAACAATAATAATATGATAGGTTTCTTCAGAATATATTTTGAAAATTGTTATCGCCTTTCTATTAGAAAGTTACACAAGCATTCCAATGCAGCGAGCCGCGTTTTTCGCCTCAAAAATCGATTTAAAATCAGTTGTCACATTAATGTCAAGGCAATTTCACAGCTTAGCGTTGATGCTAATTCGGGATATTGAGAACTCAAGCATACTTATCAACACATCCAATCCAGGAAATTTTCGGTCTTCCTCCTCATATTTTCCACAAAGTCTGCAAAGGTTACTCTATATACTGTGGCATAATGCTGCTAAAGTGCGCACATTGTACTTTTCAGGATATGTATCTTGTAATGTCATTGAAATCTTTTTACGAAGGAGAAAAGGAATTAGAAATATGTAGCATCTTTTAGAATCAATCGCTCTAATTTACAATAATGCATACATATAGGATAACGATCTGGGACCATGATCCCAGATCGTCTGAGTTTTTGTTAAGAAAAAATGCCTTCCATCTGACTTTTTTCCTGGTCACATCTCAAAGCTTGTGCAAATTCCGTGTTTTGACATCTTATTGACATTCCCGCATTACTGCTCTACGCCATGTTGCATTTGGAGCGGCTTTTTCCAAGTGGATTCCAAGGGATCTAAAACAAGTTTGTGTTTCCATCCCACTTACGACACTTTCTCCAGTTGAGCTTCAGGCTTATCTCGGACCTATCATAACTACATTGAATGACTATGAAATATGTTGAAGACAAGCTAATGCCCAGTTAATAACTAATTCTAAAGTAATTTCACATATTCGAGAATATTTTTAACCTATCTTAATGAAAAATTAGTATCATTCTATTTTTACGCATCTTCTAAGCTACATAGTCCAAAAGTCAACCGTCTTTAATGTAATTTATGATCTATTAGCACTATTGACTATTTTAATAACTTGTAAAATATTGATTTACACCATTTATCTGTTAATTATCATAGCATTTGATATAAAAGCAGATAAATTTTAAATCATACTACTCAGTTTTAAGTTGACACTCATAGAAGCCTAAACCTGCTAGTTCAGTACGTAATGGAAGAATTTAAAGAAACCATAAACTCAACATTTCATCTATTTTCTCACAACGAAAGTTACGCTATACCTGGCACTTATGACATCGATTCTGTTGACGCAGCATGGGTTCTCTCATCAGCACTAATCTTCTTTACGATGCAAACTGGCTTAGCATTAATAGAAGCAGGTATCTTATCCAAAAAGAATGAAGTAAATGTAATGATGAAAAAGTTTGCTGACATTTGTTGTGTTGGTTTTGCATACTACATTTATGGATTTGCATTTATGTACGGTCGTGGTGAATATACGAATCCTTTCATTGGACTTGGAGACTTCTTTGTGAATGTTGACAAAAATGATAAACTTGGAAGTCAGATCTTAACATTCTTCTTCTTTCAAATAAGTTTTGCGACAACAAGCACAACAATTGCAAGTGGAGGTGCTGGTGAACGATTTAGATTTTCTGCGTATATTCAATACTGCTTCTTTAGTTGCATCACTTATTCAGTTGGTGCTGGATGGATTTGGGGACAACATGGATTTCTGAAAAATTTGGGTGTTATTGACTTTGCTGGAAGTGGACCGATTCATATTATTGGAGGTGCTGGTGCTTTAGTGTCTGCAATTTTATTGGACCAAGAATTGGAAGATTTGACAAAGGAACTAAATCTCCTCCAATTGGAAGTCCTTTTAATCTATGTCTTGGTACACTGATTGTTATGTGGGGTTGGTATGGCTTCAACGTCGGTTCAAGCTATGGATTATCAAGTGGAAAATGGAATTATTCAGTTAGAGCTGGTGTTTCGACAGTTGTTGCTTCAATGGCTGCTGGATTTTTCAGTATGGTATATTCAATGATTAAGAATAAAGGAAAAGTGTCTGTGCTGGAAGTGATTTGTGGAATTCTTTGTTCAATGGGTAAGAAATAGATTATTAATGTTGTGCATGATTACTAAGAGGTTTTATAATAGCTGCTGTGAATGCTGGATGTTACATATTTTCAACTCATATATCAGTCGTTGTCGGAGTGATTGCTGCAATGCTGTGCTTTATAGTCGGACCACTTATTGATCGAATGTAAGAAAAATATATTCCATTGAAAAGATTTAAGTAACAAGACTTGAAATATTCACAGGAAGATTGATGATGCAGTAGGTGCTACAGCAGTTCATTTAGTCGGTGGAATGTGGGGTGAGATATCTGTTGGATTATTTGCTGATCCGATTGATGGACATCATGGGCTATTCTATGGTAATTTTATGAATGACTTATCATATCCATTGACTAATCTGAATATCTAAAATAGGCGGAGGATTTTACCTACTTTGCATTCAAATATTCTCGTCAATCTGCTTAGCATTATGGGCTGGTCTAACTACACTAATCATCTTATGGTTCGTCAACAAAATAATCCCAATTCGATTAAGTGCTGAAGAAGAAATTATTGGCTGTGACATAGCTGAGCATTTTGAGAATGATGAACATCATGAGATTCTTAAGAAGACTAAGACTGGAAATATGATTCCGAAATATGTTTGCCCTTGCCATTTATCACCTGATGATGGCTTAAATAAGCGTCAAGTATTTTATATTAATGAAAATTTCGAACCTTAATTAGATGTAATATAGCACTTAATTAACACATAAGAAGATGTAAGTAGCCGCACGCGTTGTCGGAATGATCAAAACATGATCACCCAAAATCTCTTAATACTATAATAAATCCATTCATTTAAATTATTAAAGGATTTTCATTCTTTCCTTTTTTGCAAAAAGCACTTCCTATTTCCTGTTATTATACGATTTTCAGCTTATTATATTTTCATAATTTTAAATTAACCATATTACCTGGTTCCAGTAGCAATGCCAAATTTATGATGTATATTCAATTCCTTTCATCTTTTAGAACTTTTCAACTTTGTTACTTAATGAAGTGAAACATTTTATGATTGATAATCCTTCTTTCTTTCGGGGACCGTTTTGCAAACAATTTTTTAAAATTACTGAATATTTCGAAAAGAAGGAAGACAAAATAAACTGGACACATATTGCATTTTTGAATATTTTTTCACATTTCTCCTGTACAGTCGGCTTTTACAAGAGTTGAAGTGACTCGGCAAAAACAATTGTTAAGTAAATATTCCACAAAATTCAGCTTTTATTCCTCTCTGCAGCCTTTTTTTTCTTATGTTTGGTCACTCTCTTAATAGATTGTATACACATTTATGGCTATTCACTCTTTCCTGCATTTATACAGATGTTTTTATCCTTTTACCGCAATATATATGCACAGTTATATTGTTATTCAATTTTATCCTTTTACAGGCATTGCATTGTGACCATTTAACGTCTATATTTGGCACAAAATTACTTCTTATGATGAGTTTGCAGAAAATGTTTCGTCCGAAAATCTTTTATTTCTTCTTTAACAGGCAATTCAATCTGAAATATTAGATATAACCTTAGATATGATGAAGATTTCTTTTTGCAGCAGTTGTTTTTTTGGCATGAGACAAAGGCAATGAAGTTATTGTGCCAGACATTTGTTCTCCTGATTTTGCAATCAAAGTTACTGGACGCAAGCTTAAGAACGATGAATTTGCACAAAATATCAATTTCTAAAGTTTCTAATCCTTTTTTTTTTATTTTTTAAAAATAATTCAATTTGATATAATAAAGATCCTAGATACAACTAAACAAATGCCTACTTAGCAATTGGTTTTATGACATGAGGTAAATCATAAGCACCACGAACACATTTGATTTTAACACCAGGCGTATCACGAAGTCTACCGACTCTGCATAACACAACATTATGTTCTTGAAGATTATGTCCAATACCAGGAACGTATGCGACCATTTCTTTACCAGTTGATAGTCTCAAAAGGACGCACTTTCGGTTAGCTGAATTTGGCTTTTTGGGTTTCTTAATTAAAGTCTTAAGGACGACACCTTTGGCAAAGGGCTTTCCATCTAGTGGCTGACGTGGTGGACGTACTTTAAAATGAGGACCTGATCTGTGCATTTGATACAAACTTTTATTACAGCTTTGTATAGTTGTTACAGCTATTTTAAAGAGATAAAGAGATAGAAAAAAATATTTTTGTTATTGTTTTATACTTCTGGGAAGTGTCTCAAGCATTTAAGATAACTACTACAAGATATATATTTGCTGGTAGGCTGGATCGTTCAATCATTTTCACATGTCCAAAAACAATGATGGAATATGACATTTTTGGCTATTGTGAAATCCTTTTCACCTTTTGTAATATACTGTTTCATCCTTTTGTGGTATGAGAATGGAGGATAATAGAATACAGTAAGGCAATTCGTAAGGCACACAATAGATGAAGATAATATTAAAAAGCATAGCAATTACATATTTTGACCACTAGCCAAAAAAAAATGTTTCAATCGAATGTGGGAACAGATTTATTTCTTTATATGCTGTAAGATTGATTGAATGCTCAGGCGTCATGAAATTATTGATTGGATGATCCAGGACAGTTAAATAAATTCTCAAAAAAGGCCACCTAATTAGAATTTTTTGGACACAATAGGACTTTACAGAATAACACCTGCGAATTTAATATGCATTTCAATATAATATTATTGACCATTGTCCCACAACTTTCTAACAATAATCTTGTAGGAATTTTTCAATTAAGGTAAAGAAAACAGACATGAAAAGGTTGAGTTAATGAGAAAAGGGATTATCTCACGGAATGTCATTCAAATGTGCAAAAATGAATCCTATTAGATATACACTTAATATAATAGTGGTCATTTCATTTCACACTTCATTCTTATTCAATGGGAATCTTTAATCTCTTTGACATAAAATAACACTTTTTGAGTCCGACAAGAATAGAATAAGATTTTTCTCATGTGAAATAACAATGATACAGGCTAATAATTGAACATTCCTTTTGAAAGAGGTAGATCCTATAAGATGAAACAGTTTGCAGCTGTGCCCTAAAACGGATTATGTCTTAAAAACTTCTCACATACCTTCTGTTGTCAAAATTCTTGCAACATTAAATGCCTGCTTTAGAAAATTCATTTCCTTGTTCTGTGATGAGGCTGAAATGGAATTGAATATTGTAGATTGGTTGGTGGTCTATGGATATGCTTTAATTAAATGTATTATTTACCTGTTGTTCTGTAGATTTAATTAAATTTTAACTTTTGATGAAAATTGCGTAAAAATAACATGCACAAGTGGTCTTTGATTTGAATTTTGTTGGTTTCGGTATGCTTACTACGGTTTTGATCAATTATTTAAAGCGAGGACCCCCTTTCATTTAATCCGATGTCAATGTTTTTATGATTGAAAATATGAGTAAATTAACAATTTTCTGACATAAAGAGGCTCTATTTCCAAGCTTGGAATATTCCTTACTATCCATTAAGTCTGTTAATCATGAACACACACCAAAGTTGTGCAAATATCCACAAAAATTCTAAAATTTAATCAAATTTTCCATCAGATCCTGAAATTAGTAGACTTTTATTCAAATATCAAAAAACCGTTAATCTTGATTCAAAATATAATCGAAATTTATTCTTAGATCAATAAAAATAATGTTCATGTTAATTAACTTTAAACAAAAGAATTCTCCTTTGATGCGGTTTTCTTCAGCTTCCTGGCTGCTTTCTTCTCCTCCGGTGTCTTTTTCAATCCCTTCATCTTTCTAGTTTGTAATTTCGTGATGACCTGTCTGTCAATATGTACACGACCCTTAACATTGCCAAGGCCGTCTCTCGACACATTCTTCTTCTTTGTGACCTTCAATTCGGCTGGTTTCTTGTGAGCGAGTTTGTATAGATCCTTAGATGCAATTTTCGTTCGTCTTATTGAGAGATCCATGGACGGTCCAATTTCTTCTAATTCAATTCTTGGAGTTTTGAGTCCGGATTTCTTTAATAAAATTTTATATGAACGAATCATGATTGTGAGGTCTTCTGTAAGTGTAAAGCTAATGACATGTTCAAGTCCTTGGAGTCTGATTGATTCAACCTGAAATGAAATGGCTCATAAGTATGGAAATTGGACATAAACAGTAATAAGGTCCTTACATCCTCAACATGGAACATATCCACAAGAAGACTTTTAATGTGTCTTAATTCATCTGATTTTGACCATTGATCACCGTTGAATACTAGACATGGCTTGCACATGATGTTAATCTTCTCATTTTTGAATTCCTGTAGACTCTTGTACTGCTTAACACCAAATTCAATCATGTCCAAAATTTGATTATCATAAACTCGTCCCATAATTACATTGTCTGGTCGTTTCTTTGAACTGGAAGTGATTGTTGATATTAGAAATTATATTTGATTAAGCATGTTAAGCTACTCACTGTGATCCAAAGACGAAAAGATGGCAATCGCTCTTATTTGCGAGAATTTCCAATGGATTTTGATCTTCAAATGGTGTGATATCATTGTTTCTGGTTAATATCTTACAGTTTGGCTTCTTGAATGTTGCAATGTCTTTGAGAAGATCCTTTATATTCGCTATTTAAAGGAATAAGTTTTTGACATCCAGAAAAACATGAATTTTTTGTCAAAACTCACCTGAAGTTTTTCTTCCTTCAAGAATTAAAGCATTTTTGATGTTTTCGATGACTTTTGGTTCCTTTTCAAGTAATGCGGTCTTTCCTTTCCTGGTTTTGGGTTTCTGGATTCGAAGTAACGACATTTTATATAATTAACATAAATTCAATGTTTTTGTTGAGCTTCAATGTTTACTTTCTGGAATTTTTAGGTTACTTGTCCATTTGGACACATTTATTCTCAGTGACATTTGTGCGGGAAAATTTGAAAATTTAAATTCAATTTTGTAGAAAACACGTTAAATTTAGTAAATTTGTGTGAAATGGAGTGCTTTAATAACAGTAGTGGAGTCCGACACTACTGTGACCTTTAAAGAAGACAAACGCCTCCGACACCACTTTAATCGGGCGAACGACACGAAGTTATACTGTGAATAATGAAGATTAATACATTCTAAGCGGTAAGTATGGCAGAAATATTAATTTTATCGGTAAATTGCACATTTTCACCACAAAGTACTTAAAAAGACAATTGATTGCCTCGTAACACTTAGAATAATCTAAATACTTATCACGTTTGTGTAATTATCATAATACTTCTCCTACATACTTCATACACGATAAATTACTTGAGATACAGTAAGATCCAGTGAGCATAAAATTAATTTCCTTTGTTTCGTTCTTTTGATGATTAATCCTGTCATTTGCAATCATGTATTGTATTTACGGAATGTATTGTATAGTCCTCAATACCTTTTGTATAAAAATATGTTAATTATAGACATTTATTCCAAGAAAATCGTTATAAATATTTATTTTAACTTTACACGATAAATTCAAATTCTACAAATCCTTTGTTTCATTCTTTTGATGATTAATCCTGTCATTTGCAATCATGTATTGTATTTACGGAATGGATTGTATAGTTAATACCTTTTGTATAAAAATATCTTTGGTCATTAATCATACTGATTAACCGCAATAAATTATCGAGTAAAAGACAGTCTTAGTTTTAATATTTTATTTAACTATTAATTGAGATTCCATTTAGTTATTAAAAAAAATTTTCATATGTATTACAAAATTGCTTTCGAGATTGTAATTAGAGTAGGTCAATAATTGTTTTTCAGTCTTATATTTATTTATCACCCATGTAATTTCGTATTCTTTTATCTCTACGGTATTAAATTGTATAAAAATGATAGTAAGTATCTATTGATAAATAAATGCAGAAATAATTATTAATTAAGGTAATAATATTGAAGATGAAGGAGAAGTAACCGGCATATACGGTCCTAAACACATGATGTAACTTAAAAGGCACAAAAATCAAATTTTATGTGAAATAATTTTATGGTATTTTTCTGACTATATAAAAATTATCCTGAAAATAAGAAACTTATGAATAAATAGTCGATAATATAATCATAACTAAGCAATAAAATACAAAAACGTAGTAAAAGGATGGATCTTTTGTCATTGTAAAAATGTTAATAAAATTTATAATTATAAAACGAAAGAAATTACTTACCTAATAAATAAATAATATATATTACTGTGAATCACAATCTGATTGAATTTTGGTGAAACAGAAGTTAATTATATACAAAGTACAAAAATCAACAAGATTCAACAACTTATGCGGTTCATGTTTTGTAATCAGAATAAATCAGATTTGTATGACATAAAAAATCATGAATTATTACAGAAACATGTGGAAATAAATAATAGAGTTGAGAGACAATATCGCTGAATTTTAATTAATAATTTGAAAAGCAAAAACAATATCTTGACAGAGTGTGACATAAATAAGTCTATTCGTATTCAAAAAGGGTTTTTTTTGTATCTAATTTGATGTAAGAGATGAAAATTCTTTGAATTTGAGTAGAATGAGGTTAGTTTGAGTCACTTTTTGAGGTTAGTTTAGTGATTAAGTTAAAATTTAGATTTTTGGATATCAAATGATATTCCCTAACAGGCAAAGAGCATGCTCTCCTTGCTCTGCACTTGAGAGCAGGATCTAGGCACGTTCTTTGCCTAGATCAGAAACTCGTGTTTTCCAAAAATCACCTAAGCCTAATCATAACAATGAGTCAAACCTTCATTTTAATCAAATTTCAAAGAGTTATCACCCCTTGGGTTATGGTATTGAATGGTCGGAAGACTAAAGCAGATTGATAAACGAAAACAGATGCTACAAAAGTCAATAAAAATTCATAAAAATGAGGAATCAAAAAATTAAAGACGAATTTTAAATAAATTTTTTTGTTTTTTTGTTTTGTTTACGATTAATTCTTAACTGATAATACTTTTTATTATATACCTATTTTTAATACTCCATTCATCGAAAGAAAATATATAATAATTAATAAATTAAGAGAGAAAACTTATTATTGCTTTTAGGAAAAATTGAGTAAATTTGATTTAATTAAAAATAAATGGTAAAAAATTTTCTAATAAAATATTATTATTATTTTTTCATACCCATAAAAACATATATGTACCTATCATATAATAATGTATAGATAAGTTTGTCAAGTTGAACAGTTTTTTTTTAAATATTTTTTTTGTTCTTTTGTTAGCCTTCTTCTTGGTGAAGTCAAAGGAGATTGTGTCATTATGTTGTGCGTTGAATTTTCACCGAACTGTTTTAGTTTTTCATATAAATTTTTCTTTGGGAAATGACCTTACATCAATGTTTTTTCTCATTGTCATATTTTTCTGCGATTTTTTTTTTCTTTTTTTAAATTAAATTTTTTAAAATTTCACATTTTTTGTCATCAAAAGACAGACAAACTTAAATGTTAGGTTGGATTGAAGATAAAAAAAGTTATTAATTTAAAATTGAATACAATCTTTTTTTTCACATTTTTTCTTGTCTTCACGTAATAATTGCTATGTTTTTTATAAGATATATTTCATTTTTTTTATTCATTCTTATCAAAAAATTCATTGTTTTAAGAGTTTAGTTACTTTTTTTTTCTTAATAAAAATTATGTGTGTATTAGACTAGAATTTTTAATTTTTTTCATCAGTAAATGGAAGGATTTTTAACTAGTTGCTTAATGAATATGTCTTTTGGGTTTTTCATAATTATAGTTTTTTTTTTGTTTTCACTTTTTGTTTATTATAAAAAAATTGTAAAATTTAAAAGGGAATGTTTTTCAACTTTTTCTAAAACTGAAATCTACTTTTGGGGGTCGATTGCTTGTTATGTAAGGAATTTTAAATTTTTAGACCCCCTCCCTCCCATCCCCCCACATCAATCCAAAACATGATAGACTTCCATGAGGGGGGGGGGGGTCCCATCGTACCATCTTATGAGAGTAGGAGAGGAGGGGGTGTGAGGTGGGGAATGGCAACTTCCCATCCATAGCGTTACGTAATAACTAAACGATCCCCTCAACCAAAAGTTTTGCAAAATATTTATTTTCCACATTTTTTCCTTGAGGTTTTACATGACTATAAAACTTTTAAAGTCTACAAGTGTTCAATTTTTGCTAAAACGCACGTGGTGTTTAATATTAAAAAATGTGCCTTTTAGCAAATAAAAATTAGTTCATCTCTAAAGACGTCAGAAGATTTCAGTTTTAAAAAAATATTAATTTATCTTGATACAAATAAAATTGTATGTATGCATTTTTGTTATATTTTCGGAATGACTTAATTTCTGAGTTTAAAACGAGAAAAAAAAAAAAAAATATAAAAGATTAAAAGAAAAATTATTATGTGCGACACATTTATTTACATTTGACTCCCATACAGCATCTGTTAGACTATCTCACGGTAGATTTAATCGTACAGTTGTCATAATTGGGTAAGTCAATATAGTGTAAATGCATCTCATTTAACTGCGGTTGGGAAAAAAATTAAAAATTAATCTTTACAATAATAAATTCACAATTAATTTAAAAAAAATTCACAATTTAAAAAAAAATTATTTATTACTTTTTAGCAAAACATAAAAATAAAATTTCATTGATTAATTAGCACTCCAAACAGATTCAGTTCTATAATTAAAAAAAGAGATAATAAGAAAAAAAAGAAAAAAGGATGTTTTTAGCATATTTATATATAAAAATTAAACTGAAGAAGACAATGGGAAGACAATTACAATTGCTTAGAAGTTAATTTACACATTTTTTTAATAATTTGGTTAGAGAGAGTATTTTTGTTAATAAAAGATAAGTTAATATAATTAATAAAATATAGAAATAGAAATACAATTAAAGGTGGAATAAAGGATAATCTGTATGAGAAATTGTAACTTGTTAACTGAGGTAAGCTTTAAGGGGTCTTAAACTAGGGTTAGCAGGTGCGTATTTAGAACCCCTCGCTCCACCCTGTCGGTTGGGTGCCTTTGGAATGGACCCGTCCCTGTCCTTTTGTTGCCAAAATCGAGTCGACACTTAAATCTGCCCATCTTCCATTGAACCTTATGACTGGTTTGTCTGCATAGTACAAATTGGCTAATAAATCAAAAATCAGTCACCAGGCCGACAAAACTCTGACTTAATGTCGGATTCGGTTCAAATCCGACAACATGCAAACTCCCAGACCTCTTAGTTCCCAGAATTTGGATCGATTAACCGAGTGCTATTCAGAGTGCATTATAACCTCAAATATAATTTGCTCTAATTCTTCTAAATTCAAATTATTACAAATTCACATTCTACAGAGCCTTGTACTGTAAAATACAAACTCATTAAAATTTTTCAATTATTCTACATAATTACCCTCAAGGATTCGTGCAAATTTTATTTAAATCTTGATTAAAGGTTAAGCATTTAGAAAAAAAACTGTCAAATCAATCACTTGGTAACGTGGGAAAAGCTTTAAAAATTTACATAATGCCTTTCGAGACATTAAGTCACGAGAAATCATTATAATCTCCAATTTTCATGTCTCGCAGAAAATGTCAAATATATTTTTCTATGAGCTTTGTTAGTGTCATGAACATTAAATGAAATGCACGAAATATTATCAGTAGCTTATAATGATTTGTAAGGATTACAATTTAATTCTTTAAGAAATGGAAGAAATCTGAATTTTTGGTTCGTTAAGCTTCTGATTGAGGATAAAGTAAGGATTTTCGAGATTGAGACTTTGAGGAAATCTTTTTAGTTCCAGTTTTGGTTCTGATATCGGTTACGGTCTTGGTTCCGATATCGGTTCCGGTCTTGGTTCCGATATCGGTTCCGGTCTTGGTTCCGGTCTTGGTTTCGATATCGGTTCTGATATCGGTTCCAGGCTTGGTTCCGATATTGGTCCTGATCTTGATTCCGCTATCGGTTCCGATATCAGTTCCGCTCTTGGTTTCGATATTGATTCTGGTTTCGAAAATTCGTCAAAACCGAGACTTCGGGAAGCCTTAGAAAAAGACAAGTTGCCCTCCCAGAACTGTCTAGACATTATATGACACTGAAGTCCCTCGACTCTTTGTTTATGTTCTAGAGTATACTTTCGAATTAGCTTTTCAAACCCGTTATAGGACATAAAAGTTCAAATTCTTAACCTACAATATTTCTCTACAGATTATCCCCATACATAAAAATAATTATTAATCAATAATTAAAAAGGTTCATATTTTTTTTTTGGTTATTCAGCGAAATGATAATAAAAAGATGATTAGTATTTACCATTGCATAAAAACCTGTAAAACCAATATACTGAAAATAATTAATTAATAAATAAAACATAAATGATTAACAAATGATGTTATTATAATGAAAGAAAATCATAATTTACAATCAGAATAATTTAAATACTTTATTATAGAATCATAAACATAAAATTATACATTTTCATACTTTCTCATCCATGTATGCATTTCAGTTTTATGTTTTTAAATATATGCTTTTTTTTTTGATCCAAAAATAATTTATACCAACGGATAAAAAAATAATGGTTTTTTAATTAATACAAGAAAGAAATATGAAAATTTTTTTTGCTTTTTTTTTAATGGTAGGAATAATGTTGCAATTAGTAAATAATTTATGTAGGATTCTTTTAGAAAAGAAAAAATATAATTAAATAAATAAATAAATGAAAAATATTGCATTATTTAAATAAAAATAAAAAAAAATTCGATTTTGAATGAAAATTAAAAAAAATGTTGGAGAATATACTATTTTTTTAGTTATTTTATCCAACTAATACATTATACTACATCAAATTACATCAAGTGTATTATTATTATTAGTATTTTAATCATAATTATCCTTTTTTTTATATCAAATCTTTCAAAAAAGTACACAAGAAGAAAAAAAGGGGAGTAAAACTATAAAAGCAATAAGCTTTCATTTGCACAAAGCAATTAATCCTTATAAAAAATGAAGAAAAAAAAGAAAAAAATTTGTAATCAAAATAATAAAATCAAGGTGTGATTAAATGTATATTCACGAGTCACACGAGCACAAATAGCCTTTTTTTTATACAAAAAAATGATTGCAATGATATTGTTGTTTATAGCAAGTGTGTTAAGTGCTCGTGGTAACGAATAGTTAAAGTATAAAAATTTATAGTACGGAAAACACACCCCAAAAATATCTATATGTATAAAATTCAGTAGATTGCTTTAATTTTTAAAATTGCCGTGATTTTGGTATCGCACCTTAATTTTTTTCTTTTTATCGTGTGTAGACTTCCTTGTGGTAAATTTGACAAGTTTCCTGTACGGTTATTTGGTTTCTTTTAGTTTCTAATTTTATTCTGAGGTATAAAATGGGTCGATGGATTGAATCATCGATAAGAGGTTTTTTGGTGAGATTTACTTGCACACACTTTGCTTTTATGTTGCCTGTAATGTTTTCTGGACATTTGTCTTAGTGAGGCAAATTTAATTCAAAAAACATCTGGTATAGGCTGAATTTACCACATTTTATGATATAAGGTGCCTTTGTGTCTGGTATTTTAATAATTTAAGTGGCTATCTGAAGTACATATTGAGATTGTAAGTGCTTTATTCTTAGTAAGACCCCTTTATCCATCAGACGGTGAGTATACCCACCTAGATGAGCGTGTTCATGAGTGTAATCAATCAATATAATTGAGTGTTCTCAATTTTGATATCTCCAGTCGAGTCGACCCCAATCGATTTTCATACCAAATTCAAGTTGACTACAAGCTCTGCAATTTTGTGGGCATACTCAAAAGCATGTTACTTGTCTGCTCGGGTTAAGTGCACCTCTTGGGTACTTCAGGGATCCTGGGTACTTCTGGGTTAAGTGGTACCTCTTGGGAGGTACTCCTAGCCCTCTAGGAAGGTATTCTTCGGATCAACATTAAGTATAAACCCTCCAGAACCCACTTAAATGTTTCCAAATTCTTTACGACAATTTTAAAAATTACAACAATCCAAAAATACTAGCAATAAGTAGCAGTATCATAAAAATGAAGAAAAAAAATTTCGTTTAATATTAGACAATAATTATAAGAATAAGATAAATACACACGAGTTTGAAAAGCAATTAAAAAAAATTTTGAAAAAGAAAAACTAAAACTTTTTTTTTTTTGGTAGAACGTTTTTCCTTAACTGCTACTTCTCATTTTTTACTCATATTAAATATTTGTAAATCTTATAAAACATGATTTTTTTTTTATTTTGTTGCGTGTGATTTTTTTTTCTTTCTAAAAAAGAATTTTTTTTTTCTTTTAAAAAGGACATTTAGTAATGGATTTTCTTTGCTATTTTTTTGTTTGAGAGAATCTTCTTTTTTCATGATATTTTTTTTTGTTTATTTATAGATATTATTAATTATTATAGTGGCGTAATGTAATGTGTATATATAATTATAAAGTAGTATGGAAAGAGATTTTTCATTTACAAATAAAGATTTTTTCTCTCCAATTTCTCGTGTTTTTTCTTCTTTTCATATTTAAAAAATTCTTTTTTATTTCAATTTACTTCTGCGAATTGAACTTTATTTTTGGTTTTGTCGAATGAAAATATTCTTAGCTCATATAAGTGTAAAAAATATCTTTTTTTCATATTTTTTTTTCTTCTTTTTTACAAGAAGCGATTGAAGATGTTTTTCTTTGAGTTTTAATTTCATTAAAAAGAGGCTTTTCATGTTTTCTTCATTTTGTCAGGTCATTTAAGACCTGTTTCTTATTTGAATGACAAGTGTTGGACAACATAATTGATTTTGTATGTTTTTGGAAAACTTTTTGGATAAAACATGAATTTGTTTTTAAGTATGGATGTTTATTTTGATAGAGCGGAGGCGGTAAATTGCTCGGAATGCTCTGTATTGCGTGGGATCTTGTCTCAGAATACTGTAATTTAATTTGAGCAGTATTTTTGTACTAGTCTGAGTTGGTAATTTATCTTAATTTATAGAATTTGCTGAATTGATAGCACAATTTGCAGACTAGACTAATTTTAGCATTATTTAACCCAAAATCAATTAAGAATGAGAAATTTAGCAAGATCTTTCATTATTTTACCAACTTTCTAACCAAATTGTTAGAAAATATGCTAAAGTATTGATTCAGGTCTTGTTTGTTTGTCCAAACTACATCATCAAACTTAACTCAGACTACGAAAGCCGCTTAATCGATCAGATATCCGAGACTAAGCCCGTTTGACTCGTGCATGGGCCGGATTAAAAACCGAATCCAAAAATCAGCGTCACACCAACCTTGGACCGAATTTTTGATCAATTAACGGATTTTTAGTATTTCAATAACCCATTTGTTAATGAAATTAACCTCAAAAATTTAAGATAAAAAGAAATTTTCTTCAGATTGTTTTGATAGAAAAAGACAGAGAGAAGTAAATAAATATAAAAGAAAAAATATAAAATAATAAAGCGATTCATCAAAGTGATGGGATATAAAATAATAATAAAACTAATTTAATGATATTAAATAAAAATCAAAAAAAAATTTGATCATAAAAATAACGAAAACTCATAAAATAAGATAAATTTTCATCGCTGATTTTTCTTCTACTAAGGAAGAATTTCATCTTTTTTTTTCCTTCTAAAAATAATAATAAAAAAATGTGAAAAAATAAACCAAAGAAATGAAAATGAAAATAAAAAATTAAAAAAAAAAAATTCATCGGTCTACTGATGTTGTTAGATACAAAAAAAATCATATATATATTTATATAGTGTGGATGAAAATCTATAACTGTTAAATAAAAAAAAAATATTTATGACAGATAATAAATAAACTATTGCAATAGAAGCAGCAAGAAAATTAGCACAAAATATAAATTTGTCATTGAATAATATTTACTGATTCCTCTTGCATGTGTCGCAGATATATCATGTTGTTGAAGTTGCACGAAAAATGATGTTTTTTTTTTGAATCTTTTTCTTTTCATAAATTAAAAAAGAGTTTTGGTTGTTTTATTTTGTGATGATTGAAAAATCATAAGCTTTTAGATTTCGTAGATGAAAATAGCTCGTTCCATCCATCTGTGAATTCTTTTCCCTTATTTAAATTGCACATTAATACTTTAGACTAGATTTCTTTTTTCACTTTTTTGTTATTTGTATGTATGTAATACATTTTCATCACTTAGATCATCTGTTTAATGATGTCGTCTCTTTAAATATTACTTTTTATCATAGGATGTATGCAAGTAAACCATTCCTGTATATTCTGTATTATCAGACACATATAGGGGTTCATTCATGTTTACTCACTGTGTAAAAAATAATGAGTTACGTTTCTTTGTTGTTATTGTGATGTATTTTTTTCATTTTTTTTTTGTTAAGTAAAGTAAATGTGTAAACCAAATCAGGTTGTGACACATGTTCCTTATATATTCTTTTTACATACATATTTAATTATGTACGTAATTGTGAATTTTTGTATAATATGCGTTAGCCTCATATATCACGGCGAAATAAATTAAATTGTAATTTAAACATGAAAAAAAAAAATTATTCTATCCTTATAGCATTCTGCCTTATAGCATATTATGATTGAATAATAAATTATTATGCATTTATCAATAACATTTAATTTTCGGAGATCTTTTTTTGATGTTAAAAATCCTCGAAAACAAAATGAAAGAATTTAAATTTAATTTTTTTATAAAACGAAATGAATTTTTAGTTGCAGTTTTTTTGTATTTCTTTCATTATATGAAATTGAGATCATTTTGTTTCATTCAGTGAGTGTGTGTGTGTATGTGTGTAATAAATTCATATCGAAAAGAATTAGTAATGGAAAAAATTGTCGTGATGCAATAAAAATAGTCAATTAATGAATAAAATTTATTGCATAACGACAAATTTTTGCATCGTATGCTATTTTTTATTAAATAATTTTTAATTTTAATTGGAATGCGCTTCTAAGGTTTTTTTTTATTATTTTTTTTTTTGTTTTCATGCTTTGTCTATCTCTATAACGCAATCATTTAATATCTTGCTCCAACTGACTAAATGTAGAGCATAACATTTAAATAATATTATTATTTATTAATATTATCATAAAATTTTTTATATTTATATGGCTTGCACTGCAAAATGTCATTGGTTTCAGTTTCTTTAGTTTACTTTTTCAACATTTTATTTTTTTTGGGATTTTTAGAGGTTTTTTTCTTTTTCTTTAAAAGAAAAAAAAAACTTGGTTTTCTCAATCTACAGCATCGATTTTAATACCCATTTGGTTATCATCATTAAATTAATAATATCATTAAAATTCATCCTAATCACTTAATGGAATAGTTTAAGTATTTTAAATTTCTTCGTCATTGCAATTTTTTTTTCTCATCATTTTCTTTTAAGTTTTTGTGAAAATTTGAAATAAAAGTTAAGATTGCTAAGGGTGCTTTTTTGGAGGTTATGTTGATTGTGGGTAGACTCGTGTAGGTTTCTAAAACAAACCACAACGTCTACTCCAAAAGAACCCATCGAAAAAAAGAACTGAGAGTAGGAGTGGAGGGGGGTTGTATGAAAAAAGAGTTTTTCAAGATTCACTAGAATTTTTTATATAATAAAATTAAAATTATTATGTAGGTACGGATATTCGATAAATTGTAAATAAATAGTTTTCACTTTTTTTTTTAGTTTGTTTTTTGCCTCATAATAAATACACAAAAAAAAAATTATCATAATTAATTATAAAATAATTCTAAAAAAATTTATAGCATTAAATCTACAATTTTGACTAGACTTTCATTTTTCTTTATCCTTATTTAACATAGCTTTTCATATTCGAATATTTTTTCCTCTTTTGTATACACGAGCACATGGTCGTGCTTATGTAAATTCATCATGTAGATGTTGTCGTAGGGTGGGCTTAAATCAGTTATTTTTTATCCAATTCACTATTGATTCTAGTTTAATATCATCATTCTCTTTTCTAATAATAAGCCATGTAACTCTACATAATTATGATTTTTTAAAAAATTTTATAATATGAGATAGTAAAAATTTTCAATTAGCTCTACCACAAAGTAAAACAGAAAAGGGAGAATTTTAAATAATTTTTTTATGGAATTTGTTGGTGGATTTTTTTTCATACTTTTTTGTTTAATAAAAGGAGAAATATCAAGTATGCATATATATACAATAAGTGAGAGAAGAAAGGAATAAAAAGAAAAACATAAAAAAAATCAATATCATTTTCCACAATCAGTGTCTGGAACGCTTTGAATGCTTAGTTGTTGATTTTTACTTCTAGCTATATATTCATACTGTGTTATTAAAAGGAATCTGGTATGAGCAAATAAATCATAAATGGTTTTTTTTTCATTCTATTCGTGTTACATATAAAATTTTTTGTTTAGATTAAGTTTCTTTCCTTTCCTATTGCATGAAATGAGCGAATAAATCTAACGAAGTAAAAAATAATTTTTCACAAAAAAATTTTTCACGACTTTACGCGGTCGTCACGATTCATAATAAGTTTTCATTCTATATAAACTTGTATTACATTTTGTACAAAACCGGCATTGAATTTTGATTGTGTGTGTTTGGCAAGAAAGCAAGTTGAAAAAGTTTTTTTCAGAGTCTCATGTCTCTATGTAGACTTAAAATTGCTATGTGTATAATATATAATTTTAATTTATTTTTTCATATCTTGTTTTTATTTTTCTGTATATTAAGGGTTGAATGAATTGAATGAAGTCGAGAACAAAGAGAAGAGTGGTGTATAGAAAGGAAAATCAACCCCTAGATGTATAATTTTCAAAAATACAAAAAATTTTTTTTTTCGACTTCTCTTTTGTATTCTTTTTCACTGCTCGACAGGCGCACAAACACTGTGAGACATACGTGAAATATTAGTTATGTATGTGTTGAGTTCCATTGCGAAAAATTGGGTATCTAGGAAAAGGTCAATGATCCTTGTTCCAATCTCTCTGTCTGTTACATTTACAATGCTGCTACACAAAATTCTTACTTTATGCGCCGCTTTATTCTTCCCTTTTTTTCGTTTCTAACCACACACACACACATCCTCTTTCTCTTTCATTCATTCTTACTTATTCCTGTGCACAGCGAGTTGTTTTTATGCTTTTGCATTTTTACTGATTTTAATCATTTTTGTTAGTACAATACATATATGTATCGTACATTACACAATATAAAAACCTGATTTATGCTCTTTTGCCCATGTTAATATTCACTTCCATTCAATTCTGATTAAATTTATATATATTTACTAGCATATATAATTCTTAAAAATGTATGTGATACTGCATATGATACTCTTATAATGATTCTTTTTTTTTTCTTATTTCCTTTCCTCTATTCAATACTTTTGCGTTCCATTTCTCTACGATATATGACAAAAAAATTTTCTCCTTTTTTCATTATCTATGTTAAGCATGATTATGCCTTTTACTACTTCTTTACTATATCTTATCAAAAGAAAAAAATTAAATTAATTTAATATGACTTTAGACGAGATATAAATAAAGGAAATAATGTGGTATGAAGCCAGACAACTGCACATTCATTACATCCATAAAAAGAAGAAATAAGTGAAAAAAATATAAATTATATATATTGTATTAGGCTTCACACAATCTACATAATATAATTTTTTTTTGTCTGTAATTCATCTTTTTTTTTTTTTTTTTTTTTTCATGAAACGATTTTCAATTAAATCGTTCATGTCTCACTCATTAGCATTATAGCTATAACTTATGTGTTATTATCATGCATATATATGCATGTCACACTACAATAGATTCAATCTTCCCTTTTATGTTTATTAGCTTAAACTTTTTTTTTTTAAATATGTAATTTTTTAAAAAATTTCTTTCAATTTTTTATGTGTGAGTGTGAAGAATTCAATTTTGTAACTGACTGTGAAATGAAACAAAAGAAAAATAAGAAAAATAAATCAATTAAAATAATTGTAAATTTGTCAGAGACTATATCAAAATCAAAAGAATAATAAATATATATCCTAGTACCTTTATGCTTTTTTTTCATTCATAAATACTGCTAATTTTACAAACGTTTTACGTTTTAAAATTTGTTGTCTTATTTGATAGACAGCATCTCTACATGTCTCTGTATTTACATATATATTTATGCTTCTAATGCTTTTGTATATTCACTTAAATTTTTTATAAAATTATTATTAATATTAAAATATAGTTTAAAAATTAAATAGAAATTTGAGATTTACTTAGTTTTGTTTGTCTTGAAGCTGACTTGTAACACTCGATTTCCAAGTGTGTATCCATTTAGCGCTCTTATGGCCAACATTGCTTCCTCATAATTTGTCATTGTAACAAAACCGTAGCCTTTGCACTGGCTCGTTGCATTATCTTTAATTATCTTAACATTTGTCACTGCACCGAAGGGCTTTATTTATGGACATTTTTTTTATTTTTTTGATTAGTAAATAGGAAAAATAAAAAAAAAATTAAAAATGAATAAATTAGGAAAAGAAAATTTTCATCCCACAACAAAAAAAACAGGCATGGAAAAATTTATAAATGGCCGCCTGTTATAGCTTCCATTTATAAAATTTTCCACATGCTTCCTTTTTTGAAGGGATGCTAGCGATAGTCAACATAAAGAAGAAAATTAGACATTTTTTTGAGAAAATTATAAGCAAAAATGATAAATTGTGTGAGAAAAATTACCCCAAATAGCTGCCATAATGCATTATCCTCTGTTTCGGGTGCGAGATTATAGACAAAAATGGACCAGCCACCGCCTGTCGCAATAGAACTTGTAATTGTACCATTTGTTGCTGGTAACATTGCCAATGCTGGATCCATAGCCAATGGATCGCCAGCCATCGGTGAAAATCTTGCCAATCCCTTATTTATTGGATGATGAATGGCTCCCAATCGTCTAGTTATTTGTGGATTTAAAAATGCCGGTATTATTGGTGTGGGACTTTGCTTGTTTTGACCCGGTGTATTTGAGAATTTCACCACAATTGGTTCAGTCAGATTTTTGGGTGTAGTGCCATTTAATGCTGAAATTGCTCTCTCGGCTTGCTTTCGTTGGTCATAACGAATAAATCCAATGCCCTTTAACTTATCATTTCCCTCTTGTGTCAATACACGTGATGTAATTATTTCGCCGTACGGTCTGAAAATTTCTTCAAGTTCCTCTTGTGTGATTGTTTTTGGTAAGCCAGAGATGTATAAATTTGCACCCTTAATCGACTCAGAACTGGGTCTTGCAAATGAGACTTTAATGACCTTATTTTGTAAGCGTAAACCATTAAGAACATTAACGGCTTGCTCAGCGTCTTGTGTACGTCGATAGTTAACGAAACCATATCCGAGTGATTGGCCACGTATTGAGTTTGGATTTAAAGGATTTGGTGGGAAGGGTATATTATTTTTGTCGCGTACTAATTTAACACTTTCAACCTCGCCAACACTTGAGAATAGGCTTTTAATTTCCTCCTCGGTCATGGTTTGCGGGAGGTAATTAACAATGAGATTCGTACGATTCTCATTTGTAAGCATACTTTTAGATACCTTAGCATCTCCATTTTGACTACAATTTGAGTCGTCGGTTTGCATTGCTGTGTCTCCTGTCATTGTAACTAACACTTTAAAAATTTTATTATATTTTTTTTTTACTTTTACTTGTGATTCCGTTTACTGAGTAGATGCACTACACTGAGATTTATTGATTTTTTTATTACGCCTTTCTTTCAGAACTTTATGCACGGATGAGAATTTTTTTTATTGTAAAAAATGCGTAAAATGTTACTTTTAAGCGTAATACCGTTTAATTTAATTTTTCACTCACAAAAAAATTTGTTCAGAATTTTTATAATTTTTTTTTTCACTTATTCTTCTCAATTGAATTTTATTGATCAAATAGGAAAAAAGTAAGTAAGTAAGCTTTAGCTTTCTTTACTTGTAAGAGGGCGTGTGTGTGATTGTGTTAGAAAAAATTTTTTTTTATTAGGCAAATTTTTTAATTTTAGTTATTTTGAGCACAATTAACCATATTGCACTGTACTCCAACTTTTATTAATAATTTAAGCAGTTAGCAACACTTTTCACTAATTTTTACTACTAAAATAATAATAAAATCGGTAGAATTAAATAAAGTTGAGTAGCTCAAAATATTGATTTTTCTTTAGAGTTACCGCAATTGAAATGAATATTGCCAGAATGGATTTGCATCATGTTTTAGTTTTTGTAGACTTTTGGTTTATTGTAGAGAAATTCTTTTTTTTGTATATTAGTGACGCAAAAGTAGGGGTTGTTGTCGTCAAAAGCTTTATATGCTGTGTGCTGTGCTGTGATCGAGTTAGAAATTTGATTTTTCCCCTTTTTTTACAATGAAATTATTCATAAAAATCCCTCCTGGCACGTCCTGATACCCTTCTGTAACTCGTAATAAATTCAAAATGAAAGAATATTTTTGTATTTTTGCTGCTTGATCTTTATTATAATAAAATAACAGAATTAATGCATTGAACTTTGCCATATAATATAGATAATATTATATGACTTCATTTTTTTTTGTCATTCACAAGGAAAATATTCGAAAAATTTCTCAATACAACAATCTTATCTCTTGATTGATAATTAAATAGTAATTATTTCATCAAAAATTAATAATTTTTTTTTTCTTTCCAATCTTTGACAACATCAAAAAAGTTTTTTTTTTTTAATTTTCCTTCTATTTATAATAATAAAAGTCATATTTTTTTCCATACATCTTTTCATCATATGATTGACATTAGAAATTTAAAAATTCTTTTTTTTCTAACACAGGGAATAGTTAAAAAGTTTGGGGGTTAAATCTTCTATTGGTTTTTGAGGGACTCAAGACTCAAATTTTTAAAAATTTTTGAATTTTTTTTAAACTTTTTGTAACTTTTGATAACATAAAAATTTTGATAGTTTTGAATTTTTGTAATTTTTCTTCAATTTTTTTGATACAATCTGAGTTGATTTTCTGAGGTCAAGTGAATTTTCAAGTTCTTTACTAGCTGTAGCTGGTTTTAGCAATACACCTGACTAAGGTTTTAACCAGAACCAGAAGTCGACTTGGATTTTGTATGGAGTCGAGTCGACTTAAATTGGACTTTTCTTATTTTTTTTTTTTGGATCCAAGCTTGAAAGTCGATTCAAATTTTGCATAGAAAAGTCGACTCAAATCTACTTGACTCCCTAGCAAAATCATCCAAGTCAACTTCGAGCTCTGGTTAAAATTAGTAAATATAATAAGAAGTACCTTGCACTATCTAGCTTAGTCCTTGATTGTGTTGATCTATCAGAAAAAGTATAATTTCGAATAACCAGATCCTGAGTGGGACTCGAACCCACGTCCTCGATTTCCAAACTCATGCTTCTACCATTGAGCTATCGAGGGGTTCTTTGTCTATATGACAAATTGTCATATATAAATTTCATATTTTCTGTATTCTTCTTATTACTGTACTCTCACATAATTCATGTGATAATGAGATAGGCGTTAATAGACCATTACAGGAATCCCATTCGAACAGCTTGAGTCTTTCACCAAACGATGACTAACTCAACAAATGAATAAATCATTCTTTTCTCAAATTTCAACTCTTCATGCAATTAAATGGAATGTTTACTTATTAATAACATTTAAAATTTCATAATTCTTGAGATTTTTTTTATAAATCTCTATAAATTATCTGAGTCTTGAGTTTATTTGGAAACACAGGAATATTATAATAAATCAAATTACGTCTTCTTTTTCATATTTTTATCTATAAGACGTACTTTCTCCGTTCCTAATGGTAACCAGGTATAATCCATGTTATGAATAGAGGGGGAGTCCCTACATACTAAAGGAATGGATTTTTCATAAATTAGGGGTTAATGTAAATATTGCAAATTTTTTACCCCAAAAATTTTCTCTTTTTTCCTGTCCAAAATTCTAATCAATAGAAGATTTCAACCATCCATATAAAATGTCATGATTTCATTATTCATATTCACACTGCAGCATGAAAATTACAGTTTTTTAAAAAAATCTCTTTAAATAAATTGAATAATTATGTTTCTATTAAAATAAACATTTGTTCATTCCGTTATTATCTACTCGCATCTGTTTTTATATAGTTTTTTAAATAAATTTGCATATTTCGAAAAGCACACATTTTGGACGGTATTGACTAAAATTAAACTTCATTAAAAAATGCCACACTTTTTTTGTTACTATTATTAAACAGCTGGTTTGACATGATATGATATAAATACTTGCATATCAGCCACACTTGCTGACGCATGGTAAATATAATTTAAAAAATGTGTGTGTGACACTTGAGTGAATAGTAACAAGAATGGTCAACATAATCATGTTTGGCTAAGGTTACTAGTGGTATATGCTGCAGTGTGAATATTAATAATTTGATTTAATCTTGGGCCAAATGCATTGAAAATTTGAATTTGTAATTTTTTTGAATAAAATGCAATTTTTAATATTTTTTCAAATTTAAATATTAATATTTTCATGAATTTAAAAAAAAAAAAATTTGAATTTAAATTTTTTAATTTTTCAAAAAATTTTGCAATTTTTAAAAATTTTCAATTAAATGAATTTTTTGTAAAAAAAAAAATTTAAAATTTCGGAAAATATTAAAAATCTTAAAATTTAAAAAGTTAGTTTTTTTTACAAACTTAAAATTTTCAAATATCAAATTTTTAAAAATTTTAGATCTTTAGATTTGAAATTTTAAAAAGTAAATTTCAAATTTTTTTTTAAGTTTAAATTTTTTAAATTTAAATTCTTTTTTAAATTCTTTAAATTTAAATTTTCAAATTCTTGTAAATTTTAATTTTTTAAATTTCATTTTCTAAAAATATTCTTTAAAATTCTAATCTTCAATGCATTTGACCCAAAAAAGAGTTTAAAATTCTTTATAAAATTTGTTTGTGAAAAAAATAAAATTTAAAATTTTTGGCATAGCTTTTTTGTCACTAAAATTTATATATTCTTTGTGTAGACAAAGTAGAGTAAAAGTAGAGAGAAGAATTTAAATTTTAAAATAAAAAGATTGGCATTGACAGATTTTTTTTAAAAAAATTAGGATTTTGTCTACAAAATTGATTTTCTTATATCATTTTCTCATCCATTTCCACCTCATAAAATTATCCATTGCGATAGCATTTGGATTGTTTTCAATAATATTTTATCATATAATGGCACTAAATTTAATTACAATTAATATTACAATAGTAAATTATTGATAAAAATACATATGACCTTCTCATAAAGATATAAAGTTTACTCTCTGTTTTTTTTTTTTTTTTCAATAAGACAAATATCAATAATGTGTAGATAAAATACTATTTAAGATAAAATATTTTTTTTTTCAAATAGAGAAAGAGAAATATATTCGATATTTCATCATAATTCAATTCCAATTACCGGAGAATAAAATTGCATTTTTTTTAAATCTTGTCTTTAGTTCTACTATTTTTTTGTCAATATTCAATATAGTTTCTTCATCATTCGAATAAGGTAGAAAAGTTTCATTTTTTTTTGTTTAAATTTTTATCAATGGTTCATCATATGATGCCTACCTAACTAGAAATCCATTACAAAAATATTCATTGAATCTCAGTTATGTCCTTTCTCAGCACCTCGTCGTCTTCGGCGTGCTAATTCGCTAAGTTGAACAGGTCCAACGCCTATACCCAATGCTTGAGGTGAATTAATAGCCCGAAATGTTGCATTTACAGCTCCTTTTATTTCAGTTATGTCTTTTGATGTAGGTTTTAGCATTGACATATGATGCGCTTGATGGACTGTTACTTGATGATGCATTCTAGCTTCATCGAATGCAAGCGCTTGTCTAACAGTCCATGGATGTCGAAGGATTTGAGCCGCCGTTGGACGCTTCGATGGTACAATGTGCATCATATGTCTGATTAGTTCTTTAGCGTCCATTGATATTGACATCCAACGCTAAAAAATAATGAGAATTATTAAATATGTTTGTTGTCCACTTGAGGGTCATCCATAAGTGACGTCTATTGAAAAGTAGACGTTACTTATTGATGACCCTAAAGTCAATTCTTACGCCATTCTCCAAATCAATTTGTCCACTACCAATTCTCTTTAAAATTGTCTCAGGTTCATCATTAGGTGTACTGGCAAACGGTGTACGTCCACTAAGCGTTATGTATAATAATACACCCAATGACCATATATCACAAAGTTGATCATATCCTTGCCGTTTTAATACTTCAGGAGCAACAAAATTTGCCGTATAACATGGGGTCATTAAAAGTCCATTATCAGCGCGCAATTGCTTTGCAAAGCCTAAATCACAAAGTTTTAAAGACTCGGGCGTGTGATTGATGGAAGCATATAAAAGATTTGATGGCTTTAAATCTCTGTGAAATTTAATATGTTATATAAAAATTAAGGTAAATGTAAATTTATTCCAAATTACCTGTGAACCACGCCATGATCATGCAAGTATGAAAGTGCCGACACAGTACTTTTAAGAACTGCCGCTGACTCTTGTTCACTAAATTGTATAGTTAAAATTCGATCAAGCAATTCGCCGCCTAAAATTACAAAAAAAATGTTGTTAAACAGGAAAACAATAATGATTATCAAATATGTTGGAAATACCTTTTAAATATTCCATAACTAAGTACACAGAACGTGATGAAGGATCCTCAAAGACTCGATATAATGTAACAATATTTGGATGAGTGCCATATCTGAGCAGTATATCAACCTATAAAATATATAATAAAAAGAGAAAGTCTCAAGGGCAATAAATGAAATAATTTGATTATCATACAGTACCTCTTCTCGACAATCGTGTCGTGATTTATCAATTATTTTAACAGCATATTGTTTCTTTGTCGTCTTATGTTCACAAAGTCTACACACCGAAAATGTACCACGGCCAAGCACTTCCTTAAGTTGATACTCATCGGTAATGGAATGTGGTTGTACATTTGGAATTTCATAAGATTGGAATGACGATTGTCGCTCATTATTATTCAATGCAATTGCCTGTCCTGTTTCATCATCCAGCAGACATGGTGCAACAAATGAAAAACCACGAAATATTTCGTGTGCACTCGCTGATACGGGTACACTCGGTGAATCACGTGGATCGCGACTAGTATAATCAGAGTCAAAGTAGAAGGTATCATCAGCTCGTGCAACAGATGGTATGAACGGTGCACGAACTTTCTTAGCTAGCAATGCATCCCAATCAATAGTTGCAAAAAATTCATGACGTTTGATATCTTCAATTCCATTCGGTCCAGCACCAAGACGATTTTGAGGATTTCTCTTAAATAATGCCCGCAAAAGTGATTGGGCTTCAGGCGATAGATTTTCTGGCATACCTAATTTAGTTTTTAAAATTTGATTCATTGTATCCTGACGATTTGTACCATGGAAGGGTAAGTTGCCAGTAAGCATTTCATACTAAAGGAGATATGGACATTAGAAAGGAGTTGTAAGGATGTTGCATATGTGCTTACCATTAAAACACCAAAACTCCACCAATCAGCAGCAAAAGTATGACCTTTTCTATTTACAACTTCAGGTGCCATATATCTGAAGGTTAAACGAATTTTAATTAAAATTTTTAAGCAAACAAGATAAGATAAATCAACATACTCAACAGTGCCACAAAAACTATACGTCTTTGAATCACCAAGAGGAATTTTTGATAATCCAAAATCGGTTAATGCAATATGTCCATCGGCATCAAGTAAAATCTGTGTAAAAATTAATTGTTTAATCAACTGCATATGAGTATAAAAATTGTCAATCTTACATTCTCCGGTTTCAGGTCTCTATAGATTATTCCAAGTGAATGAAGATGATTCATAGCAAGTGCAAGCTCAGCTAAATAAAATTTAACATCTTCCTCAGTAAACATGACTTCCTTGCTTAATCTTGTGAATAAATCACCACCACGTAGGAAGTCAAGTATAAGATAAAGTTTACCAGGTGTTTGAAAGGCATAATGGAGCTTAACAATAAAGGAATGACCAACGGCAATATCAGCTAATATATTTCTCTCATTTGTTGATCTCATCCTATCTTTGACCTTTAATGTTGCCTTTTTTAATACTTTCATTGCATATAATGTACCGGAATCAGGACCAATAACCTTACGTACCAAAAATACTTTACCAAAACTACCTTCACCCAATACTTTAAGCAATTCAAATTGCGACGGTGTCGCCTTTTCATGACCATCTTTAACAAGATCCTTTAATTCAAATATTATATCATCGGATTTCATCTCAACATCATCTGAGTCATCATCATTTCCAGATATTTGTAATTTTTCCATTGTATTATTATTATTATTATTAATATTGATAGTATTTTGTGGATATTTAATGACTGATCCATCGTCAACGACCATCTCTAATTCTTGTAATTGTTGAGACGAACTCTAAAAGTAAAATGTTTGACGATTGACATTGATATAGTAAAAAAGCATCGTTATCATCTGTTTTACAAAAACTTCATGTGTGTTCATTAACATACAGTTAAAAATTTTTTATATATATTTTATATAAATATTGATAAAAAAAAAGAAATCGGAAGACAAAGAGAGAGATAAAAATAGAAACAGAAACAAAAAAAAAAGAGAGAGAAAAAAAGAACATTTTTTGGTGTGGAAAGAGAGAAGAGAATTGAATTAAAAAACACGGATCTGCAAAAACAAATTAAGTTTATTTAAAGTCTACATGCTAATTAATAAACAGAATTCTTTTCAATTACATTTAAAAACTCTTCTGATGTTCATTCAAAGACACAACGAGTGGAAGTGGAGGAAATAAATTTAAAATTTTTTTACATCATAGGGAGGTGCATGACTGGCATGGGGGGGATCGAGAATAAATCTTTTTGACGCATTTTCCACTGAATTTATGGGTGTTGTATTAAAAGTTTGTCTATTTGTAAAATTGATCAACAGTTAATCAATTTAATTGGTAAACTTTTTTTTTGTTTCTCTTTCGGGTACTGAATTGTGTAATTTGTTTGTTTATGGAAGGCAGTGTGGAGTGAACTGTGTGATGAGGTACATTGTAATGTTTTGGAGTGTGTTGATAAATTTTTCATCCCAAAAATGTTCAAAATAGTCCTGTTTTTTACAGTTATCTTATAAAATTGAGAAGTTCAAATCATTCTACATGATTCTTAGAATTAATTACGATAGCATCTAGCATTTAACCACTCTAAAGTCATTGGAAAGGATCCCAAATATCGCACATCAGTTAATCAATCGAAAACCTGATCAAAGGCCAGAGTGACATTGGCTTGGTGTCAGATTCGGATAAAATTCGGCATCATTAGCTCCAGCGTGACATGGCATGATGCCGACTTTGAATTGGGTCTAGCTAGAATCACCTTGACTTACATGGTACCGAATTCAAACCGAATCTGGTTAAAATCAAGCCGATTTGCCGGTTGTCGGATTTAAACCAAGTTTGGCACCAAATCAGAGTCGGTGAGGCTTGGTAAAGAATTTTGGATCCTTTGATCCAATTTGATGATTTGATTTTGAATCAACTGACTTGTGGTATTCGTGGACTGTGAAATATGAAGCCTAATATAAGTTTGAATGAAAATAAGGACCTTAAAGTTGAATTTTGAATAATAAACCTCAAATCTGAAATCTTTGAGAAGACTTTGCCATTTAGAGCATATCCTAAGCTTTCACTCATATTGAAAAGTGCTGCCGATATTCCCGAATGACACAAAAGTCCATTAAATAACAATTTACAAGCCTCATTAAGTTCAAACTCCACTGAGACTCTTTAAGGATTCCATTTGAATTCTTTCGCCGCTTTAGTATCTCACTTGGGATTATATTCAGCAGTGCTTACAACAAGTTAAGCATCCCCTTGTATGCATACACAAAAAAATTATTAATTTCCTCATGAATTTTAATCAAGTCAACTAAAGTTTTCAAGTCCTAAGGGCGGGAAACAAAGCTAATTGAAGAGTTTTTTATATTCTTGTTAATCATAAGAACATCATTGAAGCAATCAAGGATTATTCAGAGCCAAAAATTTCTAAGAAAAAAGTAATCTTGTTGATAAGACTTAAGGATTACAACGACTGCTTAATGAACTTTTGGATATAATCCAATGAAAAAATATTTTTTGAATGATTTTTGTATAAAAAATCAACAAAAATTTTGAAGCACTTTGAACTTCACATAAATTAATAAATTTTACCTTTAAGACAACACTTAATTTCGGACAAAGAAGATTCATTATGTGAATCATGTCGTGAACACTTGATACTGAATTATATCACATGTTATTATCTTAGAGAACCAAGTCAGCAAATATAAAAGTTTCAACCTTTTTGCGATAAAAAAATCCTTATTTGCATATGCAAATATTTGGACAATTTTCAGATGTGTAAACATTATTCGCTCATACTTAACATTCACAGCTTTAAAACATGAACAAGAATTTAGTGAAATTATGAATGAAATCACGGATATACAATTTAGATTCTGTGATTTTTTTGAGAATGTGGCAGTTAAGTCATAAATTTGATTTGAGTAGATTTAGACATGACATTTGAAAAAGTGAGGATTTTTAGGATTTTGAGCAGATATTACATTTGGAATCGGGAATTGATCAACTGCAGAGCTAGCTTGAAGCGACAACTACATCAAGTCATGTATCACAATTGATCTGTACATCCAACGAAGTGAGTATGTAAATAAGCAGATTTAAGTAAATCTGGGATGAGTTTTTTAAGAGGAATATGTTTATTTTTAGATATTGATTTGCATCTCGATCAGTTTTATAGGAATGGGGAATTGTGACAGATTCATGTGAAATTAAATTCAGTTTATTTTTATTGGCAGGAAATTGTTTTCGACAAAATTGACATTATTTAAGAGCTCAATTTAATAATCCTATTAATCAGGATTTTGCACACATTTTGGGAAATTCGCCAGGTTCTGTTTTATTTATTCGGGTTTTCAGAAGCTTGGGTAGTGACAAGTAAATATAGATTGAGACAGAGATCGAGACCGAGACAGAGACTTAGACCGAGACCGAAGCAAAGACCGGGACCAATACTGTAAGCATCAAACAAATTTTCCAGAATGTGGCCGTCTCAAATTCGAGTTTTTCGACATTAGATTATCGAAAAATTTGAACATTTCGAACTCAACTTATTTTTAAAATACAAATTTCCGTTACGGTCAAAAAAATTTGAATATCAACAACAAAAAATATTTTTTTGAAAAAAATTAACGGTCGTTTTTGAGAAAGCCATCGTCTGTCCCTTACTTTCTAAGAATAATAAAATATGTTCTGGAAGCTATGATGCTATGAAGAAGTTCTGTGTGGAAGTAAAAGGTTGATATTCTAAATTTCAAAATTGAACATGTAAACAATTCTCTAGAATCGAAACTTACGTCAATGTTGGATTAAGGAATGCGTCAGGAAAATGAAGAGTAATACAGGGAAAAATAGAAGCTAGAGCAACAAGATTATTTTCAGAATGTAATGTTGATAGAACTGACATGAATGTGTCATGTTATGCCAATTAAAGATTGAAATGAAAGCCTCAGTTTTGTCGGAATAGAAATTTGAAAATTGAATTTCTTGATCCTAGATTGTCAATAGTTAGCAATGGAGTCAGGTGGAAGGCGTTTTGTAGAAACCTAGGCTCCACATCAGAGCATGGTTCAAGTAAGTCAGTGAATAATTGTCAGCAGACATTATGAAATTTAATACTAGTTACCAAGAAGGTATGCGATGTAGTAATGGCCGAAAATCACGTCTTAAATCCGTGTGACTCTGCATTCAGGCCAGATTCTATGAAATCCGATCTCAGCCTAAAGTCAAGTCGCTTTGAAGCTGAATTTTCACTTGTTTCTATGCTTTGTGTTTTCTAGACTATGTATATGTACAAAAAAGATCATTCTGGACGATAGTATGGACAAAAACACAATAATAATAAACCAAAGCACACGCAGTTGTCAGCATAGAATACAGTAGAACTCCAAAATCTTAAGGACAATTCAATCCACAATCTCTCACAATTTCATCAACATTCCCAAATCAATAATATTGAATTAATAATTTCAATACCCAGTTAATCTTAATTCAATATGCAAAAATGAAAAAATCCCCCGATTATCTAAACACGAGAACTGCTTACACAAACAAATGTGTTAACCCGGATTTTCAGATCAAAGTGAATAATTTCAATGGAAAATGCGTTATAATTCAAAAGAATCTTAACGTATGCTTAAAAAAAATTTGTGTATCTACAGCCAAAAAGGAACATGATAGACATTAATTGATGATTATGAGATAGAAAATTTAATTTTTATTTTTTTTATATAAAAATATATAATACACATGCCAAAAAACGGAATAAGAGGAAGATATTCATAAATTATAGGAGGAGATACAGAGTAGAAAGAGCTGCAAGGACTCAATTATTGAATGTCGTCATTTTTTTGATGTCAATAATAAGAAAAAAAAGAATTAAATTAGTTTGAAGATCTAAAGGTTTTCTATGAGTGTTGGATCTAAGACAGAGACAGAGTTAGAGAAGAGAGAGTTACGAGAGAAGTAAAGGATTAACATTTTTTTTTTCAAGTATTACTTCAAAAAAAACTTGATTTTTTTTTATTATTTGCAAAAATGAATAAAATAAAAGAATTATTAAAAAAATGTAGCTAATAATAAAAATATCAATATGTTTATCTCCTTACAAATGAATAGTCATCAGAATCACTGATTGCAAATGCTTGCAAAATGAGAGAAAAGACATAGGCAAAGACAATTAATTTGTTGTAAAAAAAATTAAATAAATATTGTATTGATTTTTTGTTTTATATAAAGACATTAACATAATAATGACTTATTTGTTGTTGTCCTAGCATGGTAATTAATGTATGGGCAATTGCATGGAAATTTTTTTTTTATATAAATTGGGTGGAACTGTCTAATCGGATGTAATTTAACAATCTTTTTTTTTTATATATTTCGCTTATGTAAATAACATTATAAAATCTCAAAAAACAGCTAATTGGATTTTAATTGGATTAAAAAGTTGAAAAAAATTTTTCACATTTTTTTTTTGCATTTTCATCATCATAAATGTCATCATCAGAAGTGAATTTTAAACTTAAGAACAACAAGTTAATTTTTTTTTTGGAGGATGGAGAAAAAGAGAGGAAAAAAAATGATTTTTTTTTTTTTTGTAAAATTATTTCCTACCGCGACTTCTTGTTTTGAGGGCCATATATTTAAATCCTTTCTAGCTAATGGCATTTTACAAACAGTATATTTAATTTTTATTTAATTTTTAATCATATAACACATCTCTAAACCACTTTAAATTGCACAAATTATGACAAGCGATGAATCTTTTCAAATTTTTTTTTTACCACCTCAAATTGAAGAAAACTTTACACTGTTAAAAATTTTATGCTAGATTTTTTTAGAATCTACACTGCAAGAAATTTTTATTGTAATGTTTTTTTGGATTTTTTAACTTCAAATTTAACCAGAAATTCTAATTTTAATGATTATTAGAATTTTAAAAATCATTTAAATTTTTAATATTTTCAACTTTTTAAAATTATTGAATAGATTTTTTAACTTTTTTTTAAATTCCCGCCAAAGGCTATTTGTTGTTTTTATACACAGAGAAAAAACACTCATGGAAATAATTTGAGTGCATTAAAATTTGTTCGTAGGTGTAAAATTCTATGTTTTTATATTTACTACCCCTAGTGTAATGACGTACTGGATTTATATGATTCATGTTAATGATGAATGTTTACACGAATTTATATTTCAATTTTTTACAATTTTTAAATAATTTTAATAGATTTTAATTCATTTTTTCAATTTTTGCTGATTTTTTCTAAATTATTTAAAATTAAAATTCAAAAATCCTCCCTTAAATAGCCGAAAAAAGTCAAAAAATCTTTTTTGTTTACCACAATGTTTACAAAGACGGTGATGGATATGTATGATGAAAATGGATATGTCAGTGAAAAAGAAAAAAAAAAAAAATTTATGAGTGTGTACAGCAAGAAATTGTGAAAAGTTAAAAATGTAAAAAATTTAATTATGTTCAATAAAACGAAATTTCCAGGAAAGCCATCCAAACTAGTGAATAAGAAGCGTGTTAGTGTTTTATCATATGATAATAATTGTGACAAAAGAGTTAATGATCATTGTGAAATTGATTGTGAAAAAAATTTGGCTTCACCAAAACATGAACATGGCTACCAGGTAGGTAAAAATAGAGGGCGCTATTTTGCAGATTTGCGAATTTTTATGATTTTTAACGCATTATCTCGCAATTATACAAAAAATATCATAAATGTTATCAAGCATTATGTTGCCCTGTGTGCATTAATATGAAAATAATCAAAAGATTTACACTTAAATTCATAAAATTAACAAAAGAATTTAGCGTCCGAAGAGAATATATTGCTACGCAATTTTTTTTTTCCTTCTCCCTTTCGAATATTTACATATATGCACTATGCCAATCAATTCTGCTTCTCTCCTTGATAATTTTTTTTTTTTATTTCGCTTTTTTTTTGCATAACAAAAGACGGAAAGTGCAACAACAACAAAACAGTCAACGGAGGAGAGTGAAGAAAAATCAAAACCAGTTATGACAACTGAACAAACAGAAAATCAAGATTTAACATCAACAAAAGATATGGATAATACGGAAAAAATAAAAAACGATTTAAATTGTGATAAATTAGATAAAAAGACGAAAAATTTAAAAAAGCATGTGACCTTTCGACAAACGATTGAAACAAGTGATCAGTGCAAAGTGAAACGCGTTTATAATCCGAATTTTAACGGACCTATTGTTTCTATAATTAAGAAAGAGTCCCTTAAATATCCCATTCTAGTGTATAAAACAAATTGTATAGTAAGACCATCAAAGCTTACGGAAATTGTTAAGAAAAGTGATAATAATATTGATAAATTAAATTCACTCAAATTTGGGCGGGATCATCATGGTAATCATCAGTTGTCAACAAGTCCACAATCACAGCAAGGTGCTGATTGTGGCAAATCGTCAAATGTTATTGTGGCTAGTAAATTTAATTTACCCAAATTGAGTGTTAATTCATCAAGGGTTATTAAACCTAATAAACGATTCCTTTTTGACACGGGTGAGGATGCATCATTGAGTAAGAAGAAGGTCATTAAGCCAAGTCCATGGGGTGAAGGTGGTAATCCAGTGTCATCGTCCTCTCTACTCAAGGATAAAAAGAATTTCGGTAAGAATTTTCATCAAATTTTATGTAATTTAAGTTCTTACGTAAAACTTAAAATTCTATTCTAGGCTTTAATTTTGTTGATGAATTAGAACTAAAATCAACGAAACCAAAAGAGCCATCGAAACTCTCTCCATCAACATTAACAATACCTGCATTGTCAGCACTATCGACAGATAATAAACTTTCGAATAATCTATCAACATCAATTCTTAGAAAGCCTGTATTGCAGCTCTCTACAAATTTTAGTATATTTGGATCACAAGAGAGTGACTCAAATTTAATCAAAAGTCCATTTTCTCTTAAACTTCACTCACCTAATTCCACTTCTAATCTATCATCGACAATTTTTACAAAGTCACTTGTATGTGTTGTATGTAATTCAATAACAACTCGTAAGCAACCGAGAAAATATGGAGCTATATGTTGCGAACTTTGTAAGAAATTTATGTCAAAAATGATTGAACGTGTTAATAAACATACCGTACAAAATTGGCAATGTGATAAAGGAGATGGTGAGTATTTAAATTAAGTTCCCGAGTGGCACAATGCAAGATTTGGACTGTAAAAATAGATCGAAATCAGCAACCAGGACAACATTGTGTCTTACGACGTAGCGTTGCCGTCAGAGCAACATTTTGTCTTACGACGTAGCGTTGCCGTCAGGACAACATTGTGTCTTACGACGTAGCGTTGCCGTCAGAGCAACATTGTGTCTTACGACGTAGCGTTGCCGTCAGGACAACATTGTGTCTTACGACGTTGCGCTGCAGTCAGAACAACATTGTGTCTTACGACGTAGCGTTGCCGTCAGAGCAACGTTGTGTCTTACGACGTAGTGTTGTCGTCAGGGTTACATTGTGTCTTTCGACGTAGCGTTGCCGTCATGGAAACATTGTGTCTTACGACATAGCGTTGCCCTAGTGCATCTATTGTGCTGCTCGGAATCGACACCTCCATTCGATGCTATATTTATTATTTATATGACATTATTTTTAGGTTGTTGCACGATTGAACCAGTTCCAACAAAAACATTAAAAGCATCGAAAGTTGAATCAAATTTAAAAGCATTAAGTAAAGGACGATGTTATGCATGTTGGCTGAAAAAATGCTTAAATTCTTTCCAATTGCCATCACCATTAAAAGCACGCTTGACAAATGTATTACCGAAGAATATCATGGAGCCTTTAAAACCAGTGGTCTTATCAAATAACGATAACTCAAATATATTCTTAAATTCAATCAAATCATTCTCATCATTTAAATTATCATCAAATCCATTGGCTATTAATAATTTTACATTTGGTAGTAAGCCAGACATTAAATCAAATGTTGATAATGTCTTGAAAAATGCATTTGCTAGCGATAAGCCATTGCTGGTTGATATACCGAAAGAGACGACACCTGTAGCTGCAGTATTGTCTGCTAATAGTGAGACAAAGAAATCACCCAGATCACCGAAAGGATCTCCGAAAATATCTCAAAAAACAACAGAAACAGTAACAACAGCTCCAGTGCAGGAAGAACAGCAACCTTCACCATCAACATCAGCATCAATATTACAGAATCAAGTTCTTAATCCAGCAAATGTATCAGTATCAGATAGTCTAAGACAGAAGAGGTTGCTCTTGAAAGGTCCAAGAGTGAAGCATGTATGCAGATCAGCCTCACTTGTCCTTGGACTGCCAATTGCTGTGTTCCCAGGTGGTCCAGAATCTCAAGACGGTATTGAAAATCCCGAGGAACAAGCAATTCTCGAAGATCCAACATTGGATGAAAACTCAGAGAAAGAGAACCTTGCATTTGTTGTTGATCCTTTAAATGACGATAAAAGTAATACAAAAGATGATATTGAGATTGACAGTACAGATAGTAAAGTTGATACAAAGAATGAAATTGATGATAATAAGATTAATTTAAGATCTGATGCATCTATTGATGATATTCAATCAATTAAAAAGATTGATATTTTGGATATATGTAAACCAATAACAAGAAAACTTACACGACCGAATCTCTCATTATCACAAACGCAGAATTTCAATCGAATATCATCAAAATCAATTCCATCATCAAAGCGTTTATTGTTTAATCATCATAATATGAAGACAAGTAATTCACCGCCGATGATATCAATTGATTTTTGGGAGAATTATGATCCAGCCGAAGTTAGCCGTACTGGTTTTGGTTTAATACTCAGTGAAAAGACTCCAATTAAATCTGTATGCTTTTTGTGCGGAAGCTATGGTAAAGATCCACTAATATTTTGTGTCTGTTGCTGTGAACCTTATCACTTTTATTGCGTTGAAGACGAATTCAATGTGAGATTCAAGACAAATGACTTTTTGAATACATCATCAATGCTTGTTAATGAGACAACAGACAGTCTTAACATGACATCAGAATCAGTCGCATTAGTTGATCATAATGGCTATGATATGCCATTAAATAAGAAATTAAATTGGCTGTGTCCAAGATGTACAGTATGTTATACATGTAATATGTCAACAGGTGTAAAAGTAAAATGTTGGAAATGCGAAAAGAATTTTCATACAACATGTTTGGGTACAAGTAAACGATTATTATGTGCAGATCGTCCTTTAATATGTGCAACATGCTTAAAATGTAAATCATGTGGTACAACAAATGTTACAAAATTTATTGGAAATCTTGCAATGTGTAGTAATTGTTTTAGGCTACGACGTAAAGGAAATTATTGTCCATTGTGTCAAAAATGTTATGAAAATAATGATTATGATGTTAAAATGATGGAATGTGGTGATTGTAAGCGATGGGTTCATGCAAAATGTGAGGGTATAACGGATGAACAGTACAACTTACTTAGTGTTCTGCCCGAGCACATTGAGTTCATTTGTAAGAAATGTTGTCCGAATAATCCATCGTCAAACATATGGAGAGAATCTGTTGAGGCTGAATTTAAAACAAGTTTATTGAGTGTTATAAAGCTTTTAAGTAAAAGTCGGCATGCATGTGCTCTTCTGCGAATGAGTCCTCGTAAGAAGAATCCAAATTGCTTTTGTGGTGCATCAAAAGGAAATTTTCGCCGACACAGTAACAGCATTGAACCCACAAATTTTAACTTACTATTTGATGCTTTAAAAACGGACGATTGTGTTGAACCACCAATCGATAATCATGTACAATGTAATTGCTTTGGCAATAATGACAACAATAATATCCATAGTGATCCATTAAAACCCAGTATCAATTTAACTAAGCAAAACATTCACGATAATAAATATCATTCATTACAAGCTTTTAATTATGATATGAATAAAATTCTCAATGATGCTCAATCGGACGATCTTGTGATTGCATATAATGAGATAATAAGTGAAATATTTCCATGGTATCAAAATGAGACAAAAGCATGTACGGATGCACTTGAAGAAACAATGAATGATCATTCAAAAAGTGATTTACTTGATGATTTGATGCTTGAAACTGAGAATAGTGATTATTTTATCATGACAAACTTTAATGTACCGGAGAATTTAATTAAAAATGAAGTGGAAAATATGCAATCAATATTTTTCAATGAAAAGGATGCACGTTCGTGTATGTTATGTAAAAAAGAAGGTGAATGCTCATCGGATGAGGAAGGAAGACTGTTATATTGTGGCCATAATACATGGATACATACAAATTGTGCACTTTGGTCAGCTGAAGTGTATGAGGAAATTGATGGCTCACTACAAAATGTCCATAGTGCAATTTCACGTGGTCGTTTAATAAAATGCAGTAAATGTGGAATTAAAGGTGCAACAGTTGGTTGTAATTATAAAAATTGTGGTGAACAATATCATTTTCAATGTGCAAAATCAGTGTGCGATTTTAGAATAGATAAAAGTGTCTTTTGTCCACAACATATATCAAAGACTGATGATGATAAACAATCTGAAAAGAATTTTCAAGTTAATCGTTCGGTTTATGTTGAATTGGATCGAAGAAAAAAGAAAACTGTTGAGGCAACAAAAGTTCAATTTCTTATTGGATCTTTATGTGTTACAAAATTAGGACGAATTATTCCGATATTAAGTGATGCTGGTGATTATTTGATTCCAGTTGATTTTGAATGTACAAGATTATTTTGGTCATCAAAACAACCGTGGAATATTGTTGAATATAAGATTAAAGTATCAATACAAAGATCAAATTATCATTCATTAATAATGGATAAAGGAATAAATTTTACCGTTGATCATACGAAGAGTCTACAATCAATTCAGAAGAATTTAAAGCAGATTGCACTTTTCCATAATTCAATATCGAAAGATCAAGACACAATGATACAAGAGGAAACGCAAGATGAAGAGCCACAGAACTCAACAAATGACTTGTTGCCGCCAGAAATTAAAGCAGCTATTTTTGAGGACCTTCCTCATGATGTTTTTGATGGAATCTCAATGTTTGATATTTTCCCGAAAGATCCAAGTGATGTTAAAACTCCATTTTTCAATCATGTCTCGGATGAGGATGATGAAAATAGTAAAAGTAATCATATTAATGGTGATGGCGATGTTGACAGTGACCTTAATGGACTACTTAATTCAATCCAGTCAGAATTTTCCAGTGAATATTCGTTTGTTAAACGAGATGATCCAGAACCAAAAAAGCGTAAATTGAGTGCAACTGACAGTAATGATAGTAATAATAATCCGGGCATTAGAAATCAAGATCAAAAAGCTAGTTCAATGATATCGGTACAAAAGTATATAAATCAACAAAATGATTTAAGAAATATTAAAAGTAAGGATTTTATTGATAAAATTCCCCAACTTGATGGATTAAATGATGAGATTCTCATGCAATCTGATGGTCCAGTGGCATGTGAAAAATGTCGATGTACTTATAGAAATCGAACATCTTATGAACGACATTTGGCAACATGTGAAATTATTCAAAATACCAGTGAAAGTGATTCCGAAGCTCAAGATGGTAATCATGTCTACATAGCAAATGCTACATCACAACATCAAACTATAGCTGGATTAGGAGGAGGTAATGTAATTTCAATGATAAATCAACAACAAAATCAATCAATGGCAACATCAATACCGATTGTTATCAATAATCCTCTTACGACGCAAAATGGAATAATCCACAATGGAGTTCAAATACCCAACTTACAAAATTTGCAATTGGCATTATCAAATGACGGTAATCTTTGTCAGAATGTGATAGTTGATCAACAAGGACAACAAATTTATACGCAGCCATTGCAATTAGGACAATTTGGACAAACGGCAACCCTTATGCCTATCAGAAATTTCAATAATCAAGCTAATGTCATCAATAATGGTGGCATACAATACATAAATTCATCACAGCAACAACAACCCACACAGTATATCCAGCTAGCACATGGAAATGGTGGAAATACTCAACAAATCATGACAATTACATCACAAAATAGTTCTGATCAAGAACATAAATCACAAAAGAAGCCACTTTTACTTCCATCACCCGTTAAAGGAAAGTCCAAAACAGTCACAAATGCTCAAATTGTGAAGGCTAATTCAATCACGAACAAGAAAAAACTTGATGGAAAGTCACAGCAACAAATTTCTGTTATGAATTCGAAAAACGTTCAAATTGCAAACTTTCAATCGTCTCGTAGTAATGCATCGCAATCACAAACCACAATTGCACAACCGTCAGCTCAAAATATCATATTTCAACAACCAGCGCAACAAATGGCACCGCAAATTAGTCAATATCCGCTGATATTGAATCAAAATGGACAATTTGTTCAATATATATCAGCTGATAATACACAAAATAACGCACCGATACAATATATATCACAAATTGGATCAAATGGAAAGGAGATAAAGAATGGATCACAAAATTTCATAACGAGTGCTCAGCCAACATCAAATGTTGCAAATCAACAAATTTTCCAAAATTCATTTCAATTGCCTTCAAATAACACTGGTAATCTTGTATTAACACCCAATGGACTTTCAGTACTACCCGTCGTACAACAGTCACCAATTATGGGAACATTAATTCAACAACCGCAAGCATTACAATGTGTTAATGGAGTTGTTTCAGCTGAACAAATGATGCTTGGCTCGACGCCAACAGCTATTGAAATGGATCCATCATCTGGTTGTATGTATTTAACATCACAACCTGTTTATTATGGTTTAGAGACCATTGTACAAAATACAGTAATGAGTTCACAACAGTTTGTATCGACGGCAATGCAGGGTATTTGTCAAAATTCCAGTTTTAGTGCAACTACAACACAAGTTTTTCAAGCCAGTAAAATTGAACCAATTCAAATGGAAATACCAGCTGGATATGTATTATTAAATGCATCTGATGGTACAATACATCAGCCACAAATTATGGACTCATCATGGAATAGCATGGATGATAAAAAACAATCTCTCGACGTTGGTGCTGCATATGGTAATCAAAAATCTCAAAATATTATATTGAAACCTTCCAATCAAAAGACTAAAGTACAATCGAAAGTAAATAAAATTCAACCACAAATCGTGAGTAAAATTGTACCAACAACATCAACATCATCAATGAATGTTACATCAACAAATTCAACAACAACAACAACAACCGTTCTAAAAACAGTTAATACAGATAGTCCACCGAAAATACAACAACAACATCATCAACAACAATCTCAACAGAGTATACAACTCATAAATCACAATGCAACTATTGCTAAGAAGCAAAAAGCGACATACAGAACAATCGGTCCGAAGACACCTCAAGAAGAAATTGTAAAAATCTCAACATCGGCAGCGTTAATTAAGCCGAAATTAAAAGTACAAGCGAAACCTATACAACAAAATATTAGCAACAATTATCAGTCAGTGACTGTAAAGTCAAACACATCAGCTCACATACAATCTGAACCGCATGTTGTTATGGAAACAGAAATTATGGATAAGAACACAATAGATCAGCCATTTAGAACAGTACAGAATAACATCATAACTACAACAAATAACAATAATAATTTAAAAACTAAAATTGAGAATCCATCAACATCAACAGCACAAGCATCAGTTATAAATGTACCTACAAATGTTGTTAATCCACTACAAACTCAAAATAGCATATTCAATAATCTCAGCAGTAAAAATCAAAATTCATCTGTTAAACCGAATTTCCAAAATCGTCCAACAAATCGTGTCCTACCAATGCCAGCAAGTGTAACATCACTAAAAAGTGCAAGTAATATCACAAGTTCAACCAAAAGTGGCAATATTGTTAAAGGAAATAATCAAAATAAAAATTTATCATCTGGTAATATTGGAACTAATAATATGACATCAATACGTAATTCATCGCCTTCAATTGTTGATAATCATAGTGTTGTAAGTAGCAGCAACAACAACAATAACAGTAATATCATATTACAAAATGATAATGAAAATTATTGTGAGAAAATTAAATCAATTGCAATGGAATTGCAAAGTAGCAATAAGGCAGATGAGCTATTTGATGCATTAAGAAGATCAACGATTAATAATGTTATAACAATAACACCAGGTGATCAGCATATGGATAAAATGGATAAAAAAATGAAGATCTCAACACCACCACGTCCAAATATTGAATCATATCCAATTCCATCCACAAGTGCATCAAGTATTATTGATCAACAGAAATGTATAGTTACAAAAACTTCAAGTGTATGTTCCTTAACAAAAACAATTGATTCTGTGGCAACTGGTGCTAATTTGTTAGATGATGAGCCACAAATGTCAGTTACACCAATTGAGTTAATGCCACCGTCAATAACAATTATACCGATAGATCCAATCGATACAATAGAGCAAATTGATGTTCCTATGGAAAAGAGTCTACCGGAAGTGATTGAGGAGGAAGAAGAGGAAAAAGTAAATCTTGAGTCAATGTTTGAAGTACTTCCTGAATTGAAAGCACCAAAAGATGCTATGTCAACATCAGATGAGATCATCTCGACTGAAGATGATTCAGAAGAACTAAAAATCCATGAAAAGACTCCATTCCCAGCATACGATGAGGAAACTACATCCGACCGTCCAAGTACATCATCAGCATGTTCAACATATGCGACAAAAGCGTCACGTGAGAAAACGCCAACAAGTACAACCAACAGCAAGTCATCAGGTCCAAAACTACTGTTTGAGATCCAATCGCAGGATGGCTTTACATATAAATCCACATCCATATCTGAGATATGGGAGAAGTTATTTGAGACTGTTCAATTAGCACGAAAGGCTCATGGTCTTATGCCATTGCCGGAAGGAAGACTTAATGAAATGACAGGTGATCAAATGTTAGGATTAAAGACGAATGCACTTAAGTATTTACTGGAGCAATTGCCAGGTAAGATTAAAGGATATAAATAATCTGTGACTTTATTGACTAAATTTGAATTTCCTTCTAGGTGTCGAAAAATGCACAAAATACTCACCAAAATATCATCGTAGAAACTCATCAGCATCATCAACATCATCGGTATGTCCATAAACACTAAAGCTTAATCTTCAAGGTTTAATATTTATCTCTTCCTTTAGACATCATCATTCTCATCAATGAACGGTAATTGCTCTAGTATGAGTGGATTCTATGGTAGCAGTTCCTTTTCATCAAATGCATCAAATCTGTCTTCCAATTCGTCTGTATCACTAATGTCATTAAGTCAATACATTAATGATGCTGATGAAATATTATATGAAAATATTTATGGTTGTGCTAGATTTGAGCCTTTCAGTACAAGATCAGAATATGACATGTTTAGTTGGCTTGCATCGAGACATCGACTTCCGCCAATGCCAGTTCATTTACAGAGCAATAATGATGAAGTCATCTTGAGGTAAATAAGACCATAAAGTTTTTATTGATGGATATATTTTAATATTGTCAATTAATTATTTATTTAGACGCGGAACTGGAAGTAATCTTCCAATGGCTATGAAATATCGTACATTAAAAGAGACATATAAAAAGAATGTAGGCGTTTATCGATCTCATATTCATGGACGTGGTCTATTTTGTACAAGAGACATTGAAGCTGGTATGTTAAATATTTGATTATTATCTGACTAAGCTTAATACTCTATTATTCTATAGGTGAAATGGTAATTGAATATGCTGGAGAGTTAATAAGATCAACATTGACTGATAAGAGAGAACGGTATTACGATAGTAAAGGAATTGGTTGCTATATGTTTAAAATTGATGAAAATTTGGTTGTTGATGCAACAATGAGCGGAACAGCAGCAAGATTTATTAATCATTCATGTGATGTAAGGACAATTCAATCAATTTACCTTAGAAAATTTACTTAAAATTCTTAATTTTCTTTATAGCCAAACTGCTACTCAAAAGTTGTCGATATATTGGGACAAAAACACATAATAATATTTGCATTAAGACGCATCGTAACAGGAGAAGAACTAACATATGATTACAAGTTCGATATTGAGGATAATAAGATTCCTTGTTGTTGTGGCGCAAAACGCTGCAGAAAATATATGAATTAATTGTTTTCTTTTTATTAAGTGATGGCAGTGATATTCATTTAGACGATATGTGCATATTGATGGATATAACAAAAACAAAACTAATATTATTATTAATTGAGAATAATATGCATAGATACATCATGCGAATGAAGCATTAGATACATACATAAAACGAAAACAACACATTTGGTCAGACTGATATTATTCGATTTAATTATATTATTTTTATTTTCCATAATCTATAATCTATAATTTTTTTTTTTGTGTTTATCTAAGGAATGAAGAAGATACGCTTTTTTGAGTTGTACTCTGGTCAAATACTACAATTTAATGGGAAGTTGGTTTTGATGAGGATTGTGTTTTTAGGCTGTAGATAGGGATATAGTGTTGTTGTAGAGTATTATCCCTAAGAGACAATGAGTATGGTCAATATAAATGAGAATACTAATGAGTATAGTCACCTAAATGAGAGTATTCATGAGTATACTCACCTAAATGAGAGTATTCATGAGTATACTCACCTAAATGAGAGAATTAATGAGTATACTCACTTAAATGAGAGTATTCATGAGTATACTCACCTAAATGAGAGAATTCATGAGTATACTCACCTAAATGAGAGTATTCATGAGTAAACTCACCAAAATGAGAAAATTATTGAGTATACTCACCTAAATGAGAGGATTCATGAGTATACTCACCTAAATGAGAGTATTCATGAGTATACTCACCTAAATGAGAGAATTCATGAGTAAACTCACCTAAATGAGAGGATTCATGAGTATACTCACCAAAATGAGCGTATTCATGAGTAAACTCACCTAAATGAGAGTATTCTTGAGTATACTCACCTAAATGAGCGTCCTAATTAATATACTCGGTTTTATATCATCCTGCATTAGCTGCATGACTATAAAAGAGCATCTATGAACGCAGCCCGGCGTTATAGACCAAAACATTGCAAATCTATGGAAAGATTCAAACACAAACTCATCAAAACCAGCTTTTTGAGGAAGATTTTTCAACAGTTTTTAACAACAACTTTAAGGCTTTCCAAAAAACTTTTGAATAATCTTCCCAAAATTCTTTATCTTCTTTCTAAAATCAAAATAGTATTTTTCACTTTTCACACATATGATTGCTTATAAATCATCACCTCCTTCGTGTATTTTTTACTTACTCTTAAAAATTTATCATTATAATTAATTATGATTTTTTTGTGTTTAATAATTTTTTAAAATTAACTTTTAAGTTCCAAGTCGCTTTCTTATGTGTTTAGTTTGATAAGGCGTTTCTTTTTGCAAAGCATTGAGCAAAGCTCGCAGTAAACATTCTACTATTTAAACAAATGATAACATCCGTGTTACGCGCGGAAGTTTAAAAAACCTTTTCAGCATAAGCTTGATACATAATGAAAAAAAAACAAGTCACATGTTATATGTTTCCCTCTTAATTTATTTCTTAATTGTATCAAATTATTTACTTATTTACTTCAACAATTTTTATTTAAATTTAATTTCTTACTGATTAAAGAAATTGACTATTAATATATTTTTAGGGATTTTTTTTTGTTCTATATGATCAACACATCACATGTAGGAATGTCTGTAGTCAGGATGACTTGTTGGGAATTGAGAAGTATTTGATGGATTTTTAGGTTCATTTGTTGTGATTTTATTATGAATCATTTTTTTATAGTTTCGAGCTAGAAATACCAAAAATTGGGGTCAAAATTTTATTGTTTTTGGGATTGAAAAATTAATTAAATTTTATTTGAAAATAATTTTGAAAAAATTTAAAAGAAAAATTTTAAAACTTTTTACAAATTATTTATTCACCAAAATTTAAAATTTTCAAATTTCACCAAAATTTAAATTTTATTTAATTACATCAAAATTTAAATTTTTTGAATTTCACGAAAATTTAAAATTTCTTAAATTTTACCAAAATTTGAAATTTTTGAATTTAAATTTGATCAAAATTTGAACAAAATTTAAATTATTTAAATTTAAACAAAATTTAAAATTTTCAAATGTCACCAAAATACAAATTTCAAAAATTAATTTAAATTATTTAAACTTAAATATTTTCTAAATCTTTAGATTTGATAATTTTGATAAAAAAATTTAAATTAAATTTCTTAAATGCAAAAAATTATTTTTAACCGGACTTTATATATATTTTTAAAAATTAAATTGTAAAATTAATTTTTTGAAAATTTTATGTAAAAATTTAGTTTTTGATTCAAAAAAAGTTTTTAAAAATTTATTTATTGAAAATGTGATTTTTGAAATTATTTTATTTATATTTTGATTTTTTAAAACTAGATTTTGAAAAATATTTTTTGAAATTTTGATTTATAAAATTAATTTATTGATTTTTTGAATTTTAAAATTCATTTTTTAAAAATTTGTTTTCTAAAATCTCTTTTTTTCATTTTGAATATTCAAATTCATTTTAAATTTGATTTTAATAATTTTTTTTGAGTTTACAAACTTAAAAAAAAAGAATCAAAATTTCAGACTTTTTTAAATTACAAAATAACTATCACAATCTGGTCAAATCTATAAAACTTATTTTTTTTTTTTTCAAAGAAGTTTGAAAAAAGTGAAATTTTTGTAAAAACTTTTGAAATTTTTCATTTTAAAAACAAAAAAAAAATCTTTAAAACTTATCAAAAAATTTGTTGAAAATTTAAACCAAAAATAAATTCAAATACTTACCCACAAATCTCCTGACAACACAAACCTTTACATCACATAACAACTTTAGTTTTTAAACTAACGGCACGCTTAATGAAAAGCATCTAATAATTAATTTAATCAAGTACCTTTTTTGACTTTTTTTAAAATTTTTTTTTATATTTATTTATCACTTTTTATTATTATTCTTTATTGTTTTTTTTTGTGGATTTTTAAAAATTTTTTTTGGTGCGCACGTAAGAAACGAAATAAAAAAAAATGTTTTGCTATGAATGCTATGATATTAGAAGCAAAGGAATCTAATCTTAAGTTTACTATTAGAATGGAAAGATGAAGAAAAATAATAAAAAAAAATGAAAAAACTCTTGTCCTTTAGATCTTGCCATAATAAGTATATATATACATATTTTGTAAAAAATTGTGAAAAAAAATTGTTTTCGTTTTTATTTTTTTTTAAATTTAAAGAAAAAATTATGAAAAATTCACTTTTCGGAATCGTTTACATTATCATCAAATTATCATATAGTAATGACATTATTTTATCCAACTTTTTAAGGAAGAGAATAAAACAAAATAATAAAAAAAAATCTATAAAAAAGTATGAAAACTGATGATTAAAGCTTCTCTCTATATTACAACTTTTTTTGGAATTTAAATAATACAAAAAAAAACAGAATAAAAATGAATATTTCTAGTTAATTGATTTGATGATGACGAAACTTACACTTAAAAAAATTTAATAAAATGTAGATTATTGAATAAAAATACACAGATTTGTTTATTTTATTTTTTTCTATTCTTATCGGGGTGTATAGGACCTCTCTGTTGTTATTTTGCGTCTGTTTGAGTCAAAAATTGATGCTCTTGTCGTTGCTGTAAGATGAAAAGAAATTTATATTTGATTTTTTGATTCTCAATTTTTGAGTTTTTTGAGTTTTCTTAAAAATATGGCGTTAAGTCATGAATCACAGTTGATTTATACGATTAGTTAAGAATGAAAGGAGGCGGCAAAAGTGCCTTGATAGCTCAGTTAGCAAGGTACGGGTCACGAAAAGATTTGTTTTAGATTTAAACTCCTGGGTTCAAATCCTTAAATCCTACTAACGACTCAGCATCAGCCAAGGGATTTTTCAGAAGTTTTAGTACTATAGCTTCTTGAGTGTAGGTTTTTAAGATGGAAATCAAGAACTAGATGACATAAATCGTGAGAAATGTAAGAACGGATCATGAATGGTGTAGTTAGAATGAGAAAGATACAAGGGCTATAAATTCACCATAGAGGTCTTCCTGAGTCTACTAAAATACGTTAGAACTAGTCATCAACTGGACAGTAACTTGCCCTGAAGTAGTTATTCTCAACTCGGGCTTTTACTGGAACGAACTTGAACTTTAGAGCCAACAAGAAACATTGGTCCTTAGATCTAAAATTGGATTTTAATAGACTGCTACACTCATAACAGCTTTGAGTAGATAATGCGCTGTATACTTCAGCTTATATGTACATAACATAAATTTAAAATTTATTGTCAAGAATAAAATCTCCAACTGGACGAAAATACATTTTAGCTAGAAAAAGGCATGCTAATTTCTAGTTAATGACTAGTTCTAATGTTTTTTTTTTTTCAGGTTCATTGTATCTAAAATATCAAGAATCATTGTCGCTTGATTTCAGATAAATAAGTTAAATATGTGTTAACAAATGGATGAGCTATCAAGCTCCACAGATCTAATTTTTTGTGATTTATGGAAAAAATTACAATCAAATCCACGTTTCCGAATATTCTGCTTGAAAAAGTTATCATTCTTTCAAACAGGATTGAGCCAGACTGTTTGGTTAAATTTAAACTATTTGGGCTCGACAACTTTATCATCATCATATAATCACCACCAAAAATAAAAATCCGAACATGCTCGAATATCGGCATATGGTGAAACAAACCGGTCAGAACTGACGTAAATGTTTAAATCTTGTTCTGTGAATTTCCATGCATTTTTAGTATATTTGTTTATGTCACAGAACTATGTGAAACATGCTTTTTAACTTTAGATCTGTGTGCTATGACGCTTTGTGTGCGATATGACGCAGGAGAGATGAGTAAATTCGTGATTTTGGACAGGATTTGGATTGATCGCTCATGAAGATCTTCTAAGGCGCTGTCATGATGACGGCAAAGCTTCAAAATGACGTACAGATGCCCTGTCGACGTCATGGTCAGTAACAGAGTCAGATTGTAATAACTTAGGCTCCAAGTCGGAGCATAGTTTCAGTAAATAAGTAAGTAAGTACCCTGCCGACGTCATGCAAGCTACTTTAGGTTTAATTGTCATTTGGTCTTTAGTCAATGAATGCTATGAGCTGCATTTCTCATCTGATTCAATAAGCAGCGATTAAGTATCAAATCATGAAACTGCCGAGTCACTTCAACTCTCGAATGGACAAAAATATGTCGGAACTAGTCATCAACTTGCCATCAACTAGTTATAACGTCTTTTTGTCTACTCAAAACTCATTTGTGATCCAAAATTAGAACAAAAATCAACAATATAAATCATATTAATACTTACTGGTCGCATCCTCATCATAAGATAATGTTGGCGGGAAAATAAGCTCAACTATTTTATTAGGCATGTTTGGAATGATGATTTTATCCTCGTCAGGTTTATTGTAGTGCTCAATATACACTCCTTGCTTATATACTGGTAATTGATCTCGATTTATTCCTGCTTTCTCATTTACGGAAGTTGGTGACGTTTCTTCTTGATTAAATTTCTTTTTATCATCTCCAAAATTATCATATGCTGGCCTTTGATCTGTATTGGAATTAAAATAATAAATATTAGTATATAATTAGATGGGATTCCCCCAATTCTTATTAAGAATCTTGTTTAATTTTCTGATTAGACTTGATTCTTTTTAGAATCTTTAATTGACATAAAAGACATAATTAAGATGTTAGGAGCCGCTGTTGGGTTTTTTAGTCATTAAATTATTAATTTTATTCAATCTTTTGACATTCTGATGATTTTCTCACGTAGAATTTGCGAATTTAATTGACAAAAAATGACACAAATTGAGTCATAATTTAACAAATCTCTAATTAAGCACGCAGTCGTTCTTAATTCCAGAATCTTACTGTTAATTGAGGTTAAAAGAAAATTTCATTGAAATGCCTGTCCGAACAGCAAAAATCGGTTAACTGATTCAAAATTCTGACATCTCTGACATGGAGCAGAATTCAAATTGAATTCAGCATCAAGTCAAAGTCAAGTCTGATTCTATAATCAATTAGTCTGGGCCGGATGTCTAATTGATTAACTGATTTGTGATATTCCAGAGCCTGTTCTTAAAAGAGAAAGGATACTGGTTTTCTCTGTTTTTCTTCCAATGACGTAAGTAACATTTAGGTCAGCATCATTTAATGCAAGACGTTAACTCTTAAATTATCTTCATCTGATGCTAAGACAGAATTTTATGACGCATACTGAAATTTTCCTCATAGTGCCGTTCGGGTTAGACTCTAGTATTATGGTTAGAATCTATAACTAAGCATAGATTTTGAGGAGTCAATTTCTAGGACAGATTTCTAGTATCCAGCTACAATTTAAAGCTCTATAAGACTCTTTGAACAGCAATTTCGTGTAGACATGACTATTTATATGACGACTTGCTCTAAGAGACAATGAGTATGCTGGCAAGCATACTCTACTTTTAAGAGAATGGTTTGTATATCTACTTATAATAATGACTAAAATTATTTTTACCTGGTTTTTGTGTATTTTCCCCAGATGACGTCATACTAGTGCGATCAAATTTTGATCTGTAAGTTGATGTCTCAATTTCTTCACTTTCGAACTTAATTACTTGATTTTTGTCCACATAAGGAATTTGTTGATTTTGATTGACATTCGGGCTCTGCTGATTCTGGTATACATTTGGACTTTGTTGGTTCTGGTTTAAATTCGAACTTTGTTGGTTCTGATACACACTTGGACTTTGTTGATTCTTATTTACAATAGAAACTTGTTGATTTTGGATTGGTGTTTGATATGGATATGGTGGTGGTGTTTGTTGGTTTTGAGGTCTTGCGATCATTTGTTGTGGCTCACTATTTTGCTTATTATTAAAATAGCTATCTGCATTAAATGTTGAAGCTTGATTTACAGCAGGTTGATTATCAGTAGCACCAAATCGTTGACTTGCTTTATCTGAAGTTGGATATGGATTATGTTGTGGTTGATTAATGTGACCAAATGATGATGATGAAGATGATTGAACTTTAAAAAATGCAACATATGTCTGACTTAATACTGTACAAAAAATGCAGGAAAATGACGTGAATAAATGTGCCTTAAATGCGTAATTAATTGTGCCTACCTCGTCCAATATTCGTAAATTCACCAAAATGAAATAATAAAGCTAGAATAAGAAATTTACGCAACATCTTATTATCAATTGAGCAATACTCTTAAATAAATATACACAAAATAATTCTTATAAGCTCTTCACTTGACAATTGACTCCAAACGAATGAAGAGACACTTTATATATTTTCTGAAAATAATGAACAGAAACTGGTTGTGAGAATTGGCGTCAATATGAATATAAACATGATTTGACCACATGGAAAGAATGGAATTAGTATTGATATGAGAATATTTGTCAATACATGAAGACTAATTTATGTAAATTTTTTGAGCATAATGCTCATCTATTTCTGGAGAGACTTAATAGAATCTAACTCAAAATTGAGAGGATCACCAGAGAGACGATTGAGAATGTTTTGATTTTTAAGGGATATTCCGTATAAATAAAGATTATACAATATGCAATCAAGTTATCAAGCTCTACATTTCTTCTTGTTTACCAGTGTTTACATGTATTGAAGAGTAAACATTCTCAAATCTTTGTGGACGATATGAGTTTTTATGACTTTATTATGTCTTTTGAATAAGTATCAGGTACTTAACTGAAATTTTAATCAGGATCGTGCCTTAACAGGTAAAGAAAGACCATTACGGTACCTAAAAGCGGTCATCTTTTAAATAGCGAAACAGGCGTAGTGTTTAGAGAGTCGACTAATCGACCATACCGACCTGGGTTTAATTTGCCGGTTCAATTAAAGGGAAAACCTAGTAATTCCGGCAGCGAAAAAGCGGCAATGGTCAAGTGGTTAGAGCGTTGGACTACGGTTCTAACGACCCGGGTTTAATCCCAGTGAAAATCTAGTTGAATTCGGGTGCTTTTTCGTTGTTCTAGCAGTACATATGAATATTTGCATCATGCTGGAAAATACGATGTGCTGGAATTTTTCTTCAACGTAAACATTAGTTTTAAGAAATATGATTAAGACCTGCTAATTTTGTGAATGAATCAGTATAAGTTATTCATGATAATTGATTTTAATTCTAATTTTTGTGTATCATATCTTCGAAGATATAAAAGATTTAAATGCTAGGCACAAAAAGATCAACGTTCTTCTTTTGGATATTATGCTGTATTTCTATGAGATGGTCGGCTTTATTAAAGAAACCAACAATTTATACAATTTTCCCCTTTTTTGTTTACTATAATTTCCCATATTTACATAACTTCATAATAAGTATTTTCCTTTATTAGTTGCGTTATTTTATTGGAAAAACCAGAAAATTCCGCATTAGTCATTGAGATTGATGAACTTTCTACTAAGTAGATCAATATTATTTTTAACCAACATTTGAAAAATTGATGTAAAATTGTTTGAAAGGATGTAATTGCCCAGATTGACGAAAATACATTAGAACGAGATCCTGGGGAGAGAAGTTGTTTGAGGACCCTAGCTAGGATGTGGTTCACTTATTAAGGAACACAAAATGTCAACCCCCTCTATGTCATATTGACCCCATCCATGGATTTCAAATCTCGACAATCTCTACTAGCAACCTCCTCCCTCAGCTACCCCCTTCTACCACTTTAAGAGACTTTCAGAACAAAACCAATTCAATTGAAGCTTACTATTGATTAGTAACTAGGCTATTAATGCAATTAGGTGGCATGGATAGTTTGAAAAGAGGCTTAATTATTTTCGGAGATTTTCAGCAATACTTACTTACTTCGCTGGTCGTACAGATCAGTTTGGATCCATGACCTACCACAGGAGTCGCGTGTAGATCTGCCTGGCTCTATCGCTGACTTTCACTCGCCAATATCCGATACTAAGTGCAATACTATCTCTATCGACAGTTTCCTTTTAAGATTTCTACGGACGTCCACGAGCTCTTTTACCCATTTTCAGCTACATACACTATAAATTCACAACTTCACAAAACAAACAATAATTTCCCAAACAATCATAAATAATACGTGTATGTAAACAAGAAACGGAAAGTTCAATGGCAAAATGATAACATGCTTAATGAACTTTTTCAAGGTTTACTATCAACAATCATGCAACATAAAGAGAAGATGCAAATCTAGAAAAGAAGTGTTAAATTGCGAACATTGTGGAAGTTTGTATGTCTTGTTTACATTTGATTGGAAAATTACTATTTGATGCTAACAAGTTCCAAGAATGCATGAAACTTAATATCCTTTTGTGGGAAACATTAATGATCAGATAGGGGCAATTACAAAATGTCCAGCAGTTCTTGAGTCTTAAATTCAAATTTGAGCATCAATCAAATCTATTTTTATACAACTTAAGTTAATCTATGCTCAAACTTTTTGCTACACACACTAAAATTGTGTCACACATGCTTTGTTTTTGTTGCTTCCCATAGGTCATTAATTCTAACTGTCATGACATTGTAGCGTAAGATTCTTGTTTACAAAATTCATAAATACAATAAATTCAGAGGTCAATAATTTTTGAGAGAGAAAATTTCATTCATCAATAAGGCTGTATGTAAACACGTGCATGTGTTTTGGGGATATAGGGGTTTGTGGTAGGTTTTTGGAGATACCGGTGTGTAGTTTGAAGAATTTGGAAAATCTGGGGAAAATCATTGTTGATCTAACAATTGATCTGTAAAAACAGCAAACTAAGTAAGCATACTTTTGAATAATGAATCCCGACCAAGATTCGAACCCTCATACTAAATACAATTTCTGATCACATGTTCCTAACACTGAACTATCGGGGGCTGCTATGACAAAGTATTTACTTGCAAGAATCATGCTCCAACTTGGAGTCAAGGTTATTACAAAAGGATCTGACTCTATGGCTGGCCCCATCGCAAATTCTATGTTTTGACATCTAATTGACATTCCCGCCTTACATCATTTTGCTCATATGACAAGTGGCATATGTATCCCATGCTGCAACATTTCCGAAAATATACCGACGATAGGCCATTACAGGACTAACTACACCATGGCTATTTTTCCACTGCAACATTACAGTAATCCTTTTTGAAGTTTGTGCTGGATCTAATACAGCATTAAGAGCTTTGCAAAGAGCATTGAATAGATAAAGAAGGTTTAGGAAGAAGGTAGGAACAAACGACCTCGAGTAGGGTTTGAGTCCCAACTCGGGCTATGTTGTGGAAAAGTGTCTTTTTAATTCTAGAAACTTCCGAACAGTTTTTACAGAAAATTGGCAATTATAGTCAGCAATCTATGACAAGGCACTTACCTCACGTAAATTTAGCAAGCTTACAACACAATGCAAAATTTCTGAGCCTTTTTTCTTCCACAAACTTCCCGATCAACCTCGAATCCCGCAGAACAATTCTAGAAACCCCCAAAATCCAGCTATTCCTTTCAACTTCTAATTGATGTCTTTATACTTTCTTCTTTATCTTAATGCTTTTTCAAATGGCTAATGTATTCATACACGCGCTTCATTAAATATCTTTTTTTACATTTTGTTGTACCATTCCTTTATGCTCCAGACTAAATAAAAAGGAAACAAAATAATGAAAAGCTTTCAGTTAAGTGCTTTCATTCGAAGGTGAAACATCATGTTGTGGATAATATTTGTGTTATTCTTTGTGCATCCATCGATGCAGCGTCGTCAAACATTTAAGTGCAACGATTATGTTACGGAGACAACAAGCTATCATCGTTCTGGAATTGCCTTTCGTCACGGACCTCATTATGTCTGCTATTTATCGAATGTCATCCAAATGTCCAGTGTCATTCAAATTGTACACGACATAACATCACACTCTTATGTTGATGGCAAGAATGGAATAATTGAGCCAAGAGAAGTCGGTGCCATTGTTGTTAAAAATTCAAATTTGATAATTATTCCATCGCAGCTGTTCCATTCGTTTAAAAGTTTATTGGTCTTTCGGGCGTCGGATGTAAATTTGAGGCAAATATCTCGTGATGACTTTAAAGATGCTGAGCATGTAACAATTCTGCATTTAGACAGGAATCAAATTACAGACCTAGAAGATGGACTGTTCACACATTTGAAGAAGCTACAGCGACTTGACTTGTCAAGGAATCAAATCGGTGCCATAAATGAAGAGACATTCAGAGGATGCAGCAGTGACTTGTATGAAGTTGATTTATCATACAATAGACTTACTGAACTGGATTTCAGCACATTAATTCCATTAGCACACACAAAGAAATTGTCAGTGGAACTAAACTTAAATAACAATGAAATTAAGGAAGTTCGTGAAAGTCATAGCGTGTCGCATTTAACATTTGAGGCACTGCTTCTTAAAAATAATTTAATTGAGTGCTTCACATGTCCGGACATGAAAATTGGTGAATTACATCTGGAAAGTAATCGTCTTCAAGTCATTTCGTTTGATAATTGCTCGGTTGAGTATCTTGTCGCATCACATAATCATCTTCGATGGCTGCACATCCACAATGACCTGAAAGGTTTGGTCGCGTCGCAAAATGACATCAGAAGCTTCGTGATCAGCGGTGAAAATTCTGAAATTTTCCATTTTGACTTGAGTGAGAATGAGAATATTGGACATGTGTTTCCGACGCTTAAAACATTAGGGGAACTGCAGTTCCTGAACATGTCTTATTCCTACATTGGAGTCTTACAGGAAGACACATTCTCAAATATGAAAGACTTGAAGTATTTGTTCCTTAAAGGCTGCGGCATTGAGATCATTCCATTTGAAATATTCGGCAACAGCAAGCATTTAATCACATTGGACATATCCGATAATCAACTTGAAAGTGTTGACTTGCACATGTTCACTGGACTTGATCGATTGAGACTTCTCGACTTATCAGGCAATAAATTAAGAAAACTTGATGGATTTGAGAGAATCAGACTGATTATGCCGGAATTGAGAGAAATAAATATTTCCAATAATCAATTTGAATGTCATGACTTATCAGTCATTATGAAGACATTTGAGGCTATTGGAGTTAATGTTATTAAGAGTCATGATGGGCCAGAAGCTAAGAAGAATGTGAATGGAGTTACTTGCTATTGAGAAGGTTGACAATGGTGGATCTAGAAGCTTCTGGGTTTTTTGAGAATTTTTTGGAATTTTGTAGATTTTAAGCTATTTTAATGATTCATATTATTCATCCTTACTTCCATTTGAATTGAAACTACATAATGTAACTAAAATGAGCACGAGAGCTTGTCGCTGTGGTGAAATATGAAGCCATATACTTATTCCACCTCGGAGTGCGTTCAAAAATTTAATTCCTAATTTTCATGCATTTTAATATTTATTTACATACATTAATTAATTACAGTAAACATTTCATCAATTATCTACCTGAATTTCATTAATAAAATTGTCAATAAGCATTTCCACAATAAATTTGAATAAAAATCATAAAATTGAATAATTTTTATAGTAAACATTGCATTTAACGGTTTTTTAAAATTCAAATTTCTCATTTTTAATTCAGTTGTATTGAAAAACGCGTTAAAGATGAGCGTTTCAACTTTAAAACAGATTTTTGATCAAAAATTAGTCGAAACAGGTAATCTACAGGCAATAAAGTATTATCAATTGATAATATTTTGTGCTATTTGTATATTTTCATTGATAAATGCTAGAAATTGCCTGTTAAAAGGCTTAAAAATGTAAAAACATATTTTGTCTGTTTTTTCTGATTTTTCTTTTCTTTCTGTTTCGTATTTTCTGTGCTTGTTTAGAAACGGCAACAACAACAACAACAACAACAGCTAGTGCAACAACAATATTAACAAACTCGCCGACGAAATCAAAACTTTTAGTTGCAAACGTTCAGCAGAACAGTACACATGAAAAAATCGTGGTTAATAATAGTAATAGCTGTAATAATGCGTCGCGCTTGAAAAATAATCAACAGCCACAAAGTTTTAATAAAAAATCATTTGATAAAGACAGTAATAGAAATTCAGCAGTTAGTTCCGCGCATAATAATAATAAAATTGAGGACAATTGGGTGAGTCATCATCGACCGCATAACAAAATGGTTGCAAAACAGGAAATTGCAATAGAACCAGATGTGCAGGCTGAGAATGAGGAAGATTTTAAATATGGTCCCGGTTTTGTTAGTAAATTAAAGTGCAAATATTTAAGTTTGACACTACGACAAACGTCGGCAAATAAACAACGACCATCTATACTCGATTTGAGACGTTCGACAAGTCTAAATAATTTACTTGATGAAAATGAAGATGATGATGATGATATTGAACAACTTGACGAAGTGACAGACATCAAATTACATGATAAAAATTGCATTAGCAATGATAAAGTATATCATGAGAACTTAAAAAACAACAATCGTAATGGTATAGACAGTCATAAAACAATGACCAATTCATATCCAATACCCGATGCGCCACAACATCAACACATTCGCTCGAGTCGTTCAATCGATAAAAATTTAAATTTAAAACGTGCACGATCAGTTGAAGCAATTTTACGTTACGATCATTCATCCTGGGAGCGTGACATGCAAAAGGATCAATTAATTTACCGTCAAGAGCAACAACAATTTCGTCATAGTATTGATAGTGATAATAGTGACGTTAAAATTAAGTCTCATGATGTTACAATTGAAGATAAAATTAATAATGCACGTGAACGTACATATAACATGCCACCAAAACGTTTAACATCACTTATTGATGATGGGGAAAGGCCTCCCGCTGGCATATGCAAACAAACGATGAGAATTTTTGAGGCTTCCGCACATAAGAAACGTAATTCAGCAACACGACCGATCGGTCAAGAGATTGCAAGTAAAATGGCCATTTTTAAGTGTCAGGAGAAGCCAGCAATAAGTGCGAAAAAACCAAATATTGTACCCCGTACATCTAGTCCGAAGCCAATTAATCATTATAATCAAGTCAGTAACAATACCAGCAGTAGCAGTATCAATAGTAATAACTGTAATAATAGTAATAATCATAATAATGCAATGAATAATAGTGAGAAATATGCTAAATTTACAAAAGAAAAGACAGTGCTGCCGAAACTTGACATAAATATAATCAAGAATAATTTAGAGACAAAATCATCGTCTCCAAATAGTGGTAGTTGGTCACCAGCTGATAATAAGGAATCATATCGTATGCGTAATGATTATTCACCCGTTAATTCCGATTCATCAATATCATCAAGCTCCAATATCATGTCACCATATCGGAACTCAATGTCACCGCCATTTATCAATGAAGGATCATATAAGAAAATATCTGGATCAAATGATCCAACATCACCAATTATATCCTCATTATCAAATAAATTGAGTAATTTACATATGGATGTAACAACGTCAACACCAAAATCATTTAAAAACAATAATCTACTTAAAACCATCGATGATTCAGATATTGATGTGAATGTTGATAAGATTGAGTTGATAAGTGATAACAAAATTAAAAATAATGTGATTGTCGAACTTAAAGGTAGTGAATTGAAAAGTTTAAATGACGATATAAGTTCAGTGACAAAAGTTATAACCAATAATAATAATTTGTCGGGTGTCGTTGCCACTACAGCATCAACAAAAGTGAATTATGAGAAAAATATAACTGAAAATTCTAGTGATGTGGTTAATAATGGTGAATTAAAGACAATTAAGGATAATTTTGTGATTACAAAACCAACAACAAAGCCACCTCCACCACCACCACCAGTACCGGCTCGAAATATTACGGCAATGACAAAAAATAACATAAATAATAATAATAATAATAATAATAATGATAAAAGTTCCTTAAACAGTGATAGTGAGTCATCATCATCATCATTATCATCATCAAATTCAAATACACAAACGACAAAATGGGCAGTTAAGAAGAAGTCATGGTCATCACAAGGCGATGATCAATCATCAAATTCAATTGTATTTAATTTTAGTGATAGAAAAGACGTTCCCGATTATATTGAACATGACGGTCTCATTCTCAGACGTAAGCGTGAATTGCCGAAGGTGAGTTATGTAATATTTAATTGATTTTTTGTACTTTTTTTTGTATGTGTTCCCTTCACAATTGTCTGTTACATTTTTTTTTGTTGTTATCGTGCGGCGATTACGGTAAATCATGGATGCATTGAAATCTCTTACTTCTCATATTACTAATGAATACTGCACACACACTTTTCGTGATTTAATCACATTCATGAAAGACTTTTTTAGCGTATTTTTGAAGATAAGGTAGCTTAATAATACACTTGGTCTGGTTGGTTGGGTGCTGATGAAATCTTCAGTTAATCAGGAATCGTAGGGAGCTCAAATAAGCTTTGTTAGATCAGTTAAGAGACCTAGCCAGAGGTTATTACAACTTAACTATGGATTTAAATAATTTCGATGCGATGATCATGTAGATTTTGATTTTTTGTTGATCTTATGGCTTAAAAGACAATGGTTTTTGTCGTGATGTCCCAATGGACGTTATGTTTTAGCCAATTCTGCACGCTGTATCATGCATGGGTATATCAGTGCAACGTCCTTAGCCACAATTTGTGTGTCGCAAATCACATAAACCGAGATGAAATGACAAGAACTTCGAAAAAGTAGCCAAATTCCAATAGAATTTCTCCGGGATCAAACCCGGGACCTTTGAGGTCGATTTTCCGACTTCTTAACAATTAGAACATTGTTGCACTAAATTTGATAATTAATAGCTACGTTAGGGCATTCTGCAGCTTATGATTGCTTATTGAATGAGTATGCGCCAGACATCTACACTCAATAGATCTGCAGTTTATAGTGGAATCAGAACTAATCCTCCGATGACGCTATTATCAACTTATCGTCTCTAGGCTTCGAATGGAGGATGTGAACCGCGTTTCCACTGCGTATGATTCGAAAAAGAACAAATGGAAAAGTTCCTTTGTCGAGTATCGAACCCATGACCGCTTGGTCGGTACAACAATAATTAGGTAATATAATCAATAATATAATCAAGCTTTTTCAAAAATTTCGAATGAATTCTCATCAATTCCTGATCGCTTTTTCAAAAATGCGCTTAAGTCACTCAGTAAAAACGAGTACATTTTTTTAATTTTTATTTCATACATCGTTAGATGGTTAAAGAAAGAATTTAAGAGAGTAGTGATGAAGAATAAGAAACTGTGCCTTGAAATGGAGAATAAAAAGAAAATTCTTTATTTTTTAATACTTATTCTTACTGCTGCTGCTGTTGCGATTTCCCGTTACGTACATTTCTATAACTTTTATTATTATATATAATATTAATGTATGTATTTGAAGTAATATTACTTAAAAAAAGGCATATTTAATAAGACAATATTGGAAGTAAAAGGAAGACGAGCAGAAATATGAAAATATTCAAATAGATTTCAATACTTTACAATATATCTTATTTAATAGATTCCATTACTTAAATATGTGTACTGTAAATAATATTTTTGTGCCTGATGCAGACCCACACTTAACTTATTTTATGAACCAATTCTTGTTGAATTTGTGCGGTTTGTTTTTGTTCATTTTGAACTGGATAATAAGCCAGTTAATTAAGTGATTGATTGAATTAAATTACTGATTTTCTGGTTGGTTAGGCTATATTTGTTTTTTTTTCTGGGTAGTTAGTGTGATTTATAATTTGATTAACTGGCATTGCTAATGGTCAATGATCTTGATTTGTGGTTTAAACATGTGTTTTAGGGATATGTTGGGTTTCTGTGATAAAATCAATGAATTTCTAGGAATTTTAGTTAAATACTAAATTTATTGGTCTTAAACATCCATAACTGTGATTCATAGCCTTTCTTTGTTGACGTCTGATGCTGCTTCTATCGCTGATTGCCCTTTTACAATCACTAATACCAAATGCTAAACTGGAATTAAACATACACTAGCAATAAAGATGTTTTAGCAAATTTAGTCGCAGAAGATTGCAATTTTGCTACCTGTTTGTCTTTATTTGCCTATTTCTAGATAAATAATCAAGTTTTTATAAGATTTATAGTCCACTTTTTGATACTCTAGCCGTGTTTCTATGAATATGACTTTTGGGATCAAATCCCTTCCAAGAATAAATCTCTATAAATGCAGTCAAATAATTCCGAATTTCTAAATTTGAATTTTTTATGAATAAATTTCCAAGCTTGAAATAGCCTTGACATTTAGGTTGATACCATTGGATTCCGGATTCAGAACTGATGACTTATCTAGATGCCGAACAGCACAAATTCGGTAGCTTACTTACTTACTGGAACCATGCTTCGATAAAGAGCCTGAGTTTCTACAAAACGCCTCCCATCTGACTCTATTGCTGGTCTTATCACAAAGTTTGCACACATTTTACGTCTTTGGATCTAAGTGACATTTTCGGTTACTTACTTCCTTCATTGGCTTAGGCGCACGGTAGGCTTCTATATTTCAAAACCTTCTGCCAGTTCGGGATATTAAGGACTCTTGCGTCCATTTCAACACATGCAATCCAGGAAGACATTTTCGGTTACTCGATCAAAAATCTAGCACCAAGCCTATATGACTCTGACTTGGTGCCTGACTCAATTTGAATTCGGTATCATGCCAGAGCTACTCCAGCTTGTCGCTGGAAATTGAATCGATTAACCAACTTGTGCTATTCGGACTTGAGTCTGGGTAGCATCGTGTGTCTTCCGGATTGAATTATTCAAACTAGAATCAACTTAATAGTTCAATTTTCCTTTAATATTTCATATTGTTTCATACAATAACAAGAATCGATTTTAATTCTTTGAAAGTATTACGAACCTTGGACTTAATACGTAGATGATTGATAAAAAATATGATTAAATTTCCAGATAACTGGTTGACTAAGCGATTGACAAAGTGTCTGACTCACCTGTCTAGCTATTAAAAAATTCTTAATTTGAACTTTTAATTAATTATCATCATAAATTGTGCTAACTATCTTGATAATTTAATAATTGCTCAATTATTTATTTATAAGAAAATAAGTGAGAGTCACAGACGATTCCTTTGAGAAATTGACGACCTTAATAAGTGTCCAATTCTCATGTCGGTAGGTCAGTTACAGCCGCGATTGAATGTCTGCCGAAAATATTCCCATTATTAAAAATATTTTTTGGTACAGGCACATAATATTATACAGCACATAATTCATTCAAATATAGGTCAAACATTTAATTTTTTAAAAATATTTCATCATTTTTCAACCACAGTCAATTACACTGATTGTGTACGGAAATGCGCCTCGTTCACAACATTCATTTACATTCCTAAATGTGCTAATTCTCTTCTTCTTATTCTTCTTTTTTAAATATTCTCGAGCAATAAATAATAAGAAATAGAAAGAAAAGAGCTCTAGTCCAGTAAAATGAACGGTATTTATTAAGTTGAGAGAAATACATGAAGTACATATTGAATAAGAAGCAAGAATATTAAATATTTCATGTCTCGACTGAAAGCGAGAACTTTTTTTTTTTGCTTCTCTCTCTCTGTTCCCCTCCTGAAAAGTTATTTCATACAAGCATGGTCGTCACATGTTGCCAGATTTGCTTCCGTTAGAATTTTTTGTACTTGATATTGCTTGGATGTATTTTGATATGATGTATCAAATGTTTTGGAATGGCTTAGTATGAAGCTGATATGGTAGGACTTCAAAAACGAAGAGTCTCTACAGGAGTCTGGATTCTAGTGATGTCCAGATTTTAATGGATGCGTCTCCACTGGTGGCTGAATTTTAGTGGCGTCTGAAGTTCAATCGATTCTTCTTCTTGGACTTTTAGAATCCGGACTCCCAAAATTCTGTCAACTTTGATCTGAAGCAAAGATTAGAAACTATAGTTATTGCAGTTTAAGACAGCATTGTCCAAACTGTGTGCCGCTGGACCAACTGTATTCCGACGAAATTTCGATCGTGGTTTACTACCAAGATTTAGACAACATTGATCTAAGCAGTAAAGTGCCTTGTTGGTGGAATTAGTACGATACTTGTCTCAAATTTGATGTGGTAACTCGAGTATCGTCGGTTCGAATCCTAGCATTCATAAATTTGTTCTTTTTCGGAAATTTGGATATTTCGATGCTTAATGTACAAAATCAAGCTTAACTTTGAGCTCTGGTCAAAGTTGTATCAAGATACGAGTCAGATACTAGAATTAAAGCGAAAGACAAAGGAAAAAGAGCTTCTAGATTACCTAATAATTAGAATATTGACACAATGGACTTGATAATATTACATTATGTCTAGTGTTATCTAAACTGTGTTTTGTAACACACTAGTGTGCATCTAAAATTCCATAAACCGCGTAACATGTTTAGTTTGGATCATGACTTACTGATAGACTACATGGTGTAGATACACTACATGGTGTGTCATGGCACAAACAAGTTTGAACAATACTGATTCAGTCGCTCAAAATGAGACTGTAAACTTGATCTACCTCACCCAATGAAGGAGGTCTGCTGCATTTAGATGGTGCATATTGAGGATTTTGAAGAGTTCTTGACGTTGGACCTACGGATTATTTGGGATTCGTGACTGATCTTAAATGACGCATACAGTTGGCTCTAACGCTGGCTTCCGTATGCTATCTGTGATATTTTAAAATTTGCAAATTTAGATTTAAAGGCCTTAAATGAGACCTTAAGATTAGGCTTCACATAAATATGAACAATACAGCCCCAAATATTTCAATATCCACTAGACATCATTCTCAATCAATCCCCGATATAAAGTAAAGAATCAAAAAAATCGATATTGATAAGAGCTTAGTATCAGAACTGGAAACAAAAATATACATACATGAATGAATTGAATGTGTTGAACATTAAATGTGTGTATGCTCTTATTGATAACAGCACCATTACATCGCCAAACAACTTTGTTTTTGTTGTTGCTGCTGATGATGATTCAGATCATAATATATGGACGGTCATTAAGTCCTTATTTTTTCTAATTATTGTCGATGCTCTGTTTCTGTTAGAAATGTATTAAAACGGGATCGCATTAAAAATTTATGTCTTTTTTGCTCATTTATTAATAATGCTTAAATATCTGAGAAATTGGGTGATGATTACTCTTTTACCCTCAAAAAACAGAATTGATGATAATAACATGAATTATTAAAAGTCATGAGCATGTATGCTGCATGAAAGTAAATAAAATTCGACACAAAAGAAGTAGGTAACATCGAATTTCACTGTCGCATACTTGCACTATTGTCAATTTTCTCTTTTTAGCGGATTTGTTTTGAAATAAAAATTGAGTTGTTTATGTTTTTTGTTGTTGTAATTTGATGGAGTTTGAAGAGTAGTTAGATAATTTGAGTCTGGATGTTACTTGTATTGATACTGTAGAGAAAGTGAAAATTATGATTCTTTTTTATTGTTGTAAAATTGGGGTCTGGTATTGTGTGGAAAAATGTTTTATTTGTGATATTTATTACAAAGGGCTAATTGGACGGCCATACTAAATATTGACTAAAGCTCCATGTCGAGTAAATTTTAATTTTTCATGCAAATTTGAAGATAAGTTGGAAATTAATTTAAATGAACCTTTAGCTATTTAGATCAATAAGATCCAGAGATGTACTAAGGCGTTTCTCGTTATTTGACCATTAATAATTCACCAGGCCATCGCAGTCAGTAGATCTACAGTTTACAATAATATTAAAATCACTCCAATCAACAAAACAATGAAGTCAAATTAAATGGAGTCAAACGATTGTCGTCCTCAGATGGCGAATTCTAAAAAAATTGCTCTGGAGCTCTGCTGTCGAGTTTCCATGTAGTCAAAATGTTTGATATGTATTACACTAATGTTAGGAGGAATATCTTGGAATATTAGAGTAATTCCTAATTTCTAGCAGTTTAGGACTTTTTCAAAGCAGTTAAAACCCTTAAACATTTCTGTTAATTGGCTTATTTAGCAAGAATGGGTGACTGAGGGTTAAAAACCATTCTATCCTTCTTGAAGAATTCATTGAGGGAATTCATCAATTTCATAGGGTTTCTGAACTCATTTTATTTCAAATTATCAGATTGTTTATAATTTTAGTTTACATTTGTCATAGATAATATTTGACATTCAATATCTTGACAGGTCGAAAACTAAATTTAATGGAAAATTTTCAAAGTTATAAATAAATATAACAATTGATGACTATAGGAGACTGAATCTACTCACTGAAAGGGAATATAAGAAGCTTTATATTCACAAGAATCAAAAATCGTGAATTTCGAAACAATTTTTTTTTATTATTTTTCAAAATTGAATTAAAATTTAATTTTTCACAATCAAAATTACAAAACGCCGGTCGATTTATTTACGATTTGTTTTATTTCTTGAATAATTTCAAAAAATATTTTCTTTTCTATTGACCAACATTTCAATTGAAAACAAAATGATGATTTCCGACGATGATTACTTAACCTTTTCGGTCATGATTAGACTTTATGTTTCCACAAATGTTTCAAAATAGTAAAGGAATTGCAATGAAATATTTTTATTGGTTTAAAGAGCGAAATTCACCTTGAAGCTTTAATTTTGTTTTTATGTCCAACAATTCAGTCGAAAATCCGAAAGATTTTTTTATCAATCACATTAAATTCTTCAAGAATTCTAAATGAATCCAATCAGCACAGCGACTATCTCAACATTAATTTATTCATTCCTTTTTATCCGATCGCAATTTTAAGCGTGTGCGCTTTATAGAAAAGTCATAAAGTAGTAAAAATTGATGATCAATTGCTCCTACTGACTCATAAAATATTGCTTCAAAGCTTCTCTTTTTGCTGCTTGTCGTATCTACATTTTCCATCATTTTCTCATTCATAGTAAATTAGATAATTCAATGCGTTATCAGACCTTAGAAATCTTAAATCGATTTTTTTTGTGTTCATTCGTTCTCTTCGTCTATTTATTGCTATAGAAATTTTTTTTTTGACATTAGCCCTGAAATTGAAACGCGGATGGAAACAACAACAGCGAAAAAAAAATTGTCGAAATAAAATGAAGAAAAACGTTTTCTTTTTATTTCAACTATGGTAGTTTTGTTTGGGATTTTTTACAAAAGAAAGTGATAATGTTGGTGGTTTGTCTGTCTGTACTCTGGTATCCAAATAGTACAAATTGGTTCATCGATCAACAATCTGGATCTAAACTGGCGTGATTCTATCCTAGTGCCATATTTGATTTGATTTAACACCATTTTAGAGTCACCCCGACCTCAGACTTGCAGATTGGCTAATCGATTTGTTCTATTCTGGTTAAGAAACAAAAAAGGCCGTCTTGGCATTGTCAAATTTTTTTTGTCAATTTGACGATTTGCCGTCCAAAACCAAGAGTTCTTGATACTGGCACCAATTCTTCTCGGTCTGACTCTTGACAGTTCTCAAAAAATATCGAGACACGTGAGTAACTTCTCTTGTAGACTCAGTCCTGGAAACGTTCTTGGCCACGATTTTGGTGTCAAGAATTTGTCAAAGCCAAAACTTTGGGAGTCTCAATTTTAGTCTCAGTTTGGATGTTAGTCTCAGTCTCGATTTCGAAGATTTACCAAAAACGAGCCTCCAACAGAAACCTGCTTTGTTGTCTCAATTCCGTTATCGGTCTTGGTTGAGATCTCGAGAATTTCTCGAAACTGAGACTTTGGGAAACTCTAATGTCTTCGGTAGACATTCGGCATTGTGTCATCGTTTAGTTTATCCTCACATCTATCCGTTTTCAATGTCAATTTTAAATTGAGAAACTAGAGTCACTAATAAAGATGGGTTTTTAAGAGTCAGTATGAAGGCTGGCTGGCTAACTTGTGATTCTTCGAAAATTTTCCTAAATGACCTAATAAGAACCTGATATTTCTGTAACATTCCGAAATGTTTTTTTATCAATTTACTTATTTGTTCATACGCATGGTTGTCATGCAAGTAATACATTTTGCTGTCACGTGTCTAAATAATGATGACACGCTAATGTCAATGACATGACAAATCAGATATACACATCAATCAGTTGACAGAACAACACTATTTTGTTATCTTCGCTGGAAAGCAGACAGAGAGCAAATAAAATCGACTTGAATCTGGTCTGAGACCGAATTTCATCGAATCTGGCATGGGGTCATGGTGGTCTGGGACGGATTATTAGCATTTTCCATACAATTGCATTTGAATTACAGACAAAAATGCCATTTCAGTCTAAAATGCGCCTTGATCTTCATCACTTTCAACTATTCACATCCATACTCAGTTTATTTTGAATTTGAATAATCCACGATACAAAACAATGCTCAAGTAATGTTCAAGCATTTTCAATTTTTAACGAGGAAATGCTCGATAAAAAGAAATTATATGCTTCTTTTCATAAAACTTACTGTAAATTTTTTTCTGAATTAAAATGAAGTTCTTTATGTTGATAATGAAGCACTTCTATTATTTTTCGGAGCCGATTTCATACTTTAAGTACTAACTATTTCATGACTTGTGAAAGGGAAACATATCATTATTATCAATTTATAATTTTAAGCTCCAAAATCCAAATAATTTCATATTCTTTGTATTTGTAATTTTTTTGTTTCAGCCAAATGAATCTGGTTTCGTGCTATTGGGTGATCTAACGCTAGATTCATCAACAGATCCAGAAGATCAATATCATATGGTAAACTATTTGATTATTAACTCATAAATTACAGACTAACTAACTAACAATTTGCATGAAAAATGGAATTTTTTGGAACATATTAACAGACATGGAGAAGTCAGTGTGTTTTTTTGAACTGTAACATGTTGTGTACTGTTTTGTGATACTTACATACTTCGTGTGGGTCCTTATGTGTTTTTGGCTTGTTTTTGTTGTTATGAGAATGTTGACCTCAAAATACATAAATGAGGAATTTGAGGCAATTAATTTTCTTTTGAACATGACTTTTGAGAGACATTTTGGGTTTTGGAATTGAGGACTGTGTGTCTGGTGTAGTTTGTTAAGGTAGAGCAGTTTTATTGGAATTGGCAGGAATTTTTTGAATTTTTTTGAGATTTTTGGGATTTTATCGAGATTTTTGGGATTTTATCGAGATTTTATTGAGATTCTTGGGATCGAGACGGAGAACGAGATTGGAATCGCGACTTATAGTTGATTCTTCGAAGTTTCGGTGTCGACAAATCTCAATACCATAAGCTAACGACCAAGGCTCTTCAAATCATGTCCTCGTTCTTGAAATTCCTCAGTATTGACAGAAATTTGTCTGATTCATTCAATTCCTCAACATCAAAAACCCAAACAGTTCACCAAAATTACACAAAAATTCCTAACACTCACAATGACGCATAAAATTCCACCAACATTAGACATTAACATAAATAAAAAGAATTGACAAAACCACAAAAAAGTGTCACAAAACATTCAACAAAGTTCATTTTATTACGAAAAATATTCGCAAAGTATTTTCATTCCTAAAGAATTTTGCAGTAAATTCTTTTGAAATTTGATAAAAGGCAACTCGTATTTGATTACAGTAGAATTCATTTTTATGATAATAAAATGTCATAAACAATAAAAAAGAAGTTATTTTTATAATTTCAGTGAATGACATTAAGTAAGAATGTTTATTCGTCTTCTAAAAATGTCTTTTAAATGCTTTAGTACAGTATTATGTCACATTTTGTTGTATTTGATTTGATTACGATTGAGTGGCATTTGAAATTGAGTTGTTGGTTGTGGTAGTCATGGAAGTAGTTGTAGAATGGAATTTTTGAATATTAGTTGGTATGATTGAGGGATTTAATGAATTTCCACCAGAACTCGTATTTTGGATAGAACTACTCGAATTTTGTGAGAATCCGAGTCGACTCAAGTCGACGTTTCCATATAAAATCCGAGTCGACTTTGAATTCAGATTTCAACTTTTTATGGCTGAGGCTCTCACTATTCTCACATAGAATAGAGAGTAATTTTGAATCCGTCAAAAGCATTAGGCACTGCAATTGCTGATCTGTTGTACGATCACTGTTATTTTAAGACGAGATTCCTACTTCCCACTTAGTAACTAATTAATATTCATTGCTTTTTAAAACATAAATTGCGGTCGCTTTTGCTTTAAATGACAAGTTGCTTTGTAATGCAGCTTAATTAGTTTTTCCTAGACAGAGTAAGAAGTTGACTAAGATTTGGAATGAAGAGTCAGAATTCGATTAAAACTTGGAATGAAAATTTGAACAAAGTTGACTCAACTCTTCAATTCAAGTTGATTCAGATCTTAAAATCAAATCGGATTTTGGTTGGAAAAGTCAATTTGAGTCGAGTCAATTCAATATGAAATTCGAATCGACTAAATTCCAGCTCTAGTGTTTCTAAAATTCCCTGGCTCATTCAATCCAATCATAACAGGCAAAGAGAATGCTTTTAGGTTCAGAAATAACACTACGGTGCCTAAAAGCGGTCTATAAGCGGACTATAAGGGCATTAAGCTTACTTATTCTCTTCCTTCGCTAGTTGGACATACCAATTATGATCCACCACCTTTCATTGGTGTTGCTTAAAGCTAATTCTATCGTTGTCCATCCCTTTGTTAGTTCCTATGCCAAGTTCAATACTGTCTCAATCAACAGACTCTTTTCATAAGCTCTTCCGCCACCTACGAGATCTCTTGCTGTCTATAGCTTCACTATCTATGCTCAATGTCCATCTTACACCCCGACGTCATTACAACCTACCCACCAAAAAAAAAAACCATGTCCAAAAAACACCTGATCAACTCACATTAATTGCTAAAAACACAATTCCATCAATCACTCGATAACATTTATGGGGTTTCGGCAAATATGAATTGAAATATTTTTATACTTTTTTACCAAAACTGTCACGAAATGATAATAATTTACTTGTCGTATATGTCACATTACTACCGTTTCACATGTGTTGTCTGACTTTCGCAACTTGTTGTTTTTTATTTTATCGTGCAAAAATTTGTTTTAAGCTCATGACTAATTTTGTAAATTGTTTTGTGGCACGTGAAAGTTGGAGTTGATGGGTTGAGTTAGAGTGAATGTAAGTGAGTGGATTAGGATGTGTAGTTAGAGGATATAAGCGGATATTAGAGTTTTATCTTGTACAGGCATGGATTTGATTGAATATACTCATGATTATGGTCATTTTAGTGAGTCTGCTCATTGTTTGTAAAGGAATTAGGGCTTAAATCATCCAAAAACTGCAATTCCACTTCCCAAAAGTCTTGACTACATCCCTGAAATCAATATTTGATCGATATGAACAGGAACTAATGAACTCTAATGATAATCTGTATTAGCAACTTTAATAATAAAAATCTATTAATGAAATTTCTTAACCTTGAGACAATTCACAACTCCTGACTTATGAATTAGCAGCAGCTCAACATTCAGGTGGTCGATTTTTGCAACAAAATCTTGCAAAAATATCAAACTAATTATTAATTTTTTTCATATATTGAAATCACAAAATCTGATTATTTTCCTACATTTGTTGCAAGATATAAAAGTCTGACAGCTTGCTACCACAGCAACGACCTTAAACTGCTTTTTATTTATCATATTATTGTCTCTGCATATGTTTCAAAAAAGCCTCCATATTGGAATAAAATCTATAAATATTTATTAATTCCGTCTCACAAGTGCATATCAAATTAAGTAACGATTATTCTTGTTTTTCTACTCAATCTAGGGTCCTGCCTCACCTTGTGATGTCGAATTTGAGAATGCAAATGTCATACCAAACGGCAAATCGAGTATAAGAACGCGCGTTAAGGAAGTAAAGGTAAGACTTTTAGTATCAATATTTCATCAACTTTGTTGTAAGTGATTATGCAGTTTCTTACAAACCATTGTTGGAATTGTTTTTTTTGTGTTTTGTATTTTTTTTGCGTGGTGTAATTTTCTTTTGAAAAATTATGAAGTAATTTTTAACAACTTCTTGTTTATTATTTGCTTAATTAAATAACGAATGAATTAACTTTTTTTCTCTCTGTTTGTGTACACTTCCATGTTGAGCGATGAGTTAGTTTAGCTGTAAATGTGAACTTTTTTGTGGGTCTATAGCCGTGCTAAGGCTTCCCGAGGTCTCAAACTTAACAAAATTTTGAGATTCCAGATTCTGGACTTCCCGGATAATCTCGGTCTCAGTATCGGGATGGGAACCCTTATGTTTTAGTGATAAGCTACGATTAAATCTTGGAAGCCATGTGGTTCATGACATTTCCAAAAAATGTTGGCAGCACACTAGTGAGTCATGACACACTGGGACTTAGGGTTAGACAACAATACGGTCTTGAGAGCGGTATAAAGCTGTTTTTGGAAATATTAAAGGTTCTAAATATTTTCAATTGAATTTGGACGTACATAGGCAGATTCTGTTTATATGTTGTTGAATCTGAGTAATTTATGCACGATTCTATTCAGAAGCATAACTGGGAAGAGAAAATGGGCAAATTGAGGAATGACCCTAAAATAGCCCCTCAAAATACCCCTACTTTTATACAAATCTTCTTTAGGAGGGGGTTCTACACGATATTTTACATAAGAATCTGTACATAATCATTGTAGTCATAAATGATGGCTTATTAAGACCTATTCATGTCCAAGAACGCTTCATATTCGCTCTTGAGAGTCTGTCCCTATTCAAAAAATGCATACAAGTCCACACCCCTGACACCCATGAGTCATGACTAGTATATATAAAAAAATAGAATATAAAACCACACACGAGCAATAAAAATCAACTAAAATGTACAATTTTCTCATTATTTTTTAGTTGTAGTTTATTGAGTATTTGATGCCATGCTCAAATTACTCAATCAGGTCGTCGTGCATTTTTTTTTTTTACAATTTTAAATATTTTTTTTCGTCACACTCCATGAACGAAAATTCTCTGTAAGCTAATTGGAGAAATTTAATGAAACGTAAATAGACTTCCTTATTGGAGGAACTAAAAATCATCAAAATAATGACGTAAAATTGATTGAATACTTCATCAATAACTTTAGACAGATAAAAAAATTCGATATTTTTCACAGAATTTGATAAAGAATTAAGTTCAGTTTAATTCCGGAATCCATTTATCAGCACTATAAACTTGTGTTGATAAACAAAATTCCGCTTTTGTTGCCTTTATTTTTAACATTTTTTTTGATGAGTCAAAAGAGCTTCAAATTTATGGAATTTTAAATTATTTGCATAATTTTGTTCATTTCGGTGACTCAAGGTGAGTTCTTTCTACTTCAGCGATTCTCGTGAGTTTGCTTTATTTGCTGAGAAGTTTTTATATTTGCAATTATGAATCACAGAAGCGCAATATTTTGTGTATTCTTGAGTTTTATTGAAGGAATTAGCATTTCAATCTAGATTTGTTAGGCAAATTTGGTTGTGGTTAATGTCCACGTGAGCGTCAATTAAGTGGTTTGTTGGCTATGAAGCTATATTGTGATACTGAAGATCAGAAGCGTATCCGGAAGGTACACGGCGTAGAAGTAGTTGAAAATCTGGTCTTAGGACGACTCAACTCTGGGATGAGGCTGGAAATCATAGAATTTGCCAGAGTCACACTGGCTTGTACCATATTTTCGGTAATTTCTACGACGTAAATTTGAGATTATTTCGTGATTGATTCACGCTGTCATCCTCAATTCCCTCCAATCTCGACTAATCTCTTCAGTCCATCTAAAGCATCTCTGACTCTAAAATATGCAACATTTCACCTTGATCGTCTAAAATATTGTGCAATATCTCCAATATCATATCCATTGTGCATCTTCATAATATGCAATCACCACAATAGTAAACAACTGAAGTAGACCACCAGACAAATAGACGGATGTAAAACATCCGTTCATCTTACTTTTCATCCAGTCTACTTACGGCCATTGAAAGAAAACCTTAAAGTAACTTATCCGTTTCTTCTTACAATGTTATCCATAATGACTGATGTTGAAATATGCTGCAAAAAATAGTGATTATAAAGTACTGTATAGATACAGGAATCATACATGAATTGCCATACGTTTTAAAATTCTTTAAATTATATCTGTGTACGAAAATAACAAAAACAAACATGCGTGGCGAATCTTTATGTATGCTCGTATCTTTTTACAGTTTTGAATTATTCTTCGAGGTTTTTTTCGTACTTTTTTTTTGTGTGTTTTTAGCAATAAGAATCTGGTTCATGGTCGCAAACTAAAAATTGATGGATTTTACCTGAACCTTTTACTTTTATTGTTGTATTTACCTCACCGGTTAGCTAATATTTGCCAATTTTTTCCCGTGAAGCTACTTCATATTCAGATCATAAAATTTCCAAAGTTAAAAAAGAAAGAAAAAAAAAAGAAATTTTCTTGCGAAAATATTAGTTTGATGAGAAATTGATGAATGGCAAGCTTCTTTTGTTTCTTTTCAAAAAAGGAAAGAAGAGGAACAACATGAAAATCAAACTATGAATTTTTAATGCATTAAAAAAGAATACCACAAATGCCTTATTTGAATTTCATATCAATGAGACGTGCAAAAATCGCAAAAATATTATTTTTTTTATGTACATGCAGACACGGTATGAATAAATTGGGGAAAGGAAAAGAAATATAAAATGTTTTTGGTGATCATATTAGGAGGGGTTTGTTTGGGTGTTGTGTAACGTTTGGTGTCCATTTTATGCCTTTATGGTCTTTCTGAAGTTGATTTATTTAGTGATGGTACTACGGTTAAAGGTAGGTGTACTAGGAATACAAAATTTACTAGGTGTACTAGGTATACTAGGTGTATCAGGTGCACTAGGTGTACCAGGTCCACTAGGTGTATCAGGTGCACTAGGTGTACCAGGTATACTAGGTGACCTGGGTAAACCAGATATACTAGGTGTACTAGGTGTACTAGGTGTATCAGGTGTACCAGGTGTGCTGGGTGTACAAGCGTTCTAGGTATTCCTGGTGTACTGAGTAAACCAAGAGTATCATGTGTTCCTCTACTGTATCGTACCACTAACGAATGGTCTTTCTAGTCTTTCAAGTCTTTCTAGTCTTTCTAGTCTTTCTAGTCTTTCTAGTCTGCCCTTCTTACCTGCTTAATTCGTCGGTCGGTCAAATTAGTTATGAATCATGGACTTTCTCAGTTGGTGCCTTAAACTGGATCTATCGATGGCTGTCCTTTGCCAATTGCCCATGACCAAGTAGAGAGGTACGCCGCTGGTACGGCACAATGGTACTCCTAGTATGACAAAGTGGTATATCTGATCCGCATACCAATGATGTATCTATACCATACCATCCACTTTCTGCCTTTCTTCTTACCTCATATCAGTCCCACAATCTACTTAACATTCCCATAAACCAAACCTCATTCACAAACCATCCCTTTAATGCGGCAAAAAAACATTATTTTTGATTAGAAATCATATATAGGCACGACCTATAATTATACAAACAATTATAATTGCGTTTTTGTGCTCGATTGAGAGAATTTCGATTATTGTGGGAAATATCAAATATGATAGGTATGGTAATAAATTTTTACAGGCTTTGTAATTTAGTTTTATGCGGAAAAAAAATATACAGCAAGTTTGTAATGCGTTGATAAACAAGTGTGACGTAAAATAATTAAAAAATTCATTTATTTAATCAAGTCGTTACATTAGCGAAAATAAAATAAAAAGATCATAAAAAATAAAAGTTGAATCTATAAATCAGGTCAATTTTCTTGGTAGATAAAACACCTATCACTGCTTTGCAGATTGAAAGTAAATTAGAGTCGAAATGGCTATTACATGATGTGATTTATGACGCATTTAGTTAGGGTAGAGAGAATTTGGTGTGAATTATTGATGACTTTTTTGGTGATTCATAATTTTTGATGATAATTTCTTGGATGAAAATTCAGATTTTTCTTGGGTAGTTGATTTTGTGATTTTTAATGGGTTTTTAAAACGATTTTCAACACAATCTTGGATATGGTTTTGAAGATTTGAGAGAATTTTCATGAATGTGTTGATGTTTTAGCTGAATTACAGCATGCATCTCGATGAATGAGTGATAAAGTCCTAAAGACATGCAATTTGTTAATAATGCAAAGCAACATCGGTTCGATTCCTAAAAACTCAATTCCCAAAAAATCAAAAATTTGAAAATGCCAGGTTTTGCTTGCATTTTATGTTATTTAGATGCGTAAACCAGCATTTTCTGATCAAACCATGAAAAAACCCTAAATTTTTTAAATTTAGCAATAGCTAGTCATACTGAGCATCAAGAATCTCATTCTTCACATTACTCAAATGGTTCTTGATGCCGCAATACTGTGTCAATCATCATTTTATCCCCTAAAAATGACTAAACTAACCTCTGATCATGTCAATCAACTTTGAATGATTAAAAATAAGTCCTAAGTTAAGATGATGCCTGATTCGAGAGACACAATTCGTTGAACCGCATTGTTGCCGTAAAATGTGTCGAAATCACCCATTTCGGTACCTTCAGGTCTACTTCCAGTCTTCCATTAATACGACGACGAATTATTGCCTTAGAGAGTACGTTGAGCTGTCTGAATAACTTAAGAATGTTTTGATTTATTCCAAAAGTATCGTGACATAGACCCGATTTATCCAAATGTCATGAATTATCCCCAATAATTCCAAAAAATCATCTAGCCACCCCACTTAAATCCCATTAAAAACTCATAAATTACTATCTCACAATTCAAGATAATCTATATTAAAAATGTAAATGTTCTCTTAAGTGGCGCTAAGTTCCTCTCACTTCCAAGAAAATTACTTTTCTAGACGCCACATCTAAAGCCATTTCAGCCGACTTAATTCCAATGAAATTATATTTCGTGTAAAATAAAGTGTGTAAATGTAACCGACTCACCATAACTAAAATATGCTAAAAATACTGATAATATTCACATACGATGTGAATCGATAATTAAAAAAGATTTCAGGCAGAAGCAATAATGAAAAGAGACTAAATGAGCAAGAAGACAAAGACTCTTAAAGGGTATTACATAACAATCATTACCAAATTTTCCATCAAATGATAATAAAAATTCCTTCACGCCATATTTCATCATTAGTTGGAAAGCATTCATTATGTGAGAGCCATGCCATATTAAAAATAGAGCTGAGTTTGTAGGATTTTCGTTGACCATGAAATGTCATAATAATTTTTTTTTCTTGCTAGTCAGAATTGCTTGCCTTACTAAATTTTGGTGCATCATTCTTAAGGGATGTTGATGGTGTTGTCTGTATTTTGGCTGTTGGTCAGACGGACTGAGAGTTGCACTGATAGCTGCACCAAAATTTAGGCTGACAGACGGGTTGACAGTAAGACTTATAGACGGATTGACCAACAGACTGCTAGACTGGTAGGAGGACTAACAGACGGATTGACAGTTGGACTTACAGACAGACTGACAAACGGACTGACAGACAGACTGATAGTCGGACTGATAGACGGATTGACAATCGGACTGACAGACTGATTGATAGTCGGATTAAGAGACGGATTAACAGTCGGACTGACAGACGGATTAACAGTCGGACTAACAGACGGATTGATAGTCGGACTGACAGACGGATTAACAGTCGGACTAACAGACGGATTGATAGTCGGACTAACAGACGGATTGATAGTCGGAGTGACAGACGGATTAACAGTCGGACTGACAGACGGATTAACAGTCGGACTAACAGACGGATTGATAGTCGGACTGACAGACGGATTAGCAGTCGGACTGACAGACGGATTAATAGTCGGACTGATAGATGAACTGACTGTGAGCCAATCCGCTGGCCTGTTGATTTGCCTGACTGTATGTGCACCAATATATTGGTCTTTTAGTCTGTCAAACAATGATCTCCACCATATTCAAATTACATCCATACAAACTGCGCTCAAAATCATTTAAAACTGTCCATAACTCTACCATCATTATTGTTGGTATAAAAGAAAATGCTATCATCATCACCTCATATCATATCATAATAGCAAATGACTATTTCGGCACTTCATTCCTCTTTCCACGCCAACAAAAAGAAAATCACATTTTTTTCCTTCTGTAGAACTCTCGCCAACATCAACTTCATAATGACAAAAAAAGGCGATTCCTTTTGTAAATCTATCTCTGTCTCGTCCAACCATTCAGGCTGTGGTTAAATTGGCGGGTCATGTTTTGTCTATCTGTCTACGACTCTCTGACTTTATTCTCTTATCTGCTGCTGCTGCTGTTTTTTTTTTTTGTTCTTCTCGCTTACTGGCGTGAAAAATCACCGAAACGTAAATGTCTCGAAGGAAAGAAAGACAGAAAAAAAAGGCACAAAATGTCAATGAGCTCATGATGATGTAACTTTTTGTCGTTACTGTTGTTCTTTTTCTTTTTTTTGTGGTTACGTCTGTTTTGTGGGCTTTTTTTTTGCATTTTATTTTTTTTTTGTTGCTCTCGACAAATAATAAATAACCAAATAGTCTACAAAAGTGACCAAAAATGGGACGCTTTAACTTTATTGGGCTGTGAGATTGTGTGAGTGTAATCTGATTATTTCGGTACCGTGCTATGACATTTAGTAAAATGCTTGTACTGATTTGAAGTTTGACCTTAGATATTTTTAATGTCATTTTGTGTGAATGATTCGATTATGCTTTTTTGGGTTGATGTTTGGGGATATTCAGGCTGATGTTGCAGGCTGATGATTATTTTGAGGTTTTAGGTGCAATGCCACTTTATAATTTAATAATTTGATAGGATTGTGGCTTTTAGTAAACCATTCATTGCGTTCCAGTACAGCATTGCCTAAACTATGTTGCACAACATGCTAGTATGTCGCTGTGACATTGCAGTTGTGTCATGACAACATCAGCGACACACATGATCTTCATTAGATAATATTGACTTTAGTTCTGTTCCTTGTAACATTATATTATGTCGCTGTGACATTGCAGTTGTGTCGTGACAACTTCAGCGACACACATGATCTTCATTAGATAATATTGACTTTAGTTCTGTTCCTTGTAACATTCTATTATGTCGCTGTGACATTGCAGTTGTGTCGCGACAACTTCAGCGCAATACATGATCTTCATTTGATAACATTGACTTTAGTTCTGTTCCTTGTAACATGCCAGTATGTCGCTGTGACATTGCATTTATGTCACGACATCTTCAGCGACACACATGACATTCATTAGTTAATATTGACTTTAGTTCTGTTCCAAAAAAAAAGGAAATCAGCCTATTAAGCACCAATTTCACACAAATCACCTCCTTCATGCCACATTCTCACTGTCAATTTATTAAAGGCGACACTTTTTTGTGTGTATGTTTAACTTAGCAACATTAATAGTCAATGTCTCACCAAATTTATTCAAGAATTAGTTCAAAGACACATTTCGTTACCCCTTAGAAGGTTATTTACAAATGTATCAAAAAAAAAGCAACAAAAGGCTGAGAGAGAAAGTGAAAAAGGAAGAAGACAATGTTTGGTCGAGACAAATAATTTGTTTTTCTTCTTCGTCCCCACCGTCCTTCATCGGGTCTCTCCCCTCACTTTTTTTTATTTTAATAAAACATTCAATATATAAATAAATCCTAAATCAACAAGAAGGCAGCAAGAAAAAAAAGTTGAGTGAAGGAGAGCTTAAAAGAGAGACGAGAAATGAAAAAAAAAAAAGTTTTACTTTAATTTCTGTAATGTTGCTTACCAGACAGTATGCTTTAAAAATGTGGAGGGTTGGTTGGGAATGACGTCTGGTGTTTAGAAATTGGAGCATGTAGGACTTGTTGTTGGTACAGAAATAGTTGAAATTAGCAATTTTTTGAGGTTTGGGATCCAAATTGTAACTTGATGTCAGATGATGGGATTGCCGATGTCCTGACTAATACTCCTCGGTCCTGAGAATCGATATGGACCGAGACTTTAGGAAGGTTTGGTCAAACGCATAACCAGGGTGCATTTTGGAGTCAAAATCTCTCGCAATTTTAGCAAATTCCTCAATTTTCTAATATTTTTCGTAAAGTATAGTCCAAGTTCAGATATTTGTCGTATTCTAAATGCACAAGCCTGTTGTACCTGATGTCTGTTGTACCTGTTGTATCTTAAAGTGTCTGTTAGACCTGTTGAACTCACAAACATTGAGTTGTACTCTTAATTTTGTTCAAGTCTTTAAACCGGCACTTCACTGGCACTTCACATCAATTATGATCCATGGCCTCCCTGACATGACGCCGGAAGCTGGCTCTATCATTGACTTTCATCTGCTAATCTCCAATACCAAATGCAATACTGTTTCCATCGACAGCTTCCTTCCAAGAGTTCTTTGGTCGGCAAATTTTAGAAATCGTTTACATTTTTTTCACTGGGATCGAACCCGGGACCTCTGTGTCGATTTCCCGACTTCCTAACCAACTTGACCATTGCCGTTTTTCCGCTGCTTAGACATCATTTACAAATGAACCCCAAAAAAACAAAAATTCTCATTTTTTTATGCTGAATTTTTCATTTCATTCCCCCATTTTCGCTTGATTCAGCAAGACAGGCAACAAGCAAAATAAAAAAAAAATCAATCAGGTTAAACGACATTTTCATAAAGTTTATGAAGCACTTAGTTAGTTATGTTTGTTGTTGTTTCGTACACAAAACATCGAGCATAGAGAGCGCAAAGAGAAATTGCATAATTGATAAATGGTTCCACTCGAGAGCACTTTTGTTCAAAATCAACACTATATGAACAACGACCATATAATAAGAGTAAAACAGTATTTTTTATTTCTACATTATGACTAGAGCATTCAGAAGAAAAATTTGTTGTTTTTGTTGTAATTTTTTTTTTTTGATAAAAATCTACCGGATGTGGATGACTAAAACGCATTTTTTTCAGCTGGAAATTGGAAGTTTATTTTTTATGGATTAGATTTGTGATAAGGAAAATAAATTTCAAGGTTGATTGATAATTTTATGGGATTTTTCCGGTTATTGATTTATGAGGTTTGACATATTGATAAAGGCAGGGATAACAAAATAATATTTTTTTAGGTTTTTGTGTTGATCTTGATTAGCTTTATTGCAACTAAAGTAATTTGTTGAAGACTGAAATAATTTATTAATAATACTTGCAATATCTACTTTTTGGGGATGTCATATTTAATGAAGGGTATATCTCTAAGGATGTAGCCTAACTACCTGCAAGGACTAGAGCCGGAACTGTTTCAGATTATTGGAAAAATTTAAAACTACTGAAAAAAATTGCAAGAAAAGCAAAACTAGGATTCGTTTTCAAAATATATTGGATTTTGCACACTTGAGCTTGTTTTACTGGTATTATTGAGCAATACTAAAGAATTAAGTTTATTCAGACTATGATTAATGTCAGTTTAAGAGTTCCTACACAACTGACAATTCCAGTCCAGGCTGTGATATTATTGCAAGTTGAATAAATTTCAAATTTGTTACTATGTTGAGGTACGATCGGCTAATAACAGCCAGTTTTAACTAACAAAAAATTCCTAAGAAATTAAAAACTTTTACTTTAGCAATGCTGAACTTTTTTGATTAAAACCCGGAAGGCACAAGTTGAAATGTCAAAATTCTAGAAATTCTAGTTGTTAATTCTCATTTTTGGCTGTTTTGTGCAATCTGCAAAAAATCCTAATTTCTGGTTATAAACCTAAGACTGCGTCAAGATGGAATGATGTTTCGCGGATCTTACTAATTAATAATTATCCTTAATTCTAAGACATGCTTTAAGATGGAACAGATAAAAATATTATGACATAAAACCAGAGATCGAAGTCGCTTAAGTCGCTTAAGCCGCCGTCGACTAAACAATCAACATCTTCGATCTCTGCATAAAAAGTATACTGTTTTCAAATTAACAGTTCTATGATACTTGAGAACCAATGGCATAAAATTAATTATTAGACAATATTTTGTCTGAGAAGTATACCATAAATCTTATAAGAATGTCTAAAACATAGACAATGAAATAAATTAGTCAAAAAGAAGTCTATCCAAGTGCCAATAGCAATTAATTTCAAATTACCACCAATTTCAACACTCACGTAACAAACATCATCCCATGAACAAGTCTAAAACATTAAATTTTCCATAACTCTCCATATTTAACGTCTAAATCTAAATTTTTTCGGTTGAATTTCAATTTTTCTCGTATATTAAAAATAATTATTTATGGAAGTAAATGAGAATTTATGAATGGATATAAAAAAAATAATTCCCATAGACACTAGCATATCATTTGATGATTTTGAATAGTCAATAACTTTAATATGCAGCCAAAAGCAAGTGTTTTTGAACTTTTTTAATAAATGTTTCAACTGAATAAATTTTCCATCCACAGCTGTTTACATGTGTTTGTGTTTAGAAAAGTGTTGAATTCCGTTTGTGCCATTTTTTCGGTTCTCTCAGCATTAATTTTTTTTTGTTTTTCTGCTGTTGTTGCTGTTTTGTTCGCATGAAGCAAGCTTAACACAATACAATGTTGTACAGCAACGGAAAAAAATATTCATTCTTTATTTTTAAGTTGAATAGACGCATTTCGCGCCATACCCGAGCAGCACAGTACAGCGAAGCTCCTTTGAGCTCCGTCCGCTGGAAAAACAGCTCAAAATCAGTCGTCTTGCTGCCGTCAAGGCAACTTGTCATCTCACCGTCAATACAGCGACTAGACGGCGACATATCAGTCCCCCACCAAACACCCTGCACTCCTCGGGACTGTCACCAACTTGACATCACCATTGTTGATAATGCAAGCCATTTAATTGATGACAAAAAGTCGTCAGCTGTGGCATTTTGTGATAATTTTTTATTTTTGTGTGTTAAATGCTAAAATTAATTGAATCATCACCACTTTTTTCGCAATTATTGACTGACAAGTTATGACTTGGAATGTCTAAGTTTAGTCTATTGTCTGTTGATGAATTGATTATTTTTGAAAAATGAAAGTTAATGTGGGTTAGTAATAAAAATTTTGTTAAATGTTGTTATGGCTTTAGGGATATTTTATAATTGAGATAGTTGAGGTGTGAATGAGGTGATGTAATTGAGATGATTTGAATTTGTTGATGGTGATTAATAAGGTGGTTTTGGTTTTTTGGGGGTCTTGAAGTATCGGGATTGATGGGGTTTTTGGGAATTTTTGGAGGTATTGGGAAAGAAAGTAGCTAATTTTGAGGTTTAAGACGTTTAAGACGCAAGAAGTAGCTAATTTTGACGTTTTTGGATATGTCATACATTACTGTCTTCGAGTTCAACCTGATCCTTCTGTTTGAAGTCGATCTTATGTCCATTCACAAACTTGACATTTTATCGTCTGTTCTAGCAGCTTTGTCTCTAGTATGGAGCAACTAGGGATTCAGGAAATCTCGATTTCGATGAAAATTTCAGATCTAGACTGACGCCTAGACTGGAAGTGAAATCTGGACCGAGACCGGGACTGAGAGCAAGACCAGGACCAAAAGTGAGGCTGAAATCAATAGCGAGATTGGCACACGAGATCGGAACACCAAGGAAGTTCTTCTATGACTCAGAAGTCTTAGTCTCGTTCTCGATCACCCATACGGGCAACCGTGGGCTACCCTATCAACACCACAGCCCTATTAAATCTCTCAATTCCAATTTCTTCACTTTAAAGTACTTCAAACAAAGTCAAAACCCAAAATTAAATATTTTTAAAAACCAGTCTGCATTAAAATTTCACAAAAATACCCAAACATACAGAACATCTACACTTCCCAATTAAAATTCCAAACATCTGCTACAACTTTATTTTTTACACGACAAGTGCCATTTCCATACGCTTTAAAATAAAATTTCTCTAACATTTATTTGCGACCTTCAATAAAAATACAGCAACAACAGTAACAATATTAATGAATGAAATGAAATTGTTTCACACTCATGCTGTAAATGGAATAGTCTAGCAGACTGTTCATTGAACCGATTATTTGTTGTCACTTTTACGCCTTTAGAAAATTGACTCTAATTGAATTGTAGGTAGCATGTTGAAATCCTACGAGCGTTTGTTGTCTGAGACATTTTTGTAATAAGAAGTTTAGAAGGAAGTTAAATTGAATTTGTGTGGTCAAGGTGGATGGGATTTGTTGGGGATTTAATGAAAGTTGGTGGATTTTGTGCAGTTTTCAAGAATATTGAGCAATTTCCGTCAAATTTGTAGAATTTTTGAGCAATTTTTGGTCAGATTTTTAAGAATTTTGAGCAATTTTGATCAAATTTACTAAAATTTTGAGCAATTTTGGTCAAATTTGCAGAATTTTTGAGCTATTTTGGTCAAATTTTCAAAAATATTGAGCAATTTTGGTCAAATTTTCAAAAATATTGAGCAATTTTGGTGAAATTTTCAAGAATTTTGAGCAATTTTGGTCAAATTTTCAAGAATATTGAGCAATTTTGGTCAAATTTGCAGAATTTTTGAGCAAATTTGCAAAAATATTGAGCAATTTTTTCAAATTTGCAAACTGAGCAATTTTTGGTCAAAAGCAAAAAATAGCAATTTTAAAAAAAAGTTAAAACCTGAAACAATCTCCAAAAACCAAACACATGAGCAATCCATCCAAATCATCCATCAAACATGATTTCCCAAAGTCAACATATTTCCAATAATTGCCATAAAATTGCAGCAAAATTATCTTTTCACATAGCAAAATTAAAAACATATTTGTACCCAAAAAAACGACTAATCAAAGTCATACATCACGACCTTATAACTCAGCACAGCAGTAGATCTTGATTTAGAAAGTGCCCTCAAAAAAGCACAAAAAAAAGTAAAATAATGAACGGAAATCAAGTGAAAAAAAAATTGTATGGCGATGCTGCAGACAACAAAAAAAAATGTTAAGCTACGTAGCTAGTGTATGAATATTATTAAGAACATAATGCATGAAGAGTTTTTTTTTAATTTTTTCTTCTTAACTCTTTTTTAAGGCTTGATCAGGCAGACATTAAAAAGTAATTTACAAAACACAGCAAATACGTATCTAAATTACTTTACATTAAGAGAGTTAAAAAAACGAGTTAACTGCATGTTATTTTGCTTTCTTCCGAATCGCTTTTCATTAAATAATTAATATGGATTGAATAATGAAGCAGGAAGAATAACGAAATAATAAAAAAAAATTTTTGAACTTTATTCAAAAATTGAAAAAAGAATTCTCATGATTTGGAGTCGTTTGGATGTTTTGGGACACGAGAAACTACTATAGTTATCATAACACTTCTTTATGGTCATCCCGAACAGCACAAGTTGGATTTCCATCAAAATTTGGCATCATTCTGATTGAATCGCGAATGTTGTCAGATATGAACTGAATCGGGAATCAAGTCAGAATCATGTCGGTCTGAGACCGGATTTTTGGTTGAATAATTGAATTTGTGCTATTCGGACATGATTAAAGTTTAGTAGTATCGACCTTGATTAGGTTGGTTTTGGTTAGAGCTCAGAAAAAGTACTATGAGAATTTGCTAGACCTTATGCTCCTTGCGCGTGCTCTAAGCAGATTTCTTGGCTTTATAGAGTTTGTCCTAGTAGAATGAGTGACACAATGCAAAGAATCGTAGTTTACGTCACGGTGGCATAAGGTAGCGATGATCTAGGAGATGATGTGTTGTATGGCTAGAGTATTTGGATACCTTGAATGTAAGATTTTTCAAAAAATCTTATAATTCATACTAAATTTGACAATTCTACTAAAAGACAAAGATCATGCTTTTATGATACTGACAGACTACTACGGCCCTACTCTACCCATCACAACATCACGTAACATCCAATTTCAACCCATTTCCTCAATATTTAACTCAAAAACTCAAAAACTTTTCCTTACAAAAATTTAAAGATTCATAATAAAGTTTCAATTTTACATCCTAATCTTTATCCCAAGATGTTCTACATTTTCTTGACTGAACGCACACACATTTCCAATAATATTATTTTATTTTTTTACTATATAAATTTGTTACTTAAATTTATTTTCAATATAATGATATATTGAAGAAAATAAATCAGAAATTGACAAATAGTTAAGCACACTTGAGTACATTCGTCGAACTGAGCAACGAATGACAACATCTGGCCATTTTCCATTGAGCACCATTTCATGGATATATATCCTCTGATATGAATAGGCAATCATTTGTCAACGCATATTGCATGTAGATAAATTTTATGTAGATTTATATGAAAAAATACATGAAAAAGTGCGAGTGTTCTTGCATGGATTAATATAGATGGGTGTGTATATGTGTATAAATATGGCGATGTGCGGTTCAATGAGAAAAAAACCCCAAAAACTACCATATTTCCATATTTCACGAATTTTAAGACCGTCAAGTCTATAAGTATTTATTGAATGACTTTTTTTATTCGACAAAACGACAAAATAACATTTTTTATGACTTATATCCATCGGCATTCATGGATTGATTACTAAATAGCTGAGATTCTTGGAACTACGCATTTTTACTATAGACTGCCTTAAATTTACCGAAAAAAAGAAGACTTCTAGACTAGATCATTTAATTTTCTTAATGTATCCAATCTGTTTATGTCGAAATTATCCTGTGTTGATCAAGATTGACTGTCTTGACAGCTCAAGGTCTGTGAATGTGAGATTTGTTCTGAAAGTGATAGTAGTTATGAGAAGAGAATTGATTATGGAATAAGGAATGATGAACTTTATGAAACTGGTTTTGAAGGTTGGGAAGTCTATATAAGATAAAAGCTGTCGTTGGTCATATGCAGACTTAGTCTTGATGCTTTGAAAAGAAATGGATACTTGTTTTATTAACTTTACCTCTATTTGGAAATATGCTTGGTTCAAGTTGAATTCATTAAGACTAGCTTAGAATTTAAAACTTAAAGTAGTAGCTGAGGGTACCTAAATTAACGACCGACAATTTTGGACTTAAATTAGATGCTTTAATATTTGTTCTGAAATTTGTCGGATCAATGGCATGTCCAGGGTGGTTGTTGTGTTTGGGGGCTCGACTCGACCCTTATTTGGTCAAAATTCTTCAATTTGCTTGGGTTTTTCGGACAAAAATACCAAAATTCCTATAGTTGATCCCTTTAGATGGAATTCCAGTAGATAGTTGAATTCTAGTCGTAGCTGCACAAACAACTTAGGGCAACTTTGTTGACTCAGTTTGTATTTTATGAATTTATTGATTTATGCGATTACATCCAGATGATGCAATTTAATTTAAAAAATTTAAGTTTCGCACAAAAACCAAGATATTGTCGCTAGAACTATCTTATTAATTTAGAACACACTACCATTCAATCAATGCTGTTAATTCGCTGTCTATTTGACTCATTATTTCAATTCTGAGTCTGTTCTGAGCCCAAAGTCGACCCAGATTTTGTATGAAAAAGTCGAATTGAGTCCACTCGACTAGGCCCGATTTTTTCGATGAAGGTTTTGTACGGTACAGGAATAACACTTTGTCATGTCAAATGCAACATTGTATGGTACAAGTGGTGTACCTTTACGGTCCCTTATTCGATTTAAAGTCGTTTTAGGCTAACATCGAGAACAATTCATTATGTTCCGACATTATGTTGCTTTCTATTAAATAAAAGGATTTCTTATTACTATACGGTCCTGTAAGTTACGATACCGTCCCAGTATCACCAGAGAAATTGGTCCCTTTGTTGAATCAACTTGATGAGCTTGAGTCTAATTAAAACTTTAGATTCAAAATGTTCTTAAATGCCCAAAAGTAGCTTAAAGGACAAATTAATTGCATATCGAGAATTTGAAGGAAAATGAAAGGAAAGGGAGTTGTTCATTAAATTATAAACCTATTATTCAGCTACTAACTATTGTTCAACTTCTATTCATTGAGAACAAATATTGCACATATTAATTTCCATTGTTTCACAATTCAGCATAGATTCTTAATCGTCTCAGTCAATATTCATGAATGATCTGATCTTTCATATTTGCTCTAATTTCCGAGCTTATGAAGATATTCATAACGATCCAACAAACTTTCGATTATTTACAGTATCTGAGTGATTAATCCAAACTAATTAATTAGGTGCAGAATATGGAAAAATTCCAAGCATAAAAATCACCCGCCAGCGATAAAAAATAAAATTCAGACACAATCACTCCAATTGTCCGATAAATCAATTTTCTCATGCTCCAAAATGAGTTCACTGACTAAAAACTGTTATGCGATTAGCAGCAACAAAAAAAATAGTAAATAGTAAATAAACAAGACTAGATTCTATAACCATTGATAAATGACTCATCGCATATTATACAATTTTTCTTTAAAAAAATATGATTCATTACTGTAATGTTGGATGTATGTAAACTTGTACATTATTTACTGTAAATAATGTTTTGCTCTTGTTTACGCTTTTTTTGTGCTGTGGCTTTAAAAATTGTTGTGCATTTTTCAATGCTTTAATGCTTCTTTTTTTTTCATTTTCTTTACAGTTCAAAATTCAATTTGACGATTCACTTACGGCAACATACGAATATCCATCAGAATCATCGCTGGTGATTGATGAGACATTCGGCGATTGCGATGATGAAGTGGATGCAAACTTTTATGGTCGATCAAGCACATCAAAATTATTGACCTCAGTGCCATTGGGTGAGTAAGTTATCTTTGAAACTAGAGAATTTTTTAAAATGGAAATAAATAGGTCTTTTGTGGATAGATGGATTGTAGCTTGGGGGTGATTTTAAATGGCTTTTTTGAAAATGATGTGGTGAAGTCGATGAAGTTGATGGAGTAGTGCCTGAAATGTCAAATTAATAGCTGACCGAGGAATTACAGTCTATTTCACCGGTATTGATTTCGTACTCTTGCACTTACTTTTTGCAACAGTTATGATATCGAAATGGCTTCTTTTGCAGACTAAATGCAACAATGTAGTAGAATGTGTGGTTTAGATTTCACGATAAATTGTAGTTGTGGGCTTGACTGTCGTGGTTTGGTGAATGCTTATTATATTTAATAAGCCGAAATTTTTTCCAACAGTCAGTAAGCATACTCACGTAAATGAGCATGTTCATGAATATATTCAATCAATATAGTTGAGGATGCTTAATTTTGGGAGCATGCTTTTGGTCTGTTTGAGCTCGTACAACACAATGTAGTCGTCAAAGCGTTGCTACGTCTTCGTATTGATGACAAGACGTAAGACTGCCATTTGCGGTTACTTACTGGTAAATATTGACCCATTTTGACTAAAAAATCAAAATTGCCCTAAATAATGCTAATTTCTAGCTACATTACTGCGACATTTGACCTGCGTTCCAGGCAGAGTTGCATAACATGTGTCTGTGACAGTACAGTTTTTGCCTGACAGTACGGTTTTTACCTGTCACAGGCACCTGTTTTGCAACTCTGGTTTCAGGCATGTGGCCACAGTCAAAGTCTTGAGACAGCTCTATAAAACGGCTGAACACGCTGCTCTTTGGCTGTAGTTCGTGTGAAAGCACACGACATAGAAATGGCAGGAACTCCGGTTTGGAGCCAGATTCATTGAAATCTGGCTCAAGTCAGATTCATACCGTCATACGACCAGATTATTTGTCTATCGAAAGGAGCTTGAAGTCTATATCCTTGAATCCGACTTGAGTCGACTCGACTTCTAGTTACGTTCGGTAGACAAATTTTCTGGTCGTATGACGGCATGATATTTGTCTTGAATATACGGCATGATATACTTGATATCAACTTAAGTCGACTCGACTTCGAGCTCTGTTTCTGAGTCAATAAAACCATAAACAAGAACAATATATCTATCAATTCCTAACCCACAAAGATCCAGATCCAAATTTTCACTATCAAATCCAGCTCTTTGTCGGTTATAAAAGAAGTTCTATTTATTTCCAGACATAACAAAAAACATCAAAATTTCCAATTCAACTAACTTCTTTTTTCATCACTTTTATAATTTTAATTTTTTTAGGTTCAACACCATTTGCCAATTACCAACCACAGAAAGCGAGTTCATCGTCCTTTGAGCTGGGCATAACACGTACAACACCGTCACCATCATCAGCATCAGGCTCATCATCATCTGAAGAAAATACATTCATATCGAATCCAGACGATGATGAAGATTACCTTAAACCTGCAACAGATGCTGAAAGTCATCGATGGAGTAGCGAGGGAACACGCGGAACCGACTTATTATTCTAAAAAAAAAAATGACATTAATTAAACTTCATATTGCATTGCATTTAAGAGAGACGTAAATTGTAAGCAAGTTCTTTGTGGCATTTTTTTGTATTCCTGACTATAATTTATTAGTATTTTTTGCTAAATACCTGTTTGTGTGATGAAATGGATTTATTTCCCTTGTTTCCCCTCCAACACGCGTCGATGTTAGAAAGTTTAAGTTTTTTTAAGTTTTTCATCATCATTATTTGATTTTTTATTATTGATAAAATCAACTAAAAAAAATAACAAAACAAAAAGAACATATTTGCGTAATTTTCATCAGCTGGTACCGCTACTGTGTTGTATTGTTGTTGGTGTTGTTGCTGTTGTTGGGGTCTGTTCAGTTGATACGTAACCTAAAAGACAAAGAGCATTTTATATTGATACAGAAAGATGAATTTCTTACTTACTTACTTCGCTGGCCGGATAGATAAGGGCTCAATGCAGTACGTAGGGACTGTCTGAAGAGAGCTCTATTCTTCGAAGCCTTCTGTCAGTTCGGAATACTAAGAATTCTAGCGTCCTTTTTAACACATCCCCTGAAGGAGCATGCTAATGATCATACTTACACAATTAAGCATGCTCTGTTGTATTTGTTGAGTGTACTCATTGTCTATTGGGTTCCAATTCAGAAATACTTAGGTCTTCTTCACGATTGCTTGCCGCCTACTAAGTCTGCAGTTGTTACTTTAAGAACTTGGGCATCACTTGGTCTTCTGTACAAATCACCTGCCCATCTTAAGCCATTAGCACATAGAAAGACCATTATTATACCCAAAAGTGGTCTCTTTGCTTGTGCAGCATAGGTTCCTGTCTTTCGACATCCTCGTCTCTATTCTTTCCCGCTATTGAAATCGGGGTTTCCTATGGAATTCCTACTACACCTGTTAGGTAATGCGCGAAAATTGACTTTTTGATTCCCTAACCCCCCTCCTTGAGAAGGTTTTCATACAAATTGAGGTGTAACAACATTTTGACAACAGGAAAAGGAAGGAGTAGTCTTAGGGCGTCACTTACTTGATTGGTCATACAGATCAATTGCCATCCATGGCCATGGCCTCCCTCAGATGACGTCTAAAGCAGCTCTATCGCTGGCTTCCGTCTGTCTTAAAGCATTGATACATAACAAATGAACAGTCCCCCTTGCCGTTGTTATGTTACTATGCATTGTGAGTAAGGTAAGCGAACGAGACTCACAACTACATAGCAACTACATAGCAGCACGAGCAGCACATCAATAGAAGTAGTAACGGAAATAAACATTATTGAATAGCATTAGAAAATGCAAACAGAAATTACGCAAATTTTTTGTTTTGTTTTTCATTTTTATTATTATTTCTTTTATTATTTTTATGTATAATGTGATTCTTTTGTAATTAAAACATACAAAATATTAAGCATAATTTTCACGTTCCAAGGAGAAAAAAAAAACTTTAAATTTTTTTTAAGTTAATTTTCGTATTTTTAATTAAATTAATGTACACAAGTATGCCCTCTAAGATTTAAATGGTTATAAACGATATTTTTTTTGCTGCTAATTATTAAGGTGTTATGAAATTCATGCCTACATATTATTATTATTGACCAGACAATTTACTGCCGTGTGTGAATGCCGTATTATTGTAACGCTGAATGTAGAACATTTAAAAAAAATTATTTTCGAGAGACATTTTTAACATTCCTTTTTGGGGAGATGAAAATGGTGTAGTGATTGTGACTGTTTTGTGAAGATTCATTTCTTATCAGTCATATGACTATCAATTATATTGCTCAATATCACTTATATATTTATATTGATGTCGCTTATATAGAGTATCATCATCATATTTAGTAACCAGGGTTGTTGTGGTGGAATTAGAGAGGGGTTATTTTGAGGAAGGATTGGTTTTTGAAGAAGTTTAGAATCCTTAACAGGTATGGAGTATGCTTTCATGATACATAAATAGAACTACATACCTAAACGCGGTCTCTTTGTCTGTTAGGGTTTAGAGTTGTACTTGAACTAATGTGATTTAGACGATCTTCGAGCATATTTTGACTTATATTGAATGTTAATCTGTTATCTTCATGTCAACATTCTTTGTCATTTTTGCTTGAATTTTGAATATTTTGGATCGTTCTAGAATGAGCTATAAACGAGTGGACAACTTGACATAATGACCAGTTAATAACTATAATTCCACTCGGAATAGTGATCATAAAAGACACATATTGTAATAGTAGGCATTATACTCAGTAGGACAGAGTAATCAGGTAGCTTGAAAAGAAGTTTAGCAAAAATTCAAAATCCTTTTAATGAAGCTGACTTCATTTATTCAAGGTTCCAGAAATGTACACTGGGTGAAAATCCAGTCCCTGGCTAAAAAGACCTTGGTCCCTTAGGTCAGAGACAAATCTACCTATGGTCGTATTTTTGACAATTTATACGCCGTGTGCTTTTTGGAGTCATATGAAAGCTTAATATCTAGCTTTAGGATCAGCAATTTGTCCAGAGCTTTGTGAAAAATGGTCCGCGATATACTGGTAAATTGTCAAATGCTTTGAAGCAAAACTTTCCGTATAAATTATATTAATTAAATGGTTAATCAGTAAACCGGGCTATAAAAAGTTTGAGAAACAAGAACTGGGACTTTCAGGATTGAAACTAAAAGGGAATTCTTCGAAGTTCCGGTCTCAAAAAATCTTGGGACTGTGACTGAGAAGTCTTAGTCTCAATCTCGAGACTCCCTAGCACTGACGTAGTCAGGAACTTCAGTTCGAGCCTGAATTTCTACAGATAAATTTTTAAATACCCTCAAAATTCACCCTAAGAAAATCCACAGAAAAATGAGCATACGCATAAGCACGACAACCCTGCCTGTCATCATATCAAAATAAGCACTTAAACAATAATCTTTACTGCATCAAAAAAAAAGATACCAAGAAAAAAAGTTATGGTCGCTATATTATATCTCCTTCATAATCACTTTTTATGCAAAGACATTAAAAATTAAGTATTAAGGCATTAATTATCAATAAAATAAAAAAAAAATTATAACAATACTTTTGGATGTGAGCAAAAGGAAGTTAAATATAAGACTGTTGAGATAAAAAAAAAAATAAGAAGCAGTCATCATCATTGCATGATGACTTGACTTGAATTGTAAACGAAATGTCTAAAAAATGGCTTTTTTTTGACATTAATTTTTCTTGTATTTGAGAAGAATATTTCTAAGTATTTTTTAATACACAATTTTGAGTAGATTGTAAGCTTATTGAGGTATTAATAAATCAGTTTATACGATGAAAAAGGAAATGATGAAAAAAAAAAAAAAATTGCAATAAATTATTTTATAAAACGCTTGAAATTTAACCTCTTTTTAATATATTATTAACAAATTATTTGTAGCAGTTGCAGCAATCATAACCACATGATGAGTAATGAGTAATGAGAGGAAGCCCCCAACGTCAGGGGTGGGCAACCTTTATTTTTCTGTAGCACACCTTGGTAGTAAGTAAGCCCAAACTTTCATTTTACAGCGGCACCTTCATTGTACAGCGGTACACCATGATAGTAAGCCTCACACAAGGTATACTCTTTTCATGGCACTTCCAATCATTTTTTACGGGACACTACTGTACCGCGGCATTGGTGGTGGTTCGGGCTGCCCTTAATAAGGTTGCATTTAATCAGGTTGCCCTTAATTGTTGCATGGCACACCTTGATAGTAAACCTTAACCGAATCCACACGATTCATGGCAGTTCCAACCTTTTTTTGTACTTTCCCATATCACACAGGTTGCCCACCACTGCCTCCATCCATTGTTTACACAAGTAAATTATAGAAATTCTAGATTTAATTTCAACACATTTTTGTGATGTTTGCGGGATTCTGCATTGCTCACTTATTACTTTGTACTGTATGATTTACTTCCAGATGGTACTTTTTTGGTGTGTGTTTTGTGGATTAATCTTATGGCTGTAAAATTTAATTTGCGGGATAATCAATCAAATCGATTAAGTTGAGATAATTTGATGAGATATTTCGCGTAAGTATTTTAACGGGCTTTTAAGCATGTCAATTTTGTGGGATTTGAAAGTTTTGTTTGATTAATTTATCTGGTGGATTTTTTACAGATTTTTGATTGAAAAATTGAAGGTAAGTGTGGGTGACCAAGACTGAATGATTAATAGTGGAAGGTATCGTAAGTAACGCCTATAAACGCATATAAACGCGCAGCTATGAACCTTAAGGTCTGCAATGCTAATGTTTATTTTTTTTTTTTTTATCGTAAGTAAAAAGGGTAAAAAGCATATCTGAGGTTCAAACTAAGTACATAATTAATTGCATGGAATGATTTGGAACATCACGATAACTTGATTTAGAAGAAACATCCCTATACTGCACATCATGCTTTGTAGGGCACCGCCAAGTCCTTAAATTAACAAGAAAACGTAAAGTTGTTCTGAAGACATTTTGAATTCCGAATTTCGACTTATTTTTACGACACTTACATGACACTGTGATGCAATTTCATTTTTATGTCAAATTTCATCCAAACAAGTCATCTCAAAGCCCTTATGGCAACCTTATGTCTTCCCATTACCACGGCTACATAACTGTATACTGGAAACAAGATTGCACTACTTTGTTAAGTATCCAGCTTATATATTTGATATTTAAAGCTAGGACCGTTTTCGATTGATGTTTTCAGCACTGTCATCGATTAGAATTGGCTCAATTCTGAGACTAGCTTAGTTTTAATCCTGGAATTTGACAATCCTAGTCGTAATGAATTGAACAACAAGCAATTGTCTCAATATTCATACAATAAGCTAAGTCCTCTGAATGGACAACTAGACATGATGTCTAGCTAAGAAATTAGAAGTTTAGCAATATTACACAACTGTTTTTAATCAATTTGTTGTGATCATATTACGTGCCATTGTATCAATATCAAGCCTCTACTTCTCAATGTTCAGCTCCTATTACTCAAATCTCAATCTATTCTCAAAAAGATATCACAATTTCCTTCCATATTTTTCCATCCACCTCACATACCCATAAAAATGCAATGAATCTCATAAATATTCAATATTTTATTAGAATCCATATGAATGTCATTAACATGCGTTTATGAAATAATTCCGAAAAAGAACATCTTTAATGCGTCCCAAATACAAACAAATCCCGCGTCCTACGTGCGCCCATACTTTCCACACATTTTCTCCGTTAGAAATGTGATCCCTTTTAACAAGCGTCAATGATATTTTAAGACGATCGATCGTAAAAATGCAATTCGGCTTATTAATGTCTAATATTTTCTTCAGAATGATTTAGACGTACAGCACAGCACAGCACACAAACAAAGCGTAGATGGAGGGCGCCGCTAAGTAGACATTAAATTAACCGAAAAAAATTATTATTTATGTATGTTTACAGCAATCGTCCAACACTTTTATGAAGATCAAAATGTAAACATTTTTCTATGCCTACATACTGCAATAACCGGCTTATAAAATCAACAATCTCATCAATTTTGATGTCACAATATCCACAAAAAATTTCATTTTCCCGTTAATTACATTTCTCAGATTTTTTTTCGTTCCTCTCATGTTTTCTTCCTAAATCATCTCGATATGTCTATGTCGATTTAATTCAGTCTTCTGTGGTAGACTGTATTACGAAAGAATAAAAATAAATTGTTAGATGAATGTTTGTCATAAATTTATAGAGATGTAAAGAGAAAGAAAAGCTAGAAAATAGAGTCATTGAGTAAGGAGCTCAATGTTGGATTACAATGAATTGTGGAATGGATGGGATGTTTGTTATTGTCATTTGTTTTTTGGATGAACTCTTTATCCGTCTCTGTTCGTTTCTGTTCGTCATTTTTCGTCTTTATCCGACTATGTTCGTCTATGTCCGACTCTATTCGTCTTTGTCCGAAACTATTCGTTTTTGTCCGACTCTTATCGTCTTTGTCTGACTCAGTTCGTCTTTTTCCGACTCAGTTCGTCTTTTTCCGACTCAGTTCGTCTTTGTCCGACTCTTATCGTCTTTGTCCGACTCTTATCGTCTTTGTCCGACTCAGCTCGTCTTTGTCCGACTCAGCTCGTCTTTGTCCGACTCAGTTCGTCTTTGTCCGACTCTTATCGTCTTTGTCCGACTCTTATCGTCTTTGTCCGACTCAGCTCGTCTTTGTCCGACTCAGTTCGTCTTTGTCCGACTCTTATCGTCTTTGTCCGACTCAGTTCGTCTTTGTCCGACGCAGCTCGTCTTTGTCCGACTCTTATTGTCTTTGTCCGACTCAGCTCGTCTTTGTCCGTCTCAATACGTCTTTTTCCGACTCAGTTCGTCTTTGTCCGACTCTTATCGTCTTTTTCCGACTCAGTTCGTCTTTGTCCGACTCTTATCGTCTTTGTCCGTTTCTGTTCGTCATTGTCCGACTCTATTCCTCTTTGTCCGACTCTTTTCGTCTTTGTCCGACTCTTATCGTGTTTGTCCAACTCTGTTCGTCTTTTTCCTACTTTGTCCGACTCTATCTGACTCAAAACTATTAGTCTTTGTCCGTCTCTGCCTGACTTTGACGATCTTTTTTCATCTCTGTTTGTTTTTGTCAGTCTCTATCCTTCTCTGTTCATCCATCTCTCCAACATTACATCTCATAAGAGACTACGCACATTTAACGTAATCCACGGACATGATTTCTTCTACCTTTCAACAAAAATTTTTCTCATTTAACCTCACAATTAACACTAATCTTAAGTGCATGTCAATTTACAGTCACTGTCCCAAATAATAAACATGATATTTTATTTATGCATTCATATGTTAATTTTTCCCATCAGAATCCAACTTTAATTAACAAAAAAAAACTTGTTTTTTTAACTGAATCCTATTAACATTCTCGTTGATCCACTCAAGTGCAAATATAAGAAGAAGCAAAAAAGGTATCAAATTTTTTAGTTGCGGAATAATAAGAGGTACGAACGATAAAGTTAAAGAGTTTTTGAACTTTGTTAAAGTGTGTTAAAGTATCAAATTATCACAGTGAGAGTTAAACAGTTTTGGGAATTGAATTTTTTGTTGAAAGGCTGAGGGGTTTTGGGATGAGGAAGTGATGAGTTGGGGATATGAGTTCTTGGAATTTGGATTTGGATGGAGTGTGCTGTATCTTATAAATTGTATTGAAAGCCACTTAATAGCTGTGAGAGGATGAATTGGGCGATGTACATTGAGCCGAATGAATTTTCGGACCAAATTCTGCCATTTTTCGGACAATTGTAAACAAGTTGGAAGAAACTGGCCGAAAAATCTTCAAAAATTTGACCTAAATTGGCCAAGTTTTGCTGTTTTTCGGAAAATTGATGACAAATTGGCTGAAACTGACCAAAATCTGAAGGAATTTAGCCGAAAATGACCGAATTTTGCCGCTTTTTTGAAATATTGACCACAAATGGGCTTAAACTGGCCGAAAAATGTCAGATTTCACCAGAAATCAGCCGAATTTGACAGAAAAGTACTAAGTACTATCTCTAGAAATTAACAACTTTTCCTGACTATTTGTTGCCAATCTTTAAGCAACGACAGCATTCGTTCAAAGATTCGATGAAATTCGGCTGAAAAATCGGTCAGTTCCGTAACCCAAAACCCCAAAAAGTCATAAATTTCCCAAACTTGAACAATAACTTCTGTTCCAAACTCTCAAGTCAATTAATACCAATTCACCACAATCATACCCAATGAATCATCAAAATTTCCTCCAACACCATCTTTAACCAGCACCAAAAAAAAAGAGCCGACTCAATAAAAAAACTTTAGCTCATAAAAGTCAAAGCTGTAAATCAACAAAAACGATATACATTTAACAATTGAAGGAATTCCTTTTAACATCCATTAAACACCAATGTTTATTTGTTTAAAAACACACAAATTGGTCATTTCCACTCATCAAGAACCTCAATGGTCGTCGATGTCGTCTTTCTTCTTTCTTTTTTTTACGCTCATTCTAACACAAATTGTCAACCATTTCAAAGTCGTAAAAATCATTTGACGCGAATACAATTCGGTCCAAAAATGACACTTGAGAGCAATTGAGCGAAGATAATGTCGAGGGGCTGTTTAGTTGTTACGGAACGGAATAGAGAACATGGAGTGCTTGAGGTGAATCAAAATCTCAACTCCCGCCCACCTGCCATCCTGTCATCCTGCTTCCCTGCAACTCTGCCACTCTGTACACCCTGCCACCTTGCCACCTTGTCACCCTGTTACTCCGCCACCTTGTCACTTTGTCACCCTGTCATCCTGTGTCCCTGAAACCCTGCCACTCTGCCACCATGTCAACCTGTCACCCTGTCACAATGTCACCCTGCCACCCTGTCACCATATAACCCTTACACCTTGTCACCCTGCCACCCTGCCACTCTGTTATTCAGTCACCCTGCCACATTGCCACCGTGCTGCCCTATCACCTTATCACCCTGTCACCTTGTCACCCTGTAATCTTGTCATTTTGTCACCCTGTCATCCTGTATCCCTGACACCCTGCCACTCTGTCACCTTGTCACCTTGTCACCTTGTCACCTTGTCACCCTGTCACCTTGTCACCTTGTCACCTTGTCACCTTGTCACCTTGTCACCTTGTCACCTTGTCACCTTGTCACCTTGTCACGTCACCTTGTCACCTTGTCACCTTGTCACCTTGTCACCTTGTCACCTTGTCACCTTGTCACCTTGTCACCTTGTCACCTTGTCGACTTGTCACCATTTGTTCACATCGAATTGATTCCCTCTTACCGACCTGAACGTAATAAGTGAATGAATCCCAAGAATTTGACATAAAAAGACCGAAAAAATATTATTGAAAATGACATAAAGACTAATCACATCTTTCACAATAAACTTTATAGGGAATAATTTATATCACTTGCGATAAAAAATTCCTCCGCATCTCATTTTTTGAAGGAAGTGATTGTAATTATATTTGTAAGATGTGAGTATGGCATAAGACTTTTCATTTTCCCCCCAGTTCATGATGCAATTTTACTTATGATCCGAGGATCCATAAATTTTGATGCTGTAGGAGAAGCATGTATGAGCTTAAAAAATTATAACAAAAAAAATGAAGGGAGAAGCAAGTCAAGACGAAGTATGAGAATGGAAAATGCTTCTTATTAAATTTTTAAAAAAAATTCTTTTGCTCATTGCCATCCTTTTACATGTTTTTCAATCTTCTCATGGCAATAATTTTCCTTTCCTCTTTTATTTTATTTTATTTTTTATCATATCATACGAGCATATCGCATCACATACATGTACAAAACTCTTTATTTTTTGGGAAAGCAATATTTTTGGGAAATTTGGGGATTTGAGGCTGCGTTTTGTGTGCCTTGTAGTTTGTTAGATACTAAAGTGTGTCAATCGAGATTCAAAGGCCAATCCTTCATTCTCAGAATTGATCCCTGAAAGATTCCTAAGGGGTCCTCCATTAAAAACTAGTCAAGCTATCGTATTTAATTAGGTCTCATTCTATTGATGATTTTCCTAATAGACATTGATCATACTCACCTAAATAAGCATGCGAATGAGTATACTCAATTAATATATTAGAGCATGTTCAATTTTATGTGCATTTTCATTCCTCTGTTCGGGTCTGACTCCTTAATAGCACAAATTCTCTGTCTTAACATTATGTTTAATGTTTTAAGGGCCCAACCTAATGTGCTGGAGGGTCTACAATTAACAATATGTTGTACCATACCCTTTAGACCTACAGTTTATAGTGAGATCCGAACGACTTGCAAGCTCTGCACATTACAAAGACATGGGTACGTCATAAAACCTGTCAACACGTTAAGCTAACATTATTTTATCACAGCACTGCGCCAAAGAGCATTTGGAGTTCCTAGTCGCCGTTTCCCTTGGGGATTCCAACCAAGGTTTTTGTAACAAACTTGTGTTTCTAGTCTCAGCATTGGGGTATTCTCTGACATTTTTCTTTCAAACTGTATGTCCTATCAAGTCGTACTTCCTCATCGGTCACAATATAATGTTGGATCCAAATTACTCCCCTTATAACATTACTTTCTGCAGTGTACAAGCCCGTACGACGCAAAGCTCTATTTGGCAACCACACATAGTCAAGCTTCAAGGTTTCAATCACTAAATTCACTATTTTAGCTTTGTATTTACAATCAATACAGAAATGTGTGATAACTAGTTGATGGCAAGTAAATGTCCAGATGATGATTGATTCTAACGTATTTATGTCACGGAAATTTGAGCTAGAATTTTAATAGTAATATTACAAGTATGTAATTTGTCACTAAAAAATGCTCCTTGAAACCCCCCACAATCATCCACAAAAAATTCACCAACCAGTTTTCTCATATCGTTGTTATCGTCGTATGTGCCTCGAAGGCATACATATAAGTTGTTAGCACCATATATTCGTTAAGCGATATATTTCGTTAATATGGTTGGAAATTGTTTCTGGGTAATTTCAGTAAAGACAAAACGGCATTAGAGCATTAGAATTAATGTTTCATTCATTCGATATCATCGCATGTTCCTCCTTCCACCCACATTTTACATTTTTACTTACTTACTACTTTCTACTTCTTATTCCCATCTCGATTTTATTTTTTACAACCCAGAATCTTTTGGGAAATTCGAGATGATTTTTTTTATTTCTGGTGAATATTTCTGCACAGACTTACGTACAGGCATCAGATATTATAAAGCGAAATTCAACAGAATTCGGAGGGGCTTAAAAGAGAAGATATGAATTCATGCATCGTATTAATATGTATTTTTGAGGGTTAGTAAAAGGAAATTGAAGTAGAAAGATATTCCATCATTTTGTCCTACATACAGTCTCAACACAAAAGAAAGCTAATATTTCCTTGCCATAATGCAATTCTCTCTTAAATGCAAAGATAAAACCTACATATATTCATATTCTTTCTTCTTTCTCTTTTTGTGTGCATCTAAGGAAATAGGAAAATAGAGAGTTGGGAATATATATGCGATTGAATTTCACATGTTGTGATCTTCTGTGCGGAAACTGAAACGTTCGATTGTGGGGAGAGATGTGAGGAAAATCTGAGGATGATGCAGGGGTGCATTGAGGAACTTGTTCACTCTTTCACAGCCTTTTTTAGAATTTTTTTTCAATTTTCTAAGATTTTTGATGCAAAAGATTAAAAAATCCTATTTTAAATTTTGAGATCCATCAAAATCAATCCCTACCCTAGATACGACCCTGATCTGAATGGTTTTATCTTACACACATCACGGTTTTGACTGTAAATTGGAAATATTTCTCTGGATTTGTGTGAATGCATGTGCTTTAAAATTCATAGAAAATTATAATATAATATGAGCGAATATGAGAATTTCCTTATTTGAGAACATTTGGAAATTACCCAATTTAGTGGGTGGCCAGCTCTAATGACGAAGTTTGTCATTTTTGTCACTCGTCACTTGAGTTGTCAGTCCCTCAACCTAATACTAAAACAATTTTTTTGACCCCCGCTCCATCACCAAAACGCTTTGTAACAAAGTCATGCACCAAAATTTAGAAAACATGTCAGTGAATTCTTCTTGGGTATTCCCTGGTCGCTAAGGAAATCTTGCCGGAGCTGAAGCGAAGTAGTGTTCCCTTATATCGTTAAAGCCTGTCCAAAACACTTAGTTGAATGGTGATTTCCCAAAAATAGACTGTATTAAAGAATAGAGTACAACTTATCCAACCAACATCTAGAAAAGTTTGGCAGCATGGGCCATCCTGGCTTACCAAAGGCTCAAGCCAAGCTCCATCTTGGCACACCCTTGGATGGCAGCTACACAATCAGGCTATGGATGGCAAACCTTACAACTAACCATTTCCGAAATCAACTTGTTCAAAGAAAGCAACTTAAAGCAGCCTCTTGAATACGTCCCTAAACATGATCTTTGTCTGTTCAGTTGTAAGCACGGAAGTGGTTGAATATTCTTTGTTCAAAAAATTATCCTGCATTGCTCAATAATTTTTTGTTCCCTCTGTGGTTACTGATACCTTTTAAAATGCACTGAAATTCTTCTTTATATCCTGAATCATTGAATCTCGCTGAATACATTAAAAATTGAGAAAATTTGAAGGTAAATTCTATTTCCTTTGTAAATCCACAGCCAGCATGATGGGAATGGGAAGTGAATAAACAAGTTTGATGGATTAAATTGTAAAAAAAATCTAAATAATCTCACGATTGACTTCATTACAACGTAAAGCTATAAAATCTCTGAAAATGCTTGTTATTTTAAATATTTACATGACATGAAGTTTCTTTGATGTGCGTCGAGATAAGGAAGACGAAATTCCATCGACGCATTCCGTCATGGGAGAAAAACAAAAGCAAAAAATTGTGTGGATAAGCATAAGATCGAAGGGAAACATGTGTACATGCATAATGATTCCATCTATCATCTTTCCTTACATTGACCGAAAGAATTTGATTTGAAAAGAGAAGCTGAAATCTTTTCATAAGTATGCTTGCCGCTTTGCCATCCTCAGTTAGTCAAATTTTTTTCCATCGTTTATGGAATGGGATGAGAACATTTTTCGTGGTATTATAGATCGAATATTTAACATGTTTTAAATTTCCTAAAGGAAAAATTTTTGTAGCTTGATTTTGTAGTAAAGTTGTTGATTTTTGATCGATTTGTCAATTTTGTTCATTTTTCTTGGAAATTTTTGGTTTTAAGCAAGCTTATAGTCAAATTGAAGTCATATCAGTAAGGTGTCCATATGAAGTTATTGATTAGATCCTTGGCTCCAGTTTGGTAGATTAACTCGAAGGCCATCGGTTCAAATCTTGACACTTCCAAGGGCTCTCGTCACCGGAACCAAGACTTTTCTAGTCTAGATCTTGAGATTTGTGAAAATAAAGACTTCACAAAGTTCCATTGCAATCTCAATCTCGGTCTCGGCCTCGAAAATTCATCAAAATCGAGAATTTGAGAAACCCTAACTTCCAACTGCTTAATGGGCTGAGATTAAGCCAGAATTGAATATCTAGGACCACATTTGATTGAAGAATCCGAAGGAGGAACCCGAAGCGTAGTGTAGAGCTGAGGAACAAGATTTACTATTGCGAATGGAGCATCGATTGAGCCAGAGATTGAACAAACCTAAGAGTATCATGTTATACCACTTGAAAATCGAAACTAGACCCTGAATTCATTCAATATATAAATCAGGAAAATTGCATTTTTTATTTTTTGGATCATCTTCTGAATAGAAATTGAATCATTCTAGGTGACAACGTGAAAAAATATATAATCTCAAGTGAAACAGGCTGCAATTAGTCAACAAACTGCTGTAATTGTCTTAAAAATTATCAAAAATCCAGTCTCAGCTTGACCAGTTTCTAGTTTGAGGACAGATTTCAAAGAATCTGACCTCAGATCAGAATGATGCTGTCCTCCGGCCAAATTTTCAGTCGTATGGTTTCTTCCTGCTATGATAAGGAATTTTTAGATTGACACTAATGTTGAGAAAATTGAAATCTAGTGTCTAAAAATAGCATTAACCAGTCTCAGAAGGGTATCGACAAGATCACCAGAATAGCTTAACCTAAGATCATAAATTCACATAAATTTAATCCAATTCCATGCGCTTTTTATGCCACATATTCAAAATTTTTCACTACCGGTCTTCATCATTTTAATGAAATTCCATAGAAAGTTGTTCCTTTCTTCCTCCACCTCAATAAATACTTCATTCACTTTTTTTTCCTCCTTCTCCGCATTCAGTATCGCAAAATTTTTTTTTGTTCCTCTTCATGATTCCTTAGACTGTTCTTTTTTCTCGCTTCAATATCTAAAACTCAATGTCGTAAAAAATGGTCTTTAATTGAAATTGTGAGGAAGACGAAAAGAATGAAAGAATAAAAAAAATCAATGGAAAAGCAATGAAAGATTTTCCATTCAAAAAAGTATGCGCGCTGGACGGGAGCAATAAAAATCAGATAGAATAATATCTGTCGCTCTTTTTTTATCATCACGAGGATTTTCACTTAAGACGATCATCACAAAAGACTTCTTATTCTTTATATTGTCGACACTCTTTTTTCTGCAAATTCATTTAATTTAATTTATGTACTTGATTTTTATGGCTGTATAGGAGGATATGCTAAAGGTGAGTTTAAATTTGATTCAAAAATTCTCAAATAATCTACAAACTTTATTTTAATTCAATCAATAGCTTTAAGTGTCAATTTTGATGACTTTGTTTGTAGAATCGGAACTATGATGGCTCCAGCTACAGCACCTATTGAAAATTTATGTGCTGATTCCATGTATGATACACATTCAGTTGTTATGATCTTTAGGAATTGTAATACGATTAGTGCAAGTCCTCCACCTATCAGTGCACCGCATGCGAGCTCATAAATGAATCCTTCTGTATGTTTTAGTGCTCTGGATCCAGCTGGGAATGAGATGAGATTGGGTTTTGGATGTTAGAAAGTTAGTAAGTTTAAAATTGAGTTTATTAGGCTTAATATGACTAATAGGGTTAAATCGGCTAATAGATCAAAAATCCAGTCCCAGACTGACATGATTCTGACTAGGTGATGAATATGCTTTGAATCCGGCACAACTTAAGAGTCACGTCGGCTTTGTACCGAGTTTTGGATCGATTAATCAACTCGACTGCGGTCATTTGTGTTGCTCGGTATTGCAGCCATAGCTTATATGGCTCCTGAAGCTTACAGCCTCTTGGCTCAATTAGGAACATTTACTATTACGCATTGCCCGACCCCTTACCAATACCAGGCTTAATATTGTCTTTATCAATCAATATTCAACTTACCAATAAATGCAGCAGTTCCAAACCCACAAGAAACAAAAGTTGAAAAGAAAACTCCTAATGCAGTTCTTCTACAGCTGCAACAGCAATCAATCCCTTCCACACTCCCTCTACATAGATGACGATTATGATAATAACTTTCACATTCATTATTTCGACATGCTGAACATTTCATCTTTATTATTAAAATAATATTATTTTTTATGGCTGCACAAAATTATGATTAATTTATAGACTGCACACTGTTGTAGGTTCTTATCATGTGAAAATGTGAATGTGTTGGGATAGCTTTGATAAAAATTTACAAACAAAAATTGTCATGTGGTGATATGACGTCATGGAATGTTATATCAATGTTATTACTTGATGTTATGATGGTTATTAGGGTTGGATATGGTGTTTAATAGCTGAATGGCACAGTTGCGCTAGTGTAGCGGTCATATGTCATGCCATTTGATCGAGCTACGATCAATACGAAGTATAAAAGCATTTCGCTAACGCTTGCATTGTAACAAGAAGTAAAGCACTGTGTTTGTCAGTCCTAGCAGGCAAAGAGTAAGCCTACAAGTCTCAAAAAGACCACTACGTTACCTTAAAGCAGTCTCTTTGCCTGTAAGGGATTATCTTTAAAACAACTCACATGCCCAACTTCCAGTTAAAGTTAAACAAAGCTTTAACAATGTATTCTTATCAAATCTTCACCATTCTCAAAGCTAGATCTGTTTTCAATGTAAGTCTTTGTCTAGCCGATTCGAGTGTTATGATTGTTCTACTGCTGGGACTAAATAAACTCAAGATCTCTCTTCATTTTCATTCTATTTCTTTTCTAAAGTGGATTTAGTAAAAACACTCTTCGTAATGATACAGCAGGATATATTTCTATCGACATAAAAGATGTTTAAGAAAATGAAATCAATACGTAGTAACAGATTTTCTTCAATATCGATGTAATTTAACTTTAATGAAAATCTATTGGATATATATTTTAAATGAATATTTTTTATTACTTTTTGTTTCATTTGGGAGGTCATTAGGAAGTTAGTTTTGGATCATTTTTTTTGGATTAATCGTCATTTGAATGGGAATTTGATTATTATATTTTTTTGGGTAGTTTGGATAAGAATGTTGAGGAGGCTTCTAATGCTGCGACGTAATCCTATGAAATGAAGGACAATTAACAAGCGGTACAACAGGGGAATCCGCATTCTCGCCGCAAAAATGTGTCGTTATCAGCCGTCAAGTTGTCGTGAGGAGTCCCATAAGTCCCATAAGTCCCAAAAGTCGACCTGTAGACGTTGCAATAATTAAGGTTTCTGAAAAGAGAGCATTTTGGTGATTAAAGAACTATTGGATGTAGACTGTTGATACAGATAGTGTTGCACTTGGGATTGGGAGATAAAGCAAGGGTCAGACACTCCAGTGGTACAGTACTGTACTTACTGTACTTACTGTACTTTTCATACAAGTACAGTAAAAGTAGGTAAACAATACTTAGTACTTTAACAAGTACAGTTTTTAAGTATTATACTGTATACTTACTTTCATATAAGTCTAAATATTTAACTGTACTTACTGTAATTATATGTAAATTTCTAAGGATTATTTTGTTAAATTCTTTGTGAACTATGTGAAATTAATGAATGTTATTGTAATTTTTTACCTAGTTTTCATATAATAACTAAAAATAACTACTCAAATCTGAATTTAATTTATTTCTTCTTATTTTGACCTGAATTTTCTTATTTGAAATGGAAAATCGTTCTGAAAAGCCTGATTTGGCCTCGAATTTTATATTTAGAGTGAAAAATCACTCGGAAAAGCCGAATTTGACTTCGATTTTTTTATTTAGGATGAAAAATCACCCGAAAAAGCCGAATTTGGCTTCGATTTTCATATTTGGGATGAAAAATAACCCGGAAAAGCCGAATTTGGCTTCGATTTTCATATTTAGGATGAAAAATCACCCGAAAAAGCCGAATTTGGCTTCGATTTTCATATTTGGGATGAAAAATAACCCGGAAAAGCCGAATTCGGTCTGGATTTTCATATTTGGGATAAAAAATCACTCGGAAAAGCCGAATTTGGCTTCGATTTTCTTATTTAGGATGAATCGGAAAAGCCGAATTCGGTCTCGATTTTCATATTTGGACTCGGAAAAGCCGAATTTGGCTTCGATCGTCTTATTTGAACCCGAAAAAGCCGAATTTGGCTTCGATTTTATATTTGGGAAAGTCACTTGGAAAAGCCGAATTTGCTTCGATTTTCATATTTGGGATGAAAAATCACCCGAAAAAGCCTTTGGCTTCGATTTTCATATTTGGGATAAAAAATTACTCGGAAAAGCCGAATTTGGTCGATTTTCATACAGGGATTATCGCCCAAAGCCGAATTTGGATTCCATTTTCATATTTCGGTTGAAATACTTCTCAAAAAAATCAAATTTTGTCTCAATTTGATGAATTTAATTTGGAAAATTCTTAAAAATGAAAAAGTACATCAGTTTTCTTATATGTGAAAAACTTTGAAAAACATTATTTTAATTAAATTTCAGTTAAAATTGTGACAATTTTAGAATTATCACTTTTTGACTTAAAAAATGATAATACAAGTATTGTGGTACAATACTTACTGTACTTTTGATACAGTACAGTAAGTATTGTAAGTATTGTACTGTACTTACTGTACTTTCATATAAATTCAACAAGTACAGTAAGTAAAGTACTGTACTTTTGGAGTGTCTGACCCTTGAGATAAAGTCAGCTTCAGGCGACATCTACGTCAGTTCATGGTAACCAATTGGTCAGTACGACCATCATGGTAAGTCAAGTATCTCCAGATTACCTTAAATTGTCAAGTCTTGCCATATAAATGGTTGATTATTCGCAAACAGTAGTTATGTGTTACAATCAGGGTTTCAAAGGAATCAAAAGCTGGATTTAACTCCTGATTTGGAGTTTTCAACAGGATAGAGGGGAAGAGGGTGTGACAACCATTCAGAAGCCATACGGAGTTCAGTGTCTATTAGACCTCTGTTTGAATTCTTCACGGCTCCAGTCAAACCAAAAAATACCAAAATTAATCACCCTCCATGAATGATCCATCGCAAAAATAACGAAAATTTAATGAAATACGAAGAAAAAATTTCAAGCTTCACTTCAATTTGTCGTTAAATAAATATTCGCTTTAAATAATTCATAGACCCCTCTCATCAGACTTTAAAGCCATTCCATTCAATATCGGATATTCCACTCATCAATCTCCTCAAACAAATAAGAAAGCCAACATCTTCTTTAATTTTCAAACAATGGATTTTCATTTTTTTCCATGAAAATCGGTTTTGAGAGATTTCCGAAAAAATTACTGATCTGCGAAAAACATAATAAGATGAAATAGGATAGAATGTAGACAATTTTTTTTTCTGCTATCCGTCGTCGTGGTAGAAGATGGGCCGGAAAATAAATCTATAATCGATACTCATCAGATTTTCACTCTTGTTATTACATCCTGGCTTAGTGTGGCTAGTCGGAAAATTTTTCATTTCGCATTATTCTCGAAAATGGGAAATTATGAATATTTGGTTGATTATCGTAAGGAATGACAATAATGTGACATTATCATGACAAATTCAACTGCATGACTTTCATTTAATCAAATGACTTTAGTGGAGAGGAATATTATGGTCGGTGGATGAGGTTTGTGTAATTTACATTTGGGTATGATTGATAAATTGAGTAGCAAGGATTGATATCTGTAATAGAAGTAATAATATAAAGAAGAGTGATTCAATGAGAATTCGAGATTTGATTCTCAATTTCCTATTTTTAATTACCCTTTATTATTTTAATTATTCTTGGATATGGAACCTAAATTACAATAATATGCTTTCCATCTGACTCTGTTGCTGGCTGTGTCATCTGGTTTGTATAAATTCTCTGTAAGCACATTGAGCTGTCATTCTTTCACCAACGTTTTGCGCCATGTAGCTTTTGGTTCTAGACTATATCCTGATTAATACAATTTTAGACAGCACCAATAGCTGGTATAATGTTATTGCAGATTAGAATCTGCTGTATCGAACTATATATATGTGAATCTGTCAGTACGAGAGTAAAGCTTCTGTATCCGAGTGGCTAGGCAACAGACAGGGCACTCAACTTCTTTGCAAGGACATGGGTTTGATTACTACCAGTCGCTGAACTCTCAATCATTGCATAAAGTTGGGAGACAGATCACTAAGGCTGCTATTATGAGAGGAGTCTATTTACTACACTAGAGCTCAAATTCTCGTACATTGAAGAGCGTAAGCATCAACATTTCAGAAAAAAGCATTTGAAAATGGCAGAATTTGAACCGACCAGTGACTTTTGAGCAAACTAACTTGCCAAAAAATTGCACAAAAAGCACTTAAATGCTTAATAAATATCACACTAGGTATGATTGTGACTGTTCCGAATAGCATTTGTCTATTATGATCCAAAATCTGGCACCTAGTCGGCGTTGAAGATTTAAACCAAATTTGGAATGAAGAAAGAGTTCATAGCCCTGGAGCGGGTCAGATCGATGATAAATTAACCAATTTGTGCTCTTCGGGTATTTGACAAGCTTTGGGAATATTGAGAATAAAGCATCCCAAAATCCAATTCCACATCGACATCATTCACGAACAATCCCACATTAAAGCTTTGCCAGATTTTGCCATAGTTTCAATATTCACTCATGAACATTTTTATAGAAACAATGTGGTACAAAAATAAAAAAAAAAAAATGCCATCATCATAAATAATCTACATATGACACTGCACATAATAATGATAGATTGATCAAGAAAAATTTATAGCTGTGAAAATTGCTGATTTAACAGAATTTTCATTGATGCATCAAGAGGAAAAATGATAGAAAATGAAGAATAATTTTATTTGGAAGTGCTTTTATGGGAAAAATAAAGATCAAACGAGTTCATTGTTGTATGAGCTATAAATTAAGTTGTTGGAATTTAATTGAAAAGCGATTTAAATTTTTAAATTTAATTTTGCAGTTTTTTAAGGTTAATTGAGTGACTGTAATTGCTTTAATTTTAGAGCCTCTTTTTATTTTATTGTCATTTTACGTTACTTTTTTGATGCTGCAATTTCAATCGATTGTTATGGAAAAAAAGTGCAGGCATGACTATAATCAATTGGTTATGCAACGTTAATCATTAATTGGTATCAATTTTATAGTATTGAATTATATGCTATAAGGTAGGTAATAGTCCACAGAATCGAGTGAATTAAGTGGAAATCAGGTTAAAGTCTGTTGAATTTTCACTGAAATCAGTTAGATGATCAATTTTGGATGTGTTAAAATGGGATTCTTGTAATGGTCTATAAAATGTATTTCATTTGGAGGACAGTAATTAGATCCAGTCCAATTAGCTTCTAGTCCACTTATTTTTCAAGTTTCTTAGAAAATTAGTCCGTAATTCATCATGACTTTAGTGAAATCATTACCATTCCAGTATACCCTTTCAGAATATGCAATGTACCAGCCATATATTACTCAAAAATTGAAGGGTTGATCCACCAAACCACAACACACATCTCAGGCATATCCCGGAAAGTGCACGACACAGAAATGTTCAAAAATCCAGTCCCAAACCGACTTGACTCTGGCTTGAGGTTGAATTTCATCGAATCTAGTCTGTAACTAGAGTCATTCTAGCCTGGAGCATGCTTTTCGGTCATTTCTACATCGTGTGCTTTCCAGGATCCACATGAAGTCAATCTAAACAATAAAACTAATCAAAAAAGCTAACAAACAATTAAAATTGTCCTCTAACATACCCCAGTTCATGGCAGAACAATCCATTTTCTGCCGTTACATCAAAACTACTTTCAAAAGCCATTAAAACTTGAAATTTATTCCCGACAATTTTCAATCAACTTCCAGCAAAACTAAAAAACCATCAAAATTTTTATAGTTTTTTTTGTGCCGTCCATTGTTTATGGCTTTAGCAAGCACAAAACACATAAAATAAGGAACTTAAGTAGAAAAAAATTGAAAAAATTTCCACAAAAGAAAATGGCAAAAAAAAAAAAATTTTTTTCCCATCAATAAAAGCACATTAAAAATCAATTAATTTTGCTGTTGTGCCGTTGCTTAATTTATCGATTATTTTTTATTTTTTAGGATCTCCCCCAATTTAAAATTGCATCTACCCTGATCTACCTCTTAATGAAATAAAAAACAATTTTTTTTATATCTCTTGTTGTACGATGTTCACAAATTGTTTCGAGTATGTTGCGGTTGAGTTTATTTTATTATCGTCTGGCACATAAACTTTTGTGTTATTTCTTTCACTTACAAAAAAAGTCATAAAAATTTATTTATTTTTTTCCTCGGTCGCTTCTTGCCTCTTATGTATGCAGATTCGATATTTATGGACACTCTCTTTTGTCTCTCTCATTCATTTTCTGGTTCATTATGTCAAGGTTCAACAACATTTTCTGTTTTTTATGTAGGTATTTCTAATGAAATCATAGAAAATGGGAATTTTCGAGGGGGATGACATGTTGGTGGGAAAATGAGAAATTATATTTGAAGTATGACACATTACTGCTTGTTAAATAATGAATTTTGTATGGCACAAAGCTATTGGTCGGACAATAACATGGCACACAACAGTTGATCGGACAATAAAATGCCAAACAACCGTTGATAAGGCAGTAATATGGCACACAACAGTTGATCAAACAATAATATGGTACACAACAGTTGATTAAACATTAATATGGCACACAACAGTTGATCGAACATTAATATGGCACACAACAGTTAATAGAATCGTAATATGGCACACAACAGTTGATCAAACATTAATATGGCACACAACAGTTGATCGGACATTAATATGGCACACAACAGTTGATCGAACAGCAATATGGCATACAGCAGTTGATATAACAGTAATATGGCACACCACAGTTGATATAACAGTAATATGGCACACCACAGTTGATATAACAGTAATATGGCACACAACAGTTGATCAAACATTAATATGGCACACAACAGTTGATCGAACATTAATATGGCACACAACAGTTGATCGAACAGTAATATGGCACACAACAGTTGATCGAACATTAATATGTCACACAACAGTTGATCGAACATTAATATGGCACACAACAGTTGATCGGACATTAATATGGCACACAACAGTTGATCGGACATTAATATGGCACACAACAGTTTATCGAATCGTAATATGGCACACAACAGTTGATCGAACAGCAATATGGCACACAACAGTTGATCAGACAGTAATGTGGCACACAACAGTTGACCGGAAAATTAATATGGCACACAACTGTCGATCGGACAGTAATATGACACACAACAGTTGATCGAACAGTAATATGGCACACAACAGTTGATCGAACAGCAATATGGCACACAACAGTTAATCAGACAGTAATGTGGCACACAACAGTTGCTCGAACATTAATATGGCACACAACCGTTGCTCAAATAGTATTAAATTTCCACTAATCCATGTTTCCCCCTTTACAAATTAAAGAATAAAACGTGTAAGATATTTTAATCGCTTCTACATAATTTTCCTTCCTCAGAAATTCTCAAAAAATAAAAGAAGAAAAATAAAGAAAAATTCAGAAGAACGACGAGAAGGAAAAAAAAATATTAAATGAATCTGTCAGATAATCTGTGAGGCGATGATGATGAAAAAAAAATTTTCATTTCTCTCATTCTTACATTCTCGTTGATGTAAAATTTCACAAATTCCCCAAGTGACGTGAAAATGAAAGAGATCATGAAGATGTTTAGTCACACACACCGAACCACCCACCAAGTTTATTTTAATTGCTTCGTTAAATTAAAAAGTAAAAAATTTTTTACACATTCATAATTCCGTTTCATATCCAACATCTCATTTGGGAGACATTTGAGAGTAAAATAGGACATAAAATTCCATCTGAAAATGCGTGACGCAACTAAATGTACTCATTTTCCACGCTTTATGCTCAATGTAAATTGTTTTTTTTTGTGCTGCATAAATTTACAAGTGTCAATGACTTCCGTATGATGTGAATGACAAAACTTTTGGAATTAGCTCACGACTTTTGAAAATTGAAGCATTTTTGGCGCTTAATTGAAAGTGTGAAGCTTGCTAATTACTTTTAAGGCGTCATCACGATTCGTAGCTTCAAATTTAACCTAACCAGCCTTGACTTGGGTTGTTTACTTAGGATTGACACTCATGAAATTAATTTAAGCCTTTTTTTGTTTCCTTAATTAAATTTTTTGGAACTGGATGATATAAAAAGGCTGAAATTTTCATTTGACAACATCATTCAGTCAAGTCTTTCCTTAAAGTCAAATTAAATTTTGTAGTAAATTTTCAAAAAACTAAAAAAAAAATGAAATTCATTGCAATCTTTTTCGTAGTTGCTGCAATCTTTGTTGCTGGTAAGAATTTGTGAATTATTAGAAGCTTTAAGGGTTCAGTCATGAAGATGTTGGCCTGTATTTTCTGCATTGCAGATGCACAACCTAGCAGATTTCGACTGGGCCTTAAAGCTCATTTAAGGCTGCAGGTCTGCAATTTTGGACGAATCCTTTGTATGTCTAGAACTCTCCTTTGACCCATAAACCCAGATATTTTGAGTTTCTCAATCTACTAAAGCTTAAGCTACCGAAAATTCATTCAAATTAACCAAAACCTTATCATTTTCCCCAACAGGAAGTAACGGAGGTTCCCCATCAGAACCAAAAGTCTGTGACATAGTTCTCAGAATTGTCTACGAATTTACCGAATTTACATCAACCCTTCTCCGCTTATACATCCAAAATGCACCACGTAGCGATGATGATGACAAAGAACAGAAATTGGAAGTTCTTTGCGACACAGTTGAAGGTAATTCTGAAGTTCCTCATTCTGATAAGGAAAGAATGCAAGAACTTTGCAAGAGAAAGGATGATATTGAAGGAAAGGCTTGGATTGATCAACTTACACGTGCTAATATTTGGGATTGTTTGGTTGAAATCTTCCATACTGGATTACATCAATCCTTCCCATAATTTAAATATTTTTGTGCTTTGAAATTTGAAAGTACCAAAATAAAGTTTTTCTTACATAAATAAATTTGTAGTTTATCTAATTTGACACTAGTGATTAAGATATTAACTTTTCAGCAATTGAAGAAGAAAATCCGTCATTTTCTAACGATTTTTTGCAGTTAACGACAATTTCCGACCTGGTTTCCTTACAAATTCCAGCAAAATTCATTCCAAATTGCTTTGACTCAGAAAATCCAGACTAATTATTTCGTGACAGTCTGAAAAGCTCTTACATAATTCAAGATAAGCCTGGCTCCGATAATACAAATATTAACATGTTGACATTAAATTTTCTATTTAAAGTGCAGTTAAAAATAATTTAAATTTTTTGAATCTTTATTTTAAATTTACTCGAATTGTTAAGGTCATTCGTGATTTTCAATTTGGTTGTTAATTTAACTATGGCTACTGGAATTTAAGTTTTATTACTATTTGCTATAATTTAATTTGTAAATTTATTTAGGCAAACAAAAGTATCCCATAAAAATTACTTAATGGTTGTGATTCATAGGATCGACCGATTTTTGCTGTTTCCAAGCTATTTTATCGACCGTTTTCTGGCGATATTCGCCTTGTTCTGATAAATTACTCCCGGTAAATTGGTTTCATCATGCTTTTACATCCACATTATCTATTCTCTTGTAGAAATCTTTTTTTTAGCTAGTTCTCATATGAAACTTGATCATCTACCTCGACTATTTTAAGCAAATCATCTAACTTTGTTGCTCCAAGTATTCTGAAGATCAGATTTAAGTACATCAGCTTTCCGATTGAAATACAGGAAGTGACAGCCCTGTTCAAATTGGACTGAAAGATGTTGACGACTGAAATTCACATTATATAAATTTTGATTAAATAAAAGCTGTTAAATTTGATTTTTATTATAAAAATTTGATATTTATTTTAAATAAAATCTGCATTGTAATTCATAGTAAATCCTATGAATTTAACTTCGTTGATGGTAAATGATCATGTATATAATTAAATTTTTGATACATTTAATACATTTGGTAGCTCTTGTTCGTATTTCTCTTGCTTAACTTACGAAGTTACCGTCCTGTTCATTAATCCAAAGTGGGCCAAAGCTCTTTTTTTCGTCTTGATCTCGATTTTTAAACATAAACAGTATCTTAACTTCCAAAAAAGTACAAATTTGGAAATGGTTCAATTCGAATCGACGACCTTCAAGTTACCTAACTTAATTTAGCTACTCCCCCAGCAAGGCACTTTGATTTAGGCGCCAGTATTATAATTGATTTGTATGGTCAGTGAAAGTAGTAAGTTAATAAACTCACTTTCCACATCCTAATGTCCTTGTAATGTCACTAAACGTTTCTAATAATGATTTGTCCAACCTGTCAACTTGCCAACGGTTTAAAAAACAAATAAATTAGTTCACGACTGACAAAATTAAACATTTTCTTTTTGACAATAGAATTCAATTTTCTTACTAATTCACTTTCTGTAAATTAGTTTTTACTTTTAACTTAGGCCATTTAACTTTTTGAGGAATCAAGGCTTCGCACGAAATAATTAACTGGTTTTTTGAATTTGGTTAGTATTTCTAATTTACTTCTAAAATTTGAGCATATAAATAGGCTGAACTTTTCAGTCAAAATCATCATTCAGTCAAGTCTTAACAAGCTTAACAAACTTAACTAACATTTCAAGTCAAATTTAATTTGTCAACTAAAATTCTAAAAATGAAATTCATCTCAATCTTCTTTGTCGTTGCTGCAATCTTTGTTGCTGGTAAGAATTGGGAATTATTGGAATTTTTGAATATTTTAAGCTATAAGAGCTGAGCAACATACAGAATTCGAGCTATAGAATCAAATTATTTGAGTTTCTCGAGCTACTAAAGCCTAATCTGCCAAAAATTCATTTAAATTAACCAAACCTTATCATTTTCCATTACAGGAAGTAACGGAGGTTCCCCAGCAGAACCAAAAGTCTGCGACGTAGTTCTCAGAATTGTCTACGAATTTACCGAATTTACATCAACCCTTCTCCGTTTGTATATCCAAAATGCACCACGTAGCGATGACGATGACAAGGATAGAAAATTGGAAGTTCTTTGTGACACAATTGAAGGTAACTCTGAAGTTCCTCATACTGACAAGGAAAGAATGCAAGAACTTTGCAAGAGAAGCGATGATATCGAAGGAAAGGCATGGATTGATCAACTTACACGTGGAAACATCTGGGATTGTTTGGTTGAAATCTTCCATACTGGATTACATCAATCTTTCCCTTAAGTCAATGATCATTCCGTGATCATTCCAGAGGAATAACTTTTTCTAACATTTTGTACTTTTCTACTTCTGAAATAAAGTTTTTCATATTTTCATAAATTTTAGTCTTGTTAATTTTAGATACTTTTTACAGGATGCTATAAATTACCTATAATATTCTGACTTTGACCTTGTTGCATTCATCAGGAATATTGGAATTCAAAGGTGTAACAACCTGGGTACAATGGTCCACAAATACACATTTAGCTAAACCAAAATCCATTCTATCCTATAGAGCAATTAGGGTCTATTTTAATCAACTTAGCATCAGCAACATCTTACTCACTTACTTCGCTGGCCGTACAGATCAACTGTGATCCATAGCCTCCTTCAGATGTCGCCTAAAACTGGTTCTATCGCCGGCTTCCGTATGCCAATTGCCAATACCAAATGCAATGCTGTCTCTATCGACAACTTCCTATCAGCAACATCTACTTCTGATAAATTGATGTCGTATTTACAATTTTAATCTACAACTTTAATCTGCATCGGATATTGATGGGAATTTTGGTTTGTATAAGCTTAAGAAAGTTTCCCTTGCTGAGTCTCGAGACCATGATTCATTTGCATAGTTAAGTTTCGAAACAAGAAGCCATTAAGTTAATCACCAGACGGTATTTTAGTTGGGTCAAACCCTGCTGAATTCACAGCCATTTAGAATCATCCTAGATAATTAAGATTCAGACTAGGGTTTTCAATCCCGGGATCAAAATGTATGTAATCCTAATTCAGACCAATTCTAAGTAAATCTGAAATATTAATTAAATAAATCCAAAAAATCACATAAATTTAACATTTTAATAATTAATTTATTTAACTACAAATTCCTAAAAATTTATGGCTGCAACACTCCATCTTCTGTACCAGTAAAGATTCCAAGGAAACAATGCCAAATATTATCATGAGTAAGTTGATCAGCCAATGATCGTCCTTCAAATCTATGCAGATGATAAACTAAATCGTACAATAACTTTTTGTCTTTCTCTGGAACATCCGGACTTCTTTCCACTGAATGCACCAGACCATCTAATTTATCCTCATTTGTGCCAAAATCACTGCGTGGTAAATTGAGGATGTGAAGTCGGAGAAGATTTGAAGTAAAATCGTTTAATTCGTAAGTAACTTTTGCGACTACATCACATAATTGAGGTTCTGATGGGCTGCCTGCTTTGATTCCTGAAATAGAATTATTAAGAATTGTACATTCCACAAATTTTCAAGTTCTTACCAGCAGCAAAGATAGAAAAAGTTAAAAAATATACTAAAAATAACTTCATTTTTGAGATCCTGATGTGCTTTATCTATTGAGGTTGGTCAAACTATAAATGAATGGGTTTTGGTGACTCAAAAAATATTTTGCTTATCTCTAAACTAAGATTGCTGAAAGTAAATTAAAATTTTAAATTATTTCGTGATGTTCTTCAAATAAGCAATCCTGCATTGAGTTAATTATTTAGGGAATAGCTAAAAATAGTGTCAAGCTATTGATAAGATTGTCTATTTTTAAACTTACATTTCCACAAAAATGAATTTCTTTTTACTTTTATAAACTAATTAATACTTTAAAGTTTTAAACCAATTTTACTAACAATACCTGTCAAGTAAAGTTGTTGCTTAAATTACTATATTTAGCATGATATATTTTAAAATGACACTTGGTAATTTAATGTGGTCAAATACCTTTACAAAGTAGATAGAAACTAATTTCTAGGTTAGATTGCAAAATTTTAAGAATTTTCTTGCCAAAAAGTTTCAATTTACTAGATTCATGACTAGTTCTAGGCACAAATAATCGCATCTAGATGATATGAGTCGTTCTTGTAATCAGACATTCAAAATGGACTATTTGAACCTCCTTCATCTATCCGTACATAAATGTTGAAGCAAGTAAATAGAAACTTCGCTGGCCGTACAGATTAAGTGTGATCCATGGCCTCCCTCAGTCGGTTCCTGAAGGTGGCTGTATCGCTGGCTACCGCATGCCAATTTCCAATTCCAAGTGTGACACTATCTCTATCGACAGCTTCCTCCCAAGAGTTCTTTGGCCTGCCACGCGATCTTTAGTCATCTAAAAATTTGGATTTAAAGACACCTGTTTCATCATGATTAAAGATTGTATGGGCCGGATGAAAGCGAATGAATAGTGTCAATGCTTTGACTTTGAGAGCATTACCGCAGTAAGTAAGCACAAAAACAAAGAAACTTTAATTTTAATTTAAGAAAATACAAAACACTTTATTTTATCAATTCATAAAAAAATACAAAAAACATCAATTCCCTTTAAGGAGCAACAACTTGACCCAAAGATCCAGTAAAGATGCTGACCAAGCAATCCCAGATATTGGCACGTGTGAGTTGATCAGCCATAGATCGTCCACCAACTCCATCTTCCGTACTGATCAATTTTTGGATACAAATTTTATCTTCTGCTGGAACATCAGAACTTCTTTCAATAATATCAACCAAACCGTCTAATTTGCCTGACTTGTCTTCAGCAGTAAAGTCATCACTACGTGGTAAATTGAGAATGTATAGACGGAGAAGATTGGAAGTGAATGAAGTGAATTCATAGCTGACTTGAGCTACAATGTCGCAGACGTTTGGTTCTGATGGAGCGCCGGCGTTACTTCCAGCAATATAGATTGCAGCGATGAAGAAAATGATTGGAAGGAATTTCATTTTTGAAATTTTGATTGAAAATTTGACTTGAAATGTTAAAGATTGAAGGATGTTCACTGAATGATGTTGATGACTTGAAAATTCATGTCTATTTATACATCCAAATTAGTGACAGCAATTATGAGACAAAAGACAATTTTTTCATTAACAATTTCGTGAGGATTCTCAAATTAATTAACAATACCTTACAATTACCGGGCTGTATTGTTAACAGATATGGCTACATTGTTGCAAATTGATTCAGTAATTGATAAATTAAATGAAATTGAAATTGAGCTACTGTTCCAATTCTTACTTTTAAAATTGTGCATTTTCAAACAAATAAGCTTCTGAATATAATTAAGGCATGATCACGAGTAGCTATTAATATTCTTAAACTAACTTTTAGCATAGTAAATACAATATTATATAATATTTTTCTAATTAAGACTCATTATGACAATTGAGAGTCCTTAAAACTGGTTTTAAATACTTCACGAATTAATTAATATAAAATTAAATAAATCGCTTCCAGCAATTTGGATCTATATATAGTCAGACATTTCAAGTCAACAACATCATTCAGTGTCCATCCTTCATTCAAAGTTAATTCCAATTTTCAATCAAAAATGAAATTCCTTCCAATTATTTCCTTCATTGCTGCAATCTTTGTTGCTGGAACTAACGCCGGCGCTCCATCAGAACCAAATGTTTGCGACATTGTAGCTCAAGTCAGCTACGAATTCACATCATTCACATCCAATCTTCTCCGTCTATACATTCTCAATGCACCACGTAGTGATGACTTTACTGATGAAGACAAGTCAGGCAAATTAGACGGTTTGGTCGATATTATTGAAAGAAGTGATGAAGTTCCAGCAGAAGATAAAGCTTGTATCCAAAAATTGTTATATCCTGATGATGATATAGCTGGAAGATCATTGGCTGATCAACTTACACGTGCCAATATTTGGGATTGTTTGGTCAGCATCTTTACTGGATCTTTGGGTCAAGTTGTTGCTCCTTAGATTTTTTGAAGACTTCTTTTGTACTTTTGTTACTGAATTACTGTCATTTTATACAATTTTGTACTGTTTTGTAAAATAAAGGAACTAAGTTTTGGATTTAATTGTCAATTTTATTTGAAATTTGAATTTTTTATAGTTAGGAATCCATTTAAGAATTGAAATTATAAAGTCAGGAAAGTTACAATTTAAATTCAAATAAAAATTGAAAATTTGGAAGCTCTGGAACTGCCTAAGGAGCCAAAACTCCACTCAAAGCCCCAGTGTAAATCCCAACAAAGCAATCCCAGATATTATCATGTGTAAATTGATCAGACCATCCACGTCCCTTGACTCCTCTTTCGAACAATTCACGCAAAGCTTCCTTATCTTCCTCTGGAACATCTTCATGACTTTCAACTGTTTGAATCAAAAGAGCTAATTTCTCTGAACTATTCGTAGCAGAACTAGTGTCATCACTACGATGGAAACTAGAAATGTATACTTTCAAAATATTGGAAGTAAATGCGTTGAATTCGTAAACAATTTGTGCAACTGTATAGCAGACGCCTTGCTCTGATGAAGAGCTACTGAAACCACTTGATGAGGAGCTTACCATACTTTTTGGAGATGAGCTAAGCATGCTACTTGATGATGGACTTTGTGGTGAGGAACTCATCATGGAGCTTGATGAAGAACTCATCATTTTGCTTGATGATGAGCCGATGAAAGTTCCTGTTGAGGAACCAATGAACATTGATGATGGTGATGATATGCCAAAGCTACTTGATGGTGAGCCGCCATTGCTGCCTGTTAGGAGTTGTTTAAAAATCATGAATTGCATTTAAAATGAAACAAATGTGATGGTCTACAAAGCTGGGGTGTAGAGGACCATTTTCCACATGGGAAATAAATTCAAATTGGTGATGTGTCTCCGAACTCCTCCTGCTTTTGGACTACGCTCCTACTTACCAGCAACACAGACTGCAGCAACAACAAAAACAACTGAAATCAATTTCATCTTGGAAACTTGAAGGACGTTGAAAACTTGCTTATTTTTTTGAATATTTAAGCTTGTTAGGATTTAACTGAATGATGATATTGAGTACAATTTGCAGTCTATTTATATGCTTAAGTTCCCAAAAAATCAATTAAATACACAAAATAGAAGCAATTCATATTATAAATTAATTCGTGAAAATCTCAAAATTGAAAATATTTGTAATAACTCAAAGATTAATACAGCGGCATCACAAATATTTGATTTAAAAGATAGCAATTTTCAAAATTCCAAACAGGTTCTCACGAAGTTATTGTCGAGAATTTAAATAGAAACTCATTAATCAAGTTGGAGGAATGAGAAAGCCGAAGTCTGACTCAGAAGCTGATCAAATGACAAGTGCATACCTTCCCGTGGTATCTTCTGTTATCACAAAATGCACTGAATGACGACCGAGCTCTGAATCTGGATATGTTCTTATAAAATAGATTAAAAACCTATCTAAACAGCCCTACCTGAAGGATGGTATCGCGGCATATCTTAGTGATAAGCATCAATCGAAACCATACAAGGTATACGGTTCAAAGGGTTTTCAAAATGTTTCACGGCTCAATTGTGTTCCACGGAACACTGATTGCTAATTGCTGTTTTAAGCAGAGCCATGAACCGGAAGTTTTGTGCAGCATCGACCACAAGCTTACCATCAAGGTGTGTCGGACGCGCGAAAAATATAAAGTCGCTCACCACTGCTTTAACCAAATCATTTTGATGCCCGCCATTTCCAAAACAACTCTTCATCCAAAGTTACTGCATCTCAATTTTAAAATTTCGACATTACATTATGCTGCCAATACTTAAAAAAAGAGGTTTTTATTATTACACGGGCTTTTACACAATTATTAAGCAGGATTTTCATGAATATTTTATGGTTTTGAAAAATTTATGTCAATAATTTTTATACATTCCAACCAAAATAAAAATATGCCAAAAAATTCCGGTATCACGTAATTCCGACGAGAAAAAAGGTCAACAGTAACAACGAGACAAAATCTTAAGCATAACTTAAGGGTCATAAAAAGATTTCGGATGAAATAAAATTATGAATTTTTTGTTCCTGTTTGCAGTTAATTTTTTATTGTCTTCACCGACGATTCTGACCTTGCTTCCTTTAAAGCGATTTAAAGCGTATCTTGAGTCAAAATTTTTATTCTTTTTATTTACATATCACGTAGCGCTGAATAAAAAAATATATAAACGATCTCTGAGAGAAATATAAATTATATTTATGATGTGACCTGCGTGGATATACCTATTTCATTGAGGATTTTTTCTTTATAATTTCTTTCATTTTAGGCAGAGTTGGTGAGATGGATGGGGATTTGGATGTTGTTATGGGATTCTGATGGCTTCCTGTTTTACTTCGATGACAAAGAGTCCTTTAGGTACCATAGTAGTATTTCTGTACTATGAAAGCATGCTCTATGCTTGTTAGATGTCATGTAGGTCATTTGTGATCCATGGCCTCAGATGACGCCTAAATCTAGCCTCTCTGTCAAACTCAATCTTTCCGATTTTCAGTAACAAATCCAAAAGAAATTTGGAATTCTACACAAGCAGATGAAGAAGCACTTTGTGTCTTTGAGAGACGAAAACTGAGAGCAATTTATGAACCTGCAAAAGCAAGTGATGTATACCGATGTTTGCATAATTATGAACTTTATCAGCATTTTCCAGGATGCTGATATTGGCGCTATTCTTCATGTGAATCGCTTGAGATGGGAAGGTCATGTGAACAGAAGACCACAGGATGCTGCAGTATAAAGAGAAACATTTGCAGTCTTTGTGGACGGCAAAATAACGAGAAGAAGACTTAAGCGTTCCTGGATTAGATGTTGATAAGGACGCTAGAGTTCTCAATACCCCCGAACTTTCAGAAGTTATCTAAAGACAAATCCAGCTTTCAACGAATTCTAAATGAAGAAGAAGAAACGCGCAAAACAGGTGTTCAACGCCTTTCAGTCTATCCAACCCAATTACCAATTTCAACTTTTCCATTCCGCGTTCCTGGCTAAGCCAAGCTTCTCAAGCGGTAAGATACTAACTGAGTAGGCTAAGTTTGAGCGTGAAGAACAGTTTTCTTCCGTGAGTTGAATGCTGTATCTCATATTTAATGCTTAAAATACAATTTATATTACAAATTCATTCTCCAATTCTTACAAAGAATACAATAACTCTTCCATTGATAACGACAACACAGTCATTGAGGATATTAAGCAGCAAACACATAAAATAATTAAGCTATAATCCAGAAAATTCATCAAAAAATCACAATACAACCTAATTTCAATAGTAATCTTATTCAATCATCCCCTATTCAATTCCATATTAAAGATTAATGACTTAACATCTTCTCATGCAGTTCATACTAAAATTCTCAATTAATTCAGAATCCTTAAAAAAGTTTTACTGTTCACAACATAAACACTTGACCTATATTCATAGCCGATACACTCAACAACTCTGGCTATCAACAATAATTCATTTCTCTTTAGTCCATAGTCCATGCTATTTGCTGTAATTTGTAGAATAAAAAAAAGTAAAGTTTCTTTCCTTTATATTTGTATTCGATGAGATGCTTACAGAATTTTTTATAAGGATGAAAGTCCAGTTTTCTTGCCTTGTGAAGCATTTTGCACAACTATTAACTAAAAAAATGAACATTAAGCTTTAAAAAGGCTAGTTTATCTCCAATTGACCTAAATTTTGTGCTAGAAACGATTCTCCTCGGTGCACTCACAGCACACAAGCAATTATCGATAAGAATTTTGTCATGTTGTCACCAAAAATTTTTGACAAGAGGTTTAGCATTAAACTACATCAATATTCCATTAAAGGCCTCTCTGGTCTTTAATTCTTAAAGGTTTATTGATGATGTAAAAAAGATTTTTTAATTGAATTATGGATGGAGTTTACATCTGACCGCGTTAAAGTGTTTGGTATAATTTGAGTGTGAAAATATGTCAAGTCATCAAGATTGGAAGTTGTTGGCTTGGTGCAGGATGGAAAAGTTGAATTTTACTATTTTTGGGCTTTAATTGAAAATGAAAAGTTTTGGAAAAATTCTTTGGAAAGTATTCAAATGATGTTTCACGGACGGGGATGGAGTCTTTCTCAAAAATGAAGATACCGTCAGTGGAAGTGATCTGCGGTAGTGATCATCGACAGAAGATTGCCAACTGTGGACAGATTAACCACCAGAAGCCATGATTCATAAGACTTTCGTCAATTATTTCTACATTCATGCAAACTCTAATAGAATTGACTTGGGAAAATTCGACAAAATTTCTCAGAATAGATCAGAGCCAATCCGTACTCAGTGTGAAGCTGGCGTCAAGACAACGACGATGTCTCACATGCTCCGTTTTAATACATTTATGACTTTGACTTATTGACTTAATGGAGTTTTGATTTTTTGTATAAAAAGTCGGTAAAAAGGTGACTTTAAGTCTTTTTGACTAGAAAATACGAATTAGAGTTCTATTTGGAGTCGACTCAAAACCCTCAAATAATTTGGCATGCATCGATAGAATAAAACCAAGCGACCTGTTTCACTAAAGTGGATTATCCTCGAATTTGGATTTGGAAGTTTTTTGGAATTATCTCCAACATTTTAATTCGGGATTCAAATTGACTTAAACCTCCAATCCTGCCGCTAATTCTAACTTGTCAAAAAAAATCAGACTTCTTCGTTATTTGGTTACGTTCTTCTGGTCTCTGCTGTCCATTTGTCTTTGTCTTCATCAATAGGTTGCAGTTTGAACCTTATTCAATCAACTTTAATTACCACAGCGATCTAATGGACCATGCAGTGTTCTGAGTCGACTCTGATATTGTTATGAATAAGTTGGCACGAGTCAACTCGACTCCATATGAAATTCCAGTTTATTACGAACTCTGGTACCACCATACAAAACCATAACTCAATATCCAAACTCACACCCACTACTCACCTCTTAAACTTGATCCTCTAATGATCCAACAAATGATTTTTTTGATTTATTTCATAGCATTAAGATTTGTAAATATTTTTAAAATTTCATTCACATTTTTTTATTGCTTTTATACGATTTTTATTAAGGTCAAATGTTTATTTGACGACATCTTCAAGATGAATGAAATATAAATAAAGATGAATATAAAAATTGAGATGCGAAGAGAAACTCGACAGTGTGCCTGTATATTTTCTTTCTGATCTTTTAATTTTCATTTTGATTTTTTGGGGAGCATAAAAAGAAGGCAAAAACATTAATTTATAGCATTTAAACAAGAAAAATTTGGATTTTTTTGGCGCATTTTTTGTGCCTTGAGAATATGTTCGCAAATTGGTTGATAATTTAAGAAAATGATAGCCATTTAGTATAAAAGATGGATTAGCAAATTTTCGAAAGATTTATGATGTCAGATGAACTTTTTAAAACGCTCATTTGTCTCATAAAAGTCTTAAAAGATTTAGAGGAAATTGGAAATTAAATTATTTTTAATATGTATGGTTGTGGACTGTTTTGATTCGATTTTTAATTCCATTAATCAATTTAATAGGTTAAACTAGAATTTAGAAATGTAACTAGACTAGGATGAATGAAGATTTGAAGAGGTTGGATTTGAATCGAGCTATGCTTATTCGATGTCGACACTGAGACCTTGAAATTCCGGAAAAATTACGTCTTGAGTTCCAAAAACCTTCCGTGAAGAGGATTTCGGGAATACATAATCGAAAAAAGACATCAAAAGGGATTTTTACAACATTTTTCTTTAAAAATAATGCGCTTGTAGGCCCGCATTGATTGGTTTATATTTTTGAATCAAAAAACCCTGACACGGTGAAAACGATTGTATTGCTTACCCTAAGAGGCAAAGAGCATGCTTTCAAGAGCTTGGTCTACTTAAATATACTAGTTAAGCATGCTTGCGAGCGTGTTCTTTCAACATCAACTTGTCCTTTACTAGTACTTTTACCACATTTTTGTCTGCTTGAAATTATTCATTGAGCCCTAAAATTTCTAATAAAACAGTTACTATTTCATTTGGACTGAAATTTGTCCAAAAACGTGTTATTTTTCTTTAATTATCAATATTAATAGAATACTTTTTTTCATCATCCAATCCCGGGATTAATCCCGGGATCCCGGGATCAGTTTTTCAAATCCCGTAATCCCGGGATTGAGATTTTGTCCCGGGATTGAAATCCCTAGCAGAAATAGTGAAAAACCAGGAACTAAACCTATATGGCACTGGGTTCCAGTCCTCCGTGATTTTGGGATCCAGACCTGTGCGATTCTTGGCTCCAGACTTACATGACTTTAGGACCACGCTAGATTCGATTAAATCAAGGCTCAAACAAGAGTCAAGTCAGTCTAAGGTTGGCCTAAGACCATTTTATCCGTCATATCTGCGTCGTTTGCTTTCTTATGCGTTTCCATAACATAATTAATAAACTGTTCAAAAAAATTTTTACAAACTTAATTAAAAATTCATCTATTCAACTAGTCAAAAAGACTTGCACATTCATCAACAGAAGATGCTCTAAAATGAATTAAATAAAAAGTGAAGGAACGAGATTGTTTATTTTAAAAAAAATCTTCTCTAAGATGATTATTTGCACATTTTATGAACGCTTCCATCATCATCATTTAAAAGATGCACTTTTTGAAGTTGAAATCTAATTATAAAATAATAAATAAAATAGACAGAACAGACAGAACAGATGAATGACTAAAGTGTAATAATTGTGATATAATATTTAAAGTCATTTTGACTTCAATCACACCTGACTGACTGTTGATAACTTTAATTTTAAACTTTGCTTTATTTATGATGCGGTCGATAGGCGTTGTAAAGTTGAAAATATAATTATTTCAAACATCGTTAATTAGATAGGATATATATTGTATGGTATGATGCTTGCGTAGAAATAAATGTCAGAATAAATGATGATTATTGGAGATAATAAATCTATTAATAAACATAAATATAGCTGTGCATCTTTAAATCCTACAGTATACAATATAGCATCTGAGATAAAAAAAATGAAAAATTTTCCAGCTTAGTTTATTTTTATGATGTTCAATGAGAGGAAAGTGGGAGTGTGTTCTGTGTTTTGATCGATTTGTCTGGTTTAAGTGCTGGTATATTAATTAAAAAAGTACTATTTTGTGCCATATTAAGTAGAATTGCACTGGATTCAGCCATATTGAATAGAAATGGACTAGATTTAGCCATATTGTGTACAAATGGACTAGATTGTGCCATATTAAGTACAAATGGACTAAATTCAGCCATATTAAATAAAAATGGACTTGATTTAGCCACATTTAGTGCACATGTACGAGGTTCACATGTACATGGACTAGATTCAGTTGTTATGTGTACAACTGGACTAGATTGTACCATATTAAGTTCAAATTAACTGGATTGTGTCATATTAAGTTTAAATGGACTAGATTGTTGCCATATTAAATGTAAATGGACTAGATTCAACCATGTTAATTAAAAATTGACTAGATTGTGCCGTGTTAAGTACAAATGCACTTGATTAAGCCATATTAAGTACAAATGGACTAGATTGTGCCGTATTAAGTATATATGGACCAGATTCAACCATATTAAGTTCAAATGGACTAGATTGTGCCATGTTTAGTACAAATGGACTAGATTCAGCCATATTAAGTACAAATGGACTATATTCTGTCATATTAAGTACAAATGGACTATATTGTGCCATATTGAGTACAAATGGACTAGATTCAGCCATATTAAGTACAAATGGACTATATTCTGTCATATTAAGTACAAATGTACAAATGGACTAGATTGCTGCCATATTAATTATAAATGGACTAGATTTAGCCGTATTGTTTACAAATGGACTAAATTCAGCGATTTTAAGTATAAGTGGACAGAATTTTACCATATTAAGTACAAATAGACTAGATTCTGCCATATTAAAGTGCAAATGCACTAGAATCATCCATGTTAAGTAAAAATGGACTAGATTTTGTCATAATAAATACAAGAAAACTAGATACAACAATATTAAGTGCAAATAGACTATATTGTTGCCATTATAAATTGAAATAGACTAGATTATACCATTTGATGTACAAATGAAATAGATTTAGCCATATTAAGTACAAAGGCATTCAAATCCTAACCTAAATGCGCCTTTAAATAGTTTCCAAGTAACTAAAACCATCCTCAACTTTTATCTATATACTCATCAGTCTAAGTGTGGGAAAAAATATTGAAGAATTGAACAGTAAAACTGCGAATAAAAAATACAAAACACGTTCGTGCAGTGAAAGAAAAGAAAAAAACTTTTTAATCCAAAACTGAACGAGGAAATGAGGGAAGCGAAAAGAAAAAGAAAAACGAAGGGAATGAAAAAAAACTTTATAATTGAATGAAAATGGATGTGATGAACATTAATTTAAATTCAATCAATTAGTGATTTCAAAACAGACGATTTATAAGTAATTTTTCATTAATCCACTGCTGTTTGCCAGAAACTTAGCAAACTTACTAGATAGATTCAATTTCTCTTCATTCATTTTATTTGCTTGCGTATCATGCCAGAAAGATAGATATGAGGAAAAACAGAGAAGAGAAAAAAAATGTAATTTATATTCCTATTAACGAGGTGCCACAAGTCAGATGATTTAATTTTCAAAGTTATCAATTTTGTTAATTTGTTAATGTTTCGTTTCATTTGAATATTTTTGTCATTATGTTTCATTTTCCCCTTTTTTTGGGGTTTTAGGAAGAATTTTTCGATCAGATTCATATTATTTAATGAATTGTAATTAATGACATGTTTATGGGGGGTGGATAGGAGGTTTGGTAATGATGGAAATGGAAGGATGGTATGTCTCTTGGCAATTAAATATGCTTACAAAATTCTAATGAAGCTAGAGCGGAGTAAGAGTTATTTGGATTAGTTTGAAGGAAACTCTCAATCTTCGTATCCATCAGTGCCTTAATTAGCAACCTCTCTGACAAGTACGTTAAGGATCTCAATCCACATATTGTCCAACCGTAAACCCAGAGCATTCTTCATATCCGGATAATACACGACGTAGAAATGACCGAAAAATTAACTCTAGGTAGACTAGATTCTGACCTGAAGATGGATTTCATCGAACCTGGCTTTAAACCAGAGTCATCCTGGCTTGGTGTCGGATTATCGACCATATTTACATCGTATGCCTTCCAGAATAGGAGCGTATTCAAAGAGGGAGGGAATGAAGTGTTAATTATGATTTAAGTAAGGGATCCCGATGTCGAGACTGAGACCGAGACTTCCTTAATAGTCATTGAATTTCGAAACTCTCCAAGAAATCCTAGTCTCGTTCTTGAAGTCTAGAGTTTATCCAGGAAGTCCCGGTCTCGGTTTCACAGTCTGGAGATTATTCAGGAAGTCTCGGTCTTGCGAATTTGTCGAGGCCGAGGCATTGAGAAACCTTAGGGTTAACGTCTCTCCCTCCTCCCTCTTTTGTACAAAACCTTAAATTTGCTAAAAGTTTTCGATGCCCCAAAACATTTTTAACCAACACTCCTTTTTCTAAAATATACCCAATTTCATCCAGTCCCTATTCCCACTCCATCTTGTCACACAATAATTTCTTCATATAATTTCAATTGACTTAATTCGCAAATCAGAAGACAAAATCTTTTGCTTACATGCTCAAATATTTTCACCAGTTTTCAGATTTTTATAGCCGAAATCTTTCATATTTTTCTGTGTGTTTATTTAGCAGATTTATTGGTTTATAGACCTTTTTAATAGTCAGTCTTATGAGCTATTGATGTAGTTAATTTGTTTATATAGATTCGATTACCTCGAAAATGAAATATTTACTCATTGGCTATAAAAATTTGTACGCAAGTTTGTGAATAATATGATGATTAATCAGAATTGAGTATTTTATAGGCTTATCCAAAAATAACTTTATGTATAAGTGGAGTTGAAATGATTAATCAATAAATGAAAATTGAAGTGAGTTGAGTAAGGTAATTGAGGTATTTATAGAAATTTGTTTGTAAGAGTCTAGACACGGCAACGTGGTTTTTGGTAGATCAGATGTTAGATCAGAGTTTTGTAGTGCCTGGAATTCGATATTATTAGGGCTTAAGCTATAGCTTTCTTTAATCTATTGTAACTATTTTGCAAGATTATGAGGCTCTATGTATGAAATGAATCCTTAGCAGGTAAATAGCGTCCTATCAAGAGCAGAGCAGACAAGCTGAAAATCGATGACGAACCAATGACGCCCGCTTGGTAATCATTTATTGCAGTGTTGTCTAAACTTTTTTGAGCTACGGCACATCTTGGCAGCAATCCTCGTAAATTGTGGTACACAGTATGAACAAGACTGACATATTGGAAGCTACTGTTGAGTGTAACCAAGCTACTACCAAGGATAGCAGCTTCCAAATGACTTTCAAGTGATTGCCAAGTGGACAACTTTGTGTTTTAATTAAAATTGTCTGTTTGGTTGCCTTATGGACAGCATTAAAGTGAATGGTAATTAGGATGGGATCTATGGATGTTAACAGCATTGATTGTTACGTTTTCATGTCCTAACCTATGACATTGTGAGCATTTTGGTCTGGATTGCAACTTTATGTCTTGAAAAAAGCTAATAATTATTAATAAAACTCCTTTAATCGGTGCCTTTAAGGCATTTTACAAATCAAAGCAAAGCTGATGCACCTAAATTCATAAATTGCAATCCAATACCTTCAAGTACCTCTTAATTAATTCAAATATCCATCTCATTTAGTCCATATGTGAAATTTGATTTTCTAAAACAGAATCCAGAATCTCAACAGCCTCTTAAGTAGCCATACTAGCTCATTTCTCGTAAAATGTTATAAATCAAATTACGTACCTACTTGAAAATAGCAAATGCCGATCGATAGCTTTATATATGGACAGTTTGACCCTCTTTTTAATCTTAAGTCAGATAAAGTCTCAAACTTTTCAGGGCAAATTATTCTTTTGTTTTATCGGAATCGATTCCAATTAATCGAAGATTAACAACAATAAAAAGTCGAAAAATGGCTCAAGATTGATATCAGTAAGAATACAAAAGTGCTCAATTAATCCAGGATTAATAGACGGTAGCTATAAAAATATGAGTATAAAATAAAAGAATTATGCAAATATTTATCACCAAATACTGAATCAAAGCTGCTAAAGGCATTTATGGGTAAACTTTTATGCTTTTTTATGGGAGTATCGTCTCGATTTTTTTTCCTCTTTTTTTCAATTCTTTTTCTCGTGACTTTTTTCGATTTTCGCAATAGGAGTTCGGTGGGTTGATTGTTAGTGATGTTTCCAAACTAGGCTACGATGTTTCTGTCTCTTTGTGTCTCTCAGTGTCTCTCTGCAACTTTCTGTGTCTCTCAGTGCCTCTCTGAGTCTCTCTGTGACTCTCTGAGTATCTCTGTGTCTCTCTGAGTCTTTTTGAGTCTCTCTGTGACTCTCTGAGTCTCTCTGTGTCTATCTGAGTCTTTCTGAGTCTCTCTGTGACTCTCTGAGTCTCTTTGTGACTCTCTGGGTCTTTCTGTGTCTCTTTGTGTCTCTCTGTGACTCTCTGAGTCTCTTTGTGACTCTCTGAGTATCTCTGTGTCTCTCTGAGTCTTTCTGAGTCTCTCTGTGACTCTCTGAGTCCCTCTGCGACTCTCTGAGTCTCTCTGTTACTCTCTGAGTCTCTCTGTGACTCTCTGAGTCTCTTTGTGACTCTCTGGGTCTTTCTGTGTCTCTTTGTGTCTCTCTGTGACTTTCTGAGACTTTCTGTGACTCTCTGAGTCTCTCTGAGTGTCTCTGTGACTCTTTGAGACTCTCTTTGTTTCTCTGTGACTCTCTGTGTCTCTCTGTGACTCTATGAGTCTCTCTGTCTCTTGTTCTCTCGATCTTAGCGAAGAACATCAAGCAAATATCCAGATTATTGCTTTATAAAAGCCATTCCAAAATGTCAAAATGTACGTCATTTTAAAACAACCCCCAAATTTTTCAGCAGCATAAAAAACACACAGAGAAGCTACACTCCGAGTGGCATGAAATAAAAAATATTGTTTGCTATTTGATTTTCTCTTTGAGCTTCACTCGCTTCTTTTACAAACAAATTTATTGTCAAAATATATTTGCCATTTTCATTTTAAAGAAAAATTTGGCTTTCTCATCTGATAATCTGTGAATTTGTTCAGTTTCTCCCCACACCCTCCACACTCCCGACTTCTGTTTTCTTTTTCTTGTCTTTTTCTGCATTCATATTTATCTTTGAATGAATAAAATCAAAAGTTTTTTTTATGCTTAACAATTCTATGCATTTTGAAATAAGGAATAAAGATGAAGAGATGAAATATTTTTGCTTTCTTAATTTTCTCTTCACTATAAGCGACGATTATGCCTTTATATAAAAAAAAACAGACATGAAAATTTGTCTGCTTTTTCGTGGGGTTGATGCTGTTTTATTTGTAGTTTTTTTATGAATTTTTTGTGAAGTTGGAAGTTATGGCTGTAAAATAATTTTCTGGTGACACAGAATGATGAATTTTTGCATAGACTGAACTGTAATTGTTAATGGTAGTACAATGTTGACTATCTCAAATCTGAGAATATCTTGTGCCTAGATTGAGGCAGTCTCGGGATATCTCGATCTTAATTTTACTCAGAGCTCGAAGTCTAGTCGAGTCGACCCGAGTCGACCAGAAAAAACCGACTCGACTTGAAGTTGACTTCAACCATATCGACTTCGAGCTCTGATTTTACTTAATATTAGGGTTCATCTTAAACTATAGGTCTGCTAGCTGAATATTGACGAAGACCCAAGGACGAACTATGAGGTACAGCCAAAACTGCAGGTCTGCGCATCTAATTTGCAACAAATTTAGGCCTGCGATTCTTGACCGAGCCCTCCTTAATTTACACTTGGTTTGGGACAAACACTGACTCTCGTTTTGATCTTCTATTGGCATAAAGTGATATTTGCACGCCCGTTCTATCAATATTCCAATTATTAGGTGATCTTTAGTAACTCTCGTCTCGTTGTCTCTTGTTACGGTTCAAATTTCTAACTCATTATTTTATTCAAGTTGCTCAAAGTTCCGATTTAGGTTTGATTTTGTACATTAAGCAGTTGAAGTAACTAAACCACAGTTGGCAGAACTTTGGAGTCCAGACTCCGAAAGTCGGGCTCCAAAGTCCGAACTTTGAGACTCTGGGAGTCCGTGGAGTCACATACAAAATTGATTTTTATTCGGTTACGTTAAAAACGTTGAAGCAAGTTAATGTTTAACTAGTGACTAGTTCTAACGGTTGTTTGTCCATTCGGGATCAATTTAGAAATGGTAGGATTCGAACCATGGAACCTTCGAGTAATTAAACCAATTTTGAGCCTTGCACATTGTCTATTCAGCCAACGAGTCGCTTAGCTGACTTGTCATCAATGTTAAATAATCTTAGTGGCTACATAACAGCCTTATGGTTGGATAAATCTATTCAATAAACCACATTTTGCCACAAACAGGATATTTTGAACTTTATTGCCACTCACAATGCCTATATATCTGCATTTCCCTCATTTTCGTGCTCAGGTTTGAAATCCTCCATTTGTGGAGTAACCAAATGACTTAAAATCATCATCCACCTGCATCCACATCTCCACGAACATCAAAAGGTCATCAAAAACCAAGAAAAAAACTTTCAAATCATCAAATTTATGTCCTTAAAATCCACAAACCACAATCATAACTTTGAGATGCCTCATAAGCTCTCTCTAATCACGTGCTAAACTTCCCTATATTCCTAAAAAATTTCTAATAGAATCTAGTGCTTAAAAAGTCTTGCAATAACTTTTCACTTCCTCGAAAAAAAAAACTTCACATCACATTGAAAATTCCTGTATTTGAAGCTTCATAAAAAATTCATTTTTTGCTTTAAATTTTCTATTAAAAAAACTTTACTGTTCAATTCCTCGCCAGCAAATGTTTACATCCACAAGCAGGTCTGAGCAATGAAAAAAAAAAATGTTTCTTTATCACAATAAGTTCTCAAACTTTATCAACTATTTCCATTTATTTTCACTATAATTTCCGTCTCATATATTTTGAAGAAAAGGAAGCAACTTTCCTACTAGATTGCGACGGGTTATTTCAACTAGTTATTGTGACGATAAAGTCTATTTATTCATTTATTTTTTAAATGTTTTTTTCTTCTTTTCTTGCGATTCTCATTTTTTATTTAAAAACTCATTCAACTTTATTTTGTAGTTTTGTCTTGAGTTTTTAGCGCATTTTTGTGAAAGGAAGTGCATTTATGAGAAATTAGATTTATTTATTTGGCTTTTGGGGAAGTTGTTTAAGTAATTTGTACGGTAAGAAGGAAATTGACTGTTGACTTGGGGTAATTGATAGATTTGGAAGAGTGAGGATGACTGGCATTGATTTGTATTGATTCATACTGACTGGTTTAGTCGAGGATTGACTAGAATTATGTTGAATTGACTAGGATTGACCAGTATTAATTAGGATTTACAATAGTTTTGTGAGGATTGTTTAATTATATTTATCCTGGTTGGAGTAGCAATCGGGGTTGCCGATATATTCAAGTCAATACTTTCTGCTGGCTTCTTGCTATAATGCAACAGCAAGTGAAACGCTGATATACTTTGTCCTGCTTGTAGCGCAACCTAATGGCAAGATATCTATGGCACATGGAGAATTTATGGAATTCTAGTTTTAATTTAACGTAGAAATTATTCATGCTGGATGACTGTCATGTCATGTTGATATAAGACAATGTCTTTCAATGTTGGTTCAATGTTCAAAAGACGAGATCGAAGTCGAGACAATCCCGAAATATCTCAATAGATTTTAAGGGTTGACAGTAGGAAGCCCGCGATTGAACTAGCTTTAAGAAACTTTAGAGGAGGCCAGAGCTCGAAGTCGAGACGAGTCGATTTGAGTAATCTGAGAAAAAACCGAATCGACTCGAGTCCACTTGAAATCGACTACATTTGAGTCAACTCGAGTCGACTTCAACCATATCGACTTTGAGCTTTGGAGGAGGCCATAGATCACTATTGACCAGTACAGCCAGTAAAGTAAGTAAGTTAAATTCTTGAGAGTTTGTCATTGCCAAGATATCAACAACAAAAGCACCAAATTGATATTCATCGAAATTCCTAATTGGTACTCTTGATTCTGTTATATTTTGAAATCTTACAACATCCCTAACCAACTCCTCTCAGCAATCAAACCCCCATTCCCCTTAACCACACTAAATAATAACTAAATATAAACAAAATTATCAACAAATTATCTTATTTAATTGTATTTAATTAATTTTTATGCCTCCCATAAATTTCCCCCTCAAAATCACAAAAATGCGCTAAAATCTCCCGCCCCACCACCATCAACCCCAATATTTTTAACTAATTCATTCTCTGAATTCATGAGATCTTGAGTCTGCTAGCGAAAAGTATTCTATGAATGAGACATCTCAAGTAATTTTTTTCATTCAACTAGCATAAATTGAACATTAAATATATATTAAAATGGAATAAACGAGTAGATAAATTATGACGATAAGAAATCCTTTTTAAAGCATGTAGGAAGAAGAAGGAAAATAAAATAAAAAATTTCATTTTATCAACAAATTAATTTTTCAAAAAAATAAAAATAAAATTACATTTTTTTGTGACCAAATCTCTCCAATAAATCTCATAAGGATTTACGTTTTCTTCTCATTCGTAATTTGTTTAGATGTAATTGTGTGCATGGGATTATGGATGTAGAAATGGGATTGTTTGGGGGTGATGTCATGGGATGATTTGATTGAGAAGAAGAGGAACTGAAATGGGAGGATAGGAAAGAAGGAGGATAGGGAGGCAGGAGGGCAAGAAGGCATAAGATCATACCTCCATGTACAGTAGATACTACAATCAATTTTCTTGAACAATGTCGCAAAAATTTTCAAAATTTGAGCAACTGTGAAGTAGTAATCTAGTCAGTGCTTCTAAAACTATGATTCTAGGTCTGATATCCACTAGATCAAAGTGTCTGCCTGGGGTGTATTCAAAATACTACGGGGTCTTGAAGCAAAATGTTGCCATTGATCTGTATGACCTGTGAAGTAAGTAGTCAGGATTTTTGCCACTAAATACTCACAGTATTTGAAGCATTTTGTCCTAAAAGGCGAGAAAGGAGTGAAGCTGAACCAAAGATTGTCCTCCTTTCTCCTGAATGCACTCTGGTGAATGCCTTTAATGCTTTTGACTCAAGTTCTTTCTTAACTAATGTCTAGTCTAATTTTTCACTGTTTCTAGTTATGCAACTCGGTCCGTGTGCGTCAGAGGATACAAATTGTGACTAGGTGCATTGCATTGATACACCCTGGCTCATGTAATTGTCACAGAGTTGGGAATCGATCTTCATTGACAACAACTTAGTTGTAATCGTTGACACTAGGTCACTTCTCTAACGGTCCCAAAGAGAATGCGCACCTTAATGATCGTGCTTATGAGTATACTCAATCGATATAATGGAACATGCTCCTGGTCTGTTCGGAATTACTCAACCAAGCCTAATCTTACAGTCACAACAAATCAGCACATTCAACTTGCTGCTCCAATATTACCATCACTTCATAGATAGACGTCACTTAAGATCGACCCCTCTAAAAACCAAAATGAGAAGGAACGAGATTGAAATAAAAAGGAACCCGAGAGTAAATCTTATTGTTGATGAAATAAATTATTCTCTCTTAAAATATAAATATCTTAAAGTCAAATGGACATAAATTAATTTCCATCCAACACGAAAATGTGTATTCATTCCCCAAAAAACTTGCAGTATAATTTAATGGTGGAAAAATCGATTCCTCAATTTAAGGTTAAAATATATGTATGTAGAATGATCGTTAATTAACATATATTATCCGCAATGGCATAAATAAATTCAATTCAGTATATCGTACGGCCTATACATCTAGTCGGTACCTATGAATTGTCCATAAATTTGCTATATCGAAGTCATAAAATACATCCAAATGAAAAACATTAAAATGTCACTAGAACGTCAAAATAGAGGAATAAAAATGTGGAAATAGAAATTAATATCTTGGTAAAATGTCACACAACATTTTCTACTGCTTCATGTGGCTTAATGAAGGAAAAGAAATCTCGATCGTTAAGCAAATTATTTATGGATAAAAAGAATATAGTTTTCGGTAAATTAGTCGACGATTCATTTCTCACTTTGATAATTACTTTTGACAATGATAATTATATTAATGAAAAATCTTGTAAAAACATCTGGATAATTTACAGCTTGTAAGCGCATATTTTGTCGAGATTTTCATCTGATTTATTGATCTGAGAATATATTTCTAGTTTTCATTCGAGCAAAACTACAAAGCGACAAGATGCTCGATTTGGCAGCAATTTGAAAGGAAATACTGAGTTTGGAGTTCGTTATATATCATGTTATCTCTAACTGTCAATAGTTTCGTCAAAATCAATTTATATATTTTGATCATACATAATTAGTAATGCATTTCGTATCAAGCAGAGCTCGAAGTCGAGTCGAGTCGACTCGAGTAGACTAAAAAAAAAATGAACTCGACTTTAGTCGACTCAAAATCGAGTGTTTTGAAGTCGAGTCAAATCGACTCGAGTCGACTTCAACCATATCGACTTCGAGCTCTGGTATCAAGTATTGATGATGTTTAATCAAGTATTGATGAGCGTCCAAAGAATTCTTAAAAGGAGGATATTGATAGAGGCAATATTGCACTTGTAATTTGACATTTCGAGTAATTCATTGCAGTTGAAACGAGTACACTAGATCACCGAGTTGAAGTTAAGACATTAAATTGTCATGATGACTACGTGATGGCTGATTTTGGGTCATGTTAACGGCCAAAACTAAATTTGTCGAATCTTATCCCGATCGGCACATATTGAAATGTTGCCACCACGGTGACAAGATGTCCGGTTGCTTTCGCCAAGTGGCAGCCACTTGGCTTTAAGTATACTGACTCCTCGTCGCCGTGGGGGCAACATTTCAATATGTGCCGATCGGGTACTGTTCGAGATGCTCTGGAGCTGGCAGATGGGAGCCAGTGAAAGAGTCAATTTTAGGCTCAACTAAGTAAAAATTGAGGATCACATTCAATCGCTTTAACCAGAGCAGTTAGAAAATCATGGACATTTTCAGGACCGTACTATTAAAATTACATATGCAGAGTAGTTTTGTAGCATTAGACCACATTTTTCATGCATTATTTGATCCGTTTTTAAGTCTATCGCTGCATAGAGCTCTAATTTATTTAAATCATCTTCATTCAGCAATTAAAGAGCACATTTTGATGCGATATGATTCGAAATAACAACACCAGGACTTTAATACTGAATTTAGACCTAGAATCTAGGCATTTAATCCATTAAGGGACTTAATTGCACTTAGTTGACTAAGTCTTATGTAAAAGACATTATGGAAGATCCCAAAAGGCAAAGAATCTCTTCACATCGTGCCTAAAACTGATTTCATCTCGTACAATCCCCAAACGATGCCAATTTACCAGTAAATTTTAAAATTCACATCACAAGACTCATCAATTTAGACAAACTATTTCATAACATCTTCAAAAATCTGTATCCCTGCAGTCTCATTCAATCTCAACAATTGATTTTCCTCTTCAAAAAAATAAAATCAGTATTATCCCGCATAAAACATGACATTGACCGACATAGCATCAAATCAGTTTACTGTTCAGTCATCAAAATTGTCACGTTCTGTTGTATTGCATGTTCTCTTTGCCTTTTTTTCGGGATGATTCTTTTATTTTATTTGTCAAATCTAGGACATTCGACATAAATAGGACATTTACTATCAATCCTAAAGACAGTTCAGGCACTGCAGATGGACGTCATAAATTTTTTTCCCTCAATTTTGCTCTAATTATTGGCGGGAAAAAATTATGAATCCTTAAAACTGCATATTTTGCATAATATTATGCTAAATAGGATATCCAATGCAGTTCAGCATCCAAGAAAACTTCTCAAATGAATTAAAATATTTTTGTTTTATAAAAGATTGAATTAAAATAAGTTTGTAGCTGTTCGAGGAGAAAATGACAATGGAAGAAGTAAGAACAATAAAGATTGTCATTGCATTAAATATGAATCTATCAAATTGAAGTTCCTTTTTTGGCGAGAAATGCTGATTATTTTGTATGAAATTTTAATTTACGAGTAATTTGCATATTTTATGTCGATAGTCAATAAATGTTCTATTGTCGTCTATTGATAGGTATCCTTAGATTTAGGTATGTATTGAGAGGCTGACCAATAAGTAGGGCGGCCATCTACTGTATTTCTGCCGGGACACTGCTGTACTTTTCAGCCTTGCTCTTGTGTCCCAACAAAGCCTCAAAATGTCCCGATTTTTCAATAAGTCGAAAGCTTCATACAAATTCAGACCAGCCTATTTCAGAGTTAATTTGCACTCCTTCTCCTTTTTGAGGTTCAAAATTACCTAGCTACTCCCCTGTCCCTTCCTACACCCCTGCATTGAATAAATTTGGACAAAATAAATAATTTTCAATAAAATTCACTCGTGTATCGATTTTTTTTTCCTTTTATTTTCCACTTCCTTCCTGCATTCATTATATTTTGACTAAGCCGCACTTTAAATTGAATGGAAAGACGGAATGTGAAGTGAAGTAAAGGAAGCCTTTGCCAAAAAAAAATGAGTTAAAAAAGCAGCATGCCTTCAATTGTCTTGAACAACCGCTGATAATATATATTTATAAATGTACAGAGTTATTTACAAATGGATGGAAGTAAGTGCCGAGCACATAGAGGGTATTTCTTAGCTGCATACTTTTGGCTTCTCATCAATCTAGGGTTGTCGGTTATTTGGGTTTGTACTTTTGCTGCAAATACCCAATTAGGCCAAAGCAATGCCAAAAAACACAATTCGCATTAGTTACTTACTTGCTTCCTTGGCTGAGGCGCACATTGGGTCCATTACCGCGTTTAGAGAACGTCTGTAGACAGAAAACTTCTGCCAATTTGGACTCCCACCCAGTTGTCCTGGGTTCGAATCTTGCATTTTTCACTTTTTCCCGGAGAGGTTTAGTAGGCACACAGGAAGTCAAGCTAGGAAGTAAAGCTACAAGTCCACCAAACCAAGCCAATAAAATCATAAACTTCCCGGTATTAACTCTCCCCAAAAAAAAGTAAAATTTCCGACTGAATGAGACATTTATTGAGGCTTTTCCTTACTTCCCTTTATTTCAATCCATAGATGGTAGTGGTAGGCATCTACCACTAGCAAAATTTACTAATATAATATGAAAGTATTCACTTATTTCAATTTTGAATGTCGTCGCTGGTATTTGAGAATGCCATACCAAACGGTGGTGCTAATGGCGTGAAAATTGTCCCGAATATATATGGAAATATATAAAGGTGCACAGTCTTTGTCTCTAAATCGAGAGAAAAGGTAATGGGAGAAAAAACAACAACAACTAAAAAAAATATGAAAAATTGGAAGGAAAATGAATGCTGTCGTATTTAAAGGACATTCTACACATAAGTATAATCATATTGAATATCGATTTTTGTGCTAAAACAATTCATTTTTCTCCAAAAAAATAGGAAAATTCCAAATGAGAGAGGAAGAAGGGAAAAAGGAAATCAGAAGGAAGAAAATTGACACTAATTTATGAAAACTATTTTTTCTCGTTTTTGTCTAAACTGAAATAAATCTAGCATAAATATTCGGGCAGTTGTGGTCGATGCGAAGCGCATTTAACATAGTAAAATGTGTGTAAGGTTTAGGAGAGTTTTTATGTGCTGATTGAATGGAATTGTCATTTATTTAATAGGTCTATGGCATTTTGAAGTGGTTTGGAATTGATACTTTGCAATTAAATGGATCAGATGCGATAATAGCCGATCGAATCAGTTTAGAATGGGTCAGGTATGACTGATGCCCAAATGAATCCGTTTAGAACAGTTCAGATGGAATTTAAACCAACGAAATCAGTTCAGACTGAACCAAATGGGATTATAGCCGATTAAATCAGTTCAGAATGGACCTATTGAGTCGATTCAAATTGAGTCAAATGGGATTAAAATTCATTAAATCAGTTCATAATGGATCATATGAGATTATAATCGACTGAATCAGTTCAAAATGGACCAGTTGGAATTAAAAACAGATTGAATCAGTTCAAAATGGACTAAATGGGATTACAACCGATTGAATCCGTTCAGAATGGACCAGATGAGGTGCTAACTGATTAATTTGACTCGTTAAACGGAGTAAATTGAACTGTAACTAAATTGGTAACTTAATTGACTCACAAAATACTGAACTGACTCATCTAACTGCCCAAGATCTAGATTTATCCTCGAATATCAGCAAACTTCTAGACAAACTTAATCCAAACTCACTTAAGTCCACTAAAATCATCTCAAAAAAATCTAAAAATGTTTCAAACCCATCTATCTACATTTTTTGTTGGTCAAGCAATTCAATGCATGAAAATTTTCAAACGGAAAGAAGCGGGAATGCGTGATTGAAAAAATCCAAAAGAAAAAATGAAGCAAAAATTTTTTTTGACATTGGCAAGCAGCACTAACGTGATTTGCATCATTTCGCATCGCAAAATAATTTCAAATGCGAATCAAGTTTTCAAGCCACATGTTTTGTATCCAGTTATCTCATTCTATGTTGTCTATAGCTGCTACTTGCATGCTCCTTCTATTTCTAGAAAAATAATAGAGGAGGCAAAATCAAAAGCATGAAAATGCATTGCAAGAAGATTGCAATCATGAAAATAGGAAAAAAATAAGGCATAAGAGCCTGCAGTTGTATTCTATCATTGTGCTTCATCTTCAATGTGTTTTCATGTTTTCGATTTCACAATCTTGTTTTTTTTTGTATACAACAGATAAATTTTTCTCATTTCATCCTTCTCCTTCCTTCTTTTTTTGTAGGAATTGATGGAAAATAAAGAATATGTACAAGTGTATGGGGAATTGATGAGAATCATCGCTGTGTGCTTTGAATCATACCAAATGACACGGTTTGAGTTCAAAAAGCAAAAAAGTCTTTTTTTATATCTATAGTGTGGAAGAGGAAGAAAGGCATTTTTTTGTGCTTCTTTTTTTATCTGCTTCTTTCCGTTAGCATTTAAATGATTTCACCTTTTTCATTTATCTCCTTTTATGTGACTTCTTTTTGATATATTTGGAGCTTTTGTTGTCGATTTGTCTGGATATTTTATGGGTATTTTCAACATTTGAATTTTAGTTCTGAATAGATTGTAATGTCATGAACATCATATGAATATTTGTCATATTGAGAATCATAGATTGTGTGTAGTACATCCGATTGGCACTTAATTACTTTCTTCACTGGACGTACGATCAATTGTGATTTATGACTTTTAATAGATGTTAACTTTTAATAGGTGTTATAACTAGCCTGAAGCTTGTTCTATCGATGGCTGCCTATTGCCAATTACTGATACTGAATGCAACACTGTCTTTTCCAGCAGTATCTATCAAAAAATTCTTTAGCAGCCCTTTGAATACCACAAGTTAGTTAGTCAATTCAAAATCCGGCATCATATCTTAATCACTCCGCCCTGGTGTCCGATTTAACTATGCTATAGTCATACCGACCTGGTCTAACGGATTTAGGCCTGATCCGACACCATGTCAAAGTCCTGGACAGAATTGCTAAACAGGCACCTGTGACAGACGAAAACCGCACAAATTGTTGATAATTTGTAAGGTTTTTCTTACAAAACCATATAAAATATCAAGAATTTGTACTGGTTTTGCATGTCACAGATGCGTGTCCATCAAGTAGAACGGTGACCTAACGAGTTTAGTGAAACATTATATATGGGTTTTTTGTGCTAATTTGTGAAAACAAGAAAACAACTTTTAAAAATTTTGTGAAGGTTCCTGCACCGAGATATGAGCATTTAAAGATGCAATTTTTGACGTTCTGGAAGTCAAAATGTAACTCGAACATAACAGCACCAAAAAATTTGAAACTTTGCTGTTATTTTGTGCAACCCATACCCAGTAAAATAAGCCAAAAAATTTTTTTCAAAATAGTTCCGCTACAGAGTTATATCCATTTTTCGATTTAAGTGCCGAAAAAGTAGTGAAAAAATCGAAAAATTTTCACACTTTTTAATGTGAAATCTACAAACCTTCTCTAAAATTCTTTAAATTTTGCCTGTTTTTTGTGCAAGAGTTACCTAACAAAATAAACATAAAATAATTTTTGGATGTAGCTTATGTGGTAAGATATAGCCGTTTTCCCGTGCAACCTAAGCTAAAAAAATTCAAAGTTTTTTACAATTTTTGCATGGAAATTACGCAAGACTTTACCAAAATTATTGAAAATTCTCCTGAATATTGTGCATATATTAATTGTTCATAAAAAGTTTAGTAAAATATAATTTTTTAATTATATATAGAAATATAGCCATTTTCCTCTCCAAGATAGTGAAAAAATTAGATTTTTTTTAGATTTTTAGCTCTAACTTCAATAGGAAGTAACAAAAATTTTTGTAACTTTGTCTGATTTATTTGCAAACATTACTTAATAAAACAAAGCAAAAAGATTTTTTGAAAAAAATTTATTTGAAAAATTTTTGCAATTTTTTCATATAGGAAGGTGTAAAAAAGTATTAAAAATCTCTATTTTTCATATTTTTAACTCTCAGAAATGCAAATCTTGATTAAAATTTATGAAACTTTTTTTGTTTCATTTAGTAATGATTGCAAATAAATCAGACAAAGTTACAAAAATTTTTGTTACTTCCTGTTGAAGTTAGAGCTAAAAATCTAAAAAAAAAACTAACTTTTTCACTATCTTGGAGAGAAAAATGGCTATATTTCTATATATAATCAAAAAATTATATTTTACTAAACTTTTTATGAACAATTAATATATGCACAATATTCAGGAGAATTTTCAATAATTTTGGTAAAGTCTTGCGTAATTTCCATGCAAAATTGTAAAAAACTTTGAATTTTTTGAGTTTAGGTTGCACGGGAAAACGGCTATATCTTACCACATAAGCTTCATCCAAAAATTATTTTATGCTTATTTTGTTAGGTAACTCTTGCACAAAAAACAGGCAAAATTTAAAGAATTTTGGTGAAGATTTGTAGATTTCAGATTAAGAAGTGTGAAAATTTTTCGAGTTTTTCACTACTTTTTCGGCACTTAAATCGAAAAATTGATATAACTCTGTAGCGAAACTATTTTGAAAAAATTTTTTTGGCTTATTTTACTGGGTATGTGTTGCACAAAAAAACAGCAAAGTTTCAAATTTTTTGGTGCTGTTATGTTCGAGTTACATTTTGACTTCCAGAACGTCAAAAATTGCATCTTTAAATGCTCATATCTCGGAGCAGGAACCTTCACAAAATTTTTAAAAGTTGTTTTCTTGTTTTCACAAATTAGCACAAAAAACCCATATATAATGTTTCACTAAACTCGTTAGGTCACCGTTCTACTTGATGGACACCACAGATGCCTGTTTTGCAACTCTTGTCCTGGAGTCAAATTATTAATCGATTATCTAATTTCGGGACATCATAGAGCAGTGTCGTTCAAACTGTGTGCTATGGTACATAAGTGAGCCGCAATGAACCGCGAGTCGTTTACTATTTCCACTATGACCAATTTTTAAATCGTTATTCCGGAAAGCAAAATAGAAAAAGAATTATGTAGAATACATAAAAATCTCTCCTCAGAGCTAGTTCTAAAATCAGGCCAGATTCTATGAATTTTGATCGTAGACCAGATTCAACTCAGCATTTAGAATACTTTTCAATCATTTCTACGTCATATGCTATCTGGGATAGTGAATAAGTAATCGTCCAAATTGGGAATCGAACCCAAATCCCAACAAAAGAATAAGTCAGTATTTTTTGCTATGTTATTTGACCTCTTGTATAAAATGGACTAGCAGACTAGTGTAAATAAGACTATCGCTGCAAGCACTCTGAAAGAAATTTGAATCTTTTGTTAGAAGGGGACAAGATATAAAAATGGTCAAAAATCTTGCTAGGTCAGCATGATTATGGAACCAGTCCATATTTGATGAACTCCATTCTTAGGCCACAGGTAAGTCGATCTAGGTTCAGATTTTCGACCATCTGAATAGCGTATGCTTTCTGGATTAGTATGACGCGCTTTACACATGCAATTTACAAACTACATCTTGAGATTTTCCTACATTTTCTTGAGTTTTTCTCAATAATTATGAACCAAGAATTAATACAAGTTCATTCACCCAAAACCTCCAATTTTAACCTATGCACATGAAGAAGAAAAATAATTCCACATAACAAAAATGAAAATGCGCCAAAAGCAACCACATCATGCACAGAATGAATTGCATACAAAACAAATTGAAAAGCACGTATATCTCCTCTATCATATCCAACCACTTTTTTTTCATTTAAGCATTTCTTTTGCTATTATTTATAGATATAGATCAAAAAATAGTCGTGAATTTGTCATCAATTCATATCGACAAGCCTTTAACCGCTTACACAATGGGAAGCATGAAAAAAAGCATGGTAATGCTGCTTGCTTTGTTCCTCACAAAACATAAATGAGTTGAAATTTTTCATTTCTGAATTAAAATGAGGAAAAGTTTTTTTTTATTCAGCATAATTCAATTCATATTATATCCATATCGATTAAACAACACAAACAATTTCTTTTTGCTGTATTTTTTCAACATTCATTGTTTTTATTTTTATTTGAAGATAGTTAAATGTAAAGTATGAAAGGGACTTATTTATTTTTTTCGCTTTTCTGTGTGTATGTAGAGCGAAATTGGGTTGTGCAGTCATAATGTCATATCTATTAAGAATTGGAATTTTTGAGGGGTTGACTCAGCTATCTGAGGGATTTGAGGAGTAGCCAAAATGCCCCTGAAAAGTGAAAATTAAATTCTTGACCCTAATTGACATTTAAACTTGTAAGAGGAAAACTATGGAACTCATTCGTAAAACATCAGACCTACAGTCCTTAATCTGGACTTTTCAGATTGCCATGTCTTGTAGCAACCATCTGGTACCTTCACGAAAAGGACATGAAACTAGAATTGAATCCTGAATTTGCAATAATTTTCGTTTTATTGCTAATTATTCAATATTATGTTTCCTAAACATAGCTTTTGTCCAAATCAGGTCCTGCATATTCTGCATATAGAATCCATTAACCGACTTGTACTATTTATGTAAATCCCAAACATCATCAACAAACAACCCCCAAAAGGTAAAGCAGGATGGATTTTTTGCAAATCACTTTTTTAGGCTAGTCGAAGCAAAAAAAAAAGAAAGAAGCGAAGAGTAATTTCAGGGGTATTGCTTCATATACACAAGAAATTAAGCAACAACGATGATTATAATGTTTCTGACATTTGATGCGATTACTTTTCATATTATATATTATTGTACACAATTAACTTTCAATGATTCTTGATATTTACTTTCCCGTAATAGTAAATGGATATGTTTATATTAAATTAATTATACTAATGCATGCATTTTGATGAGTATTTGAGTTAGTAAGAGATAACATCGCTATGTAAATTTACTTTAGTGTCTGAATGCGATTTTTTGTTAGTCATAAAGGGTGAAATTTGTGTAATTTTTGATTAGATTATTAAATTGATTTGGGCATGCAATGGTTGGATTTGTTGATAATTAGTGGAAATTGAGGTTTTTTGGGTTTAAAGGACTTGTTGTTTTGAGTTACTGGTGTATTTTGAAGCTGGCCTAAGCTTTGATAGCAAATGGACCCAAAAATGCCATAAATGAAGCTTAGAGACATCATAGTATCGACTGTAGGTTGGGACAACGACGAAGCTGTCTCCACATCGGCCTGATGAATGCAATGGTTGGATTTGTTGATAGTTAGGAGAAATTGAGGCTTTTTTGGGTTTGAAGGACTTGTAGTTTTGAGTTGTTGGGCCATTTTGAAGCTGGAATAACCATTAATAGCAAGGAAACCAAAAAAATGCCATAAATGAAGCTTAAAGACATCATAGTATCGAATTTGGTCAGGTCAACGACGAAGCTGTCTCCACATCAGTCTGACGTCGATCTAGTGCTGTATTCTTCCATTTTGTGCTCTTTGAAAGCGTCTTTATTGAAATTTTAATGCTAATCCATCCATGGAAGGCACAAGGAGTAGAAATGGTTCATAGTCCGGCCTCAGGCTAGCTTGACTCTGGCTTCAGGAGAGATTCGATCAAATCCGGCATCTGACAAGAGTTAAGTCATCCTGTGACTTGCTTGTAACTGAATTTTGAACCATTTCTACGCTATTTGCTTTCCTAGCATGAACCACAATAAGATTTCACCATAATTTAATCCAAAAGCACAATTTCCTCACTTCAGAACAAAGCACTATATACAGCATAGTATACAGCTAACTAGAAAAGTATACAGTCAATTTCACAAGTATCTAAAATATATCATATTTCAGTGTAATATCGTTCAATTCATATATCAAGCAGAAGAGCAGTTTAGATTCATTGTATTGGCACTTAATGCTTCAAAATTTTTCTTTCCTCATAAATCACACATCCTTATATCTTGGAAAAAATAGAGAAGAAGAATACACTTCAGAAGTACAACAAAGAAAAGATTCATTCAGATGTTCAAAACACTCAAGCTATTTTTTTTTTATTTAAAGAAAAACATTTTACACTTTATCATAACTCCATATAAAATTCAGCAAGTATGGATGAGAGATGAAATAACAATAATAATAAAAAAAAGAAATATTCAAATTTATAAGAAGAAGAATGGATGTAGTTATGGGGTGGATGATTTTGTGGGTCATAAGCGCATTTCAGAAATCTTACATGTCAAGGAACTCTAATATATTTGGTGACTTTGGTGTGCATCCGAACAGCACATTGCGTGTTTTAGAACAGGATTCCTGCAATGGCCTGTCAACGGTACATCATTGGGAGTGTAAGAGTAAGGGGAATAACGAAGAAGTGTGACTTTTTGCCATATAGTCGAATAGCTCAGTGGTATTAGCATGCAACCGAAAATCGTAGGACGTGTGTTCGAGTCCCACTCGGAATTTAACAGTACCGCTATTTGGCCGAATTAACATGAATTCGAGAAGTTGTAATGACGGCAATATGTCAGCTGTAAGATTTTGGGCCATTTTTACGACAAAATTGATACTCGGGTTTAACTGACTGCTGTTGATAGAAACAATAATTCTTTTGGTAGTGAAGATTGACAAAGCATGGTCAAACAAAGACGCGAGAACCGAGAAATCAACAGCTAGATAACAAGCAAGACGGTCAAACAATGCATGATCAGTTTAATGGACAAAAAGACCAATAATTTGACGTTAAACTAGATAAAAAGGTAAATGGATAGTCAATTAGAAAGATAGAATAGAAAAAATTGTTGAGAGATAAACAGACATGCCTAAAACCCTGAATGGGCAGGTTATTATTCGTATCTAAACAATATAAGACATCCCTCGAAGTAGACATACAACCAATTAATTAAAACTATGTCATTTCATAAACTGTAAGACAAATTTACTGACAAACAGACTTATAGACACATGGAAGACCATATTGATGAACAGACAGCCATACAAACCGAACACATCACTAAATCTCCCAAATTCCCGAAAAATACTTCGCGGAAACCAGATGAAGAAGTAAAAAGAAGAAAAATTGTGTATATCTATAATTAAGTTGTCAGAAAATGAAAAACCTATCAGAAAATTTATGACACAAAAGAATTGTTCAAGTCGGCTTATGAGAAAAGTTACCGCAACTTCTTTTTTCAGCAATTTCACTTGCTTATATTTCATCTCATCTTTTCCTTTTTATCATAAACTTTTTAAAAGATGTTAACTTATCAAAGTTTGAAATGCTTTTCATGCAAATTGCTGCCCTCAAAAAAGCCCCACATTTGCAAGCTGAAGATAGAAAAAAAGTTTATCATGCAGAAATAGATAGAAAAATGCTAGAATTTTGTTTGTTTTTCACTCGAGTGTAGAGCAAACAAGGCAAGCAAGTAAGCAGCAACATCATCAGCGGCAGGAGGATAAGAAAATGAAAATAATATATAAAAAAAATAGGAATGGGAAATCGAGGGATGATGAGCACAGTAGTGATGCAGATGCAAGCAGGCAATGTGCATACAAGACACGTTTAAATGCAGAGGCAACAGCACTTGGGGAAAATGGTTAGCAATCAAGTCTTTCCTGTTTTTAGCATTAATATTGGGGATGTTGAGTTTGTGAGTCTTGAGATGCTGTCAGAATGGGTATCGACTGGCATCAGGCAGTTAGTCGATACAAAATCAGTTACCTGGTCTGTGTGACTGTGGCATGGCGCTGGATCAATCCAGGACAGAATGCTGACAGAATGGGTATCGACTGGCATCAGGCAGTTAGTGTCCCTGAGCCTGGTACCGAATTTTAGACCGATGTTGACTAGTTTGTGCTATTCTGGACATCTGTAAAGATCAGAACATCCAGCGGCTTAAGCTAAGACCAATTCCTGGTGTCTCAACATCTTAGGAGCAGCCTAGAGCTGCCTGGCACTTGAATGAGCTTCTTAAGACAAAACAGAAGCAACAACCATCCAAATATCAACAGATACAACACACAACCCACCCTATAAGACGACATCCCCATTAAAAATGCGTCACATACCAACTTCCATCACAAAATAAAAATCCTTAATCACTTCAACATAACTCACATTGCATTTGCTCATTCGCCTGTTTCTGATTCAAGACGAAGGAGTTAAAAGCAATTATTATAAGCATGCTGAGCTTTATTATGATCGATTTTAATACTTTATCATGTTCTACGTGATTTGTTGCTATTCTCAAGCCACCCACACCACAGTATACCAACTTGTGTTATGTATACTTCATGCATCATACCAGGAATGTCAATATTTGATTTCAATTTATTGGTTCACCTTATTGCTTTCATCTGATGTTGATGAAACCCCCTTTCGTTCAGTCATTTGATGTCTTTGTTGTTGATGTTTGACGTTTTTTGATATTCCTATTCCTGACATCTACTTATTTTTATCCTCAATTCGCGACCATTGATTCTTGTTCTGTAAAACTTTAAGTGCTTTTTTATTGGAGATGAAGCAACAAAGTTTTATGAATTTTTTTTTGCTCTTTGCTGCTTCTTGCCTTTTTTTCTATCGTTGTGTCTATTTGCTTCTATGTTTCTCTGATCAGTGGTGGAGTTTGGATTGCTGTGAGTTAATTTGAGGGGTATGAAAGGAGGACTTGGATATTTAAGGGGGAATTAGGGGGGCATTGAGGGAAGACTTGGATTGCTGAAGGGGGTATTGTGAGAAAGTATTTGGATTGCTGAGATGATGTAGGAGAATTTGCACAGCAAAAGGTGCTTAATGGGAGAATTAAAAAGGATTTGGAAAGCAGGGATGGTTTTGACAGGAAATTAGGAAGGATTTGGACTGCTGAGAGGATTTTTTGGGGAGAATCAGGAAGAATTATACACGAAGACGTCCAAAAAATTCATATAGAGAAGCTGTTGATGCAGACAACACTGCTTTTGCTATTAGAAATTAGTAAGCGGAAGCCAGAGATAGGACAAGTTTCTGGCGACATCTGAGGAAGGCCCTGGTTTAATTCTGATCTTTACGGTCGTTTAAGTAAGTAAAGAAGGGATATTCGGATTGTTTTGAGGGTTTTAGGGGAGAATTAGGGAGTCTGAAGGTGTTGAGGATGTAAAGGGATGTTTTAGGGACTTGGGAAGAGAATGAGGATTTTTGAAGAGATTTAAGAAGTTTGGAGAGTCTATTTGGAAGTATTGTTGGGTTTTGAAGGGCTTTTAAGATAGAAAGACCTCAACATGGGCTACAAAGTGATTTTAGAGACTTTGAAAAGCTAATCAGACGTATCAGGGACTTTTAAAGCCTCAGAGAGTACATAGACCCCATCTTGATTGATTTCCTGCAATTTGACAACATTTCAAAAACTGTCAAATCTTCCCCAAAACCCCCCTAACTCCACCCCTTCATCAATCACATCTTCCACCAGCATGAGCATTAAGTAAGAACAAATTTATTGAGAGGAGGTAGATTCTTTTTATTTTTCAAACGATGCTCATGGCTGAAAGTCTTGCTCCTTGATTCATCAACTTGAATTTTTTTTTCCTATCATTTCCATATTTTTCCTCATTTTATGACTCTCATCACTCTTCCTGACTTTTTTTTTCTTCCTTTTTTATTGCTTGAGTGCTAAGTTTCAAAGCAATCTGTTTGGATGCATAATAAATATGTTGCTCCCTTTCTTTTTAATAATTTTAGAAAAATATGATATTATTTAGTTTGTTGTAGGTGAGAAGTGATGAAAATTTTAATTCCAAAAGGCATGACTTATAAAGAAATAGATTTTTTAGGGAAAATTTGGCTTTAATTCTTTTGCTCTCGTTTTCACTTCCGGGAGAATAAACAAAATTGAAATTGAATATTTTTTTGGAAGTTTTTGGCATTCAAATTTTTAATGATTTTATTTGGAAAATTCGGCTGTGCAATTAGAGTCAGTGGATCAAATTCGGCTGTGCATTCTTTGTATATACAGGTATTGTTGACTAGAAATTTCCAAACAATTTTTAAACAGCAACAGACAAAGCCAGAAACATGTAAATCAAATCCTCCTACTTTTCTGTTATCAACTAGATACTATGTCAAGTTGGACAACTCGGGTTTCCTTATGCTTTCTGAGAGTCTCACAGTCAATACCTAAGTATTTAATATAATAAAATATTAATTTAATATAAATCCGAAAGTATGAACAGAAAGTATGTACAGAATGTATGTACAGAATGAAGTATGTATTAACATGAAATCATACTTACGACATAATCAGTATAAAACTATACAATTTTAACAATTTTCCATCTTAATAAAGATAAAAGCAGGAAAATCCATTCTTAAGTAATCAAAGGATCTTATCATACAATCAATTTATCTCCAATGTAGAACAAAACAATAAAGAGAAAATAGTTGAGTAGGTAAATATTCAAACGAAAAATAAAAAAAGGAATTCCAAAAAAAGAACCTGACAAAACTCCAAACAATTTAAAATATTTTCTTTGTAATTTTTTTTTTTTATTCTCATTTCTTGTGGAAATATCTTCAGATCGACAATACAGAATGTGAAATGAAAATGGAAGAAGAATCCTTTATAGATGATACACGCCATACAATCATCAGACACGTATATTCAAATCATCAAAGGAATTGCTCGAAAATCGAAAAAAGGCTTCCGTTGAAATGCCTTTATGTTATGCTTTATGTTTAATGAAAAATCAACAAAAAAAAAATGTCGACAAAATTAAAGCTTTCGTGAAGGTTACATAATCGCCTATAATGTATTGTTATGTTGTGTGGGATTAAAGGAAGGGATTGAGGAGCAACAACAACAACAACAAAGCAATGAAGAGAAATAAGTAGAAAACTAGAAACATCAAATAAGACAGAGATGGAATGTATACATGCGTGTGTTCTTAGTGAATTTGGGAGAAGATTAGGGGGTGTGCCAATGGATTTGAGTGGTGTTTTAAGCAGTAAAGGTAGTAATTCTGGGTTCAAATTAGTTAAGTACATAACTAGGTGACACAAGGTGACACACTTGGTAACCGTTTTGTTGACATAGGGATCTCAGGGTTTATTAAGACACTGTCATGATCAGAGCTCGAAGTCGATTCGGATTTTGTAAGAAATCGAGTCGACTTGAGTCAACATCGAGTTATGGTCATGATATAATTTATGTTAAAAAGCTGGGATAGCCAATTTGTGTACTTAACTTAAGCTGGGATACCCAAACAGCACAATGAGGTGAATTGCGTTTCTCGTCATAAAAATGGATTAAATTTCAGCCATCACGGAGTCGATGGTAAAACTACCCGTCTAATCGTAAATGTATTAACGCAGCGGTGCTCTGAGAATACGTTGTGCTGTTTGTATAGGTGCTACATTGCTTACTATACTGCATTCTAGCAGTTGATGAGTCTAAAATTTGTAGATCTAATAATGGCTAGTCCTTCAATCTGACTCCATCCTGGTGCTGACTTTACTTAACTTTACTGCTTTACTGGTCCATCTATTAAACTAATTTCTAATTCAAGAAGCTATGCTGTATCTTCTGACACCCGCAAAATGTTACTTCTAGTTTTAAGTAAATAAAGCTTCTTTAAGGAATCCACAGATAAATGGATAATCAGCCATTAAATTTCTAAAACAAAAACAAATTCTGTAGAGCGATAGACTTCAGCATATTCATCTATTCCCCCTATATAAGCCTATTGGCTCACCCATCCCATATAACCTTCACAAAATATGTTTGATTTCAAAACTATCGTAAGAATACATTTGGAATGTTGATAAGAATTCACGCCTTGTACATTTTGTAATAAAGAATATATAGTAAACTCGACAAGCGTCTTTTGCATCTTCTACAACAAACTGTGCTACGTATGTAGTATGTATATATGGTTATTGTATAATAGTGCTACGAGAAGAGCACAAGAGATAAATATAAAGTATGTTGAAAAAGAAACGAAAATGACGAGGTAATGTCAGAAACATCATGAAAACGTGAAGAACGTTTCAAGTTGCTTTCTTTTCTATGCAAAAAAAGGAACAAAAAATGGAAATAAAAATTACATTTCTTCATCTCTTTCCATCAACAACTACCTTCTATCTCAACTTTTGCAGAGATTTTTTTCCTATAGAATATTGAAAAATATTAAACGATATATGGATGTTTATTTTCAAGTTTTGTTCCCTTTCCTCCTCTTTTTTTCGGTACTCACTTGAGAATTTATCATTTCTTATTTTTTGGGTGTTTTTGATGGAAGTTGGGAGGTTAGGGAGTGCAGTTTGAGTGGCTGACTGGAGACTGGTATGCTGGATGGATGATGCGATTGCTTGGCTGGACAGAATTCTGGATTCTTGTGATTGATAGCTTTGCCTACGAAGTATTAACATATGTCAAGTTTTATTCTACACCTCTGCTCATTATCTGTCATAATGAATGTATGGTTTGCTAACTGTTTGGTTTCAATGTCTAGTTGGTTGGTTAAGATTGTTCCGAACAGTAATTTGCAGTCGCTATGGTACTGTTTAGTCGTCGCGTTGACATGGAGTTGCTCTGAATGCATTATAATGGTTGATTTTGACAAATTTTTAAAGGTGTTGAACTATTTATCAGAATGAGGTGATCCGTGTACTTCGCTGAAAAATTGGGTCGAAATCAGCCGTTTCGATGCGTTCGGGGCAATTCCACATCATCCCAGTGATAAAATGTCTGTCCAGTGCCCGTACCAGTGTAGTGAATACGTTATCTTGATCAAGAATAATCGAAAAGTAGTCAATAGATCACTAATCAGTGGTCCATCGTTAATCCTGACTGATTGTTTAATATATTAGCCGAATGACTACCTACTTGATTCATGTTTGCTTTCCTGCTCATCCAATGCTTCTCTGGATCATCACGCGAGTCGTAAGATGCGCTCAGATCACACAACAAAGTACAAAACTCACTTAGAACTTCCGATTTCTTCGTTTTCTTTCCTATCTTTTTTTCGTTCTTGAAAAATCTTTCACTTTTTTTTTCGTTTCGAATCTGAAGAACACATTTATCATTCACGCCAGTGGGATTTTTTTGTGTTTTCGGTCTTCTTACAGTTCCAACGAAAACGTTTGTGAAAGTTTTTCGCATGTCTCAATGAATGTAAAAGTTACGTAAACAAGAAGTTGAATGAGATGCTGACAAAAGACAACTGACAGTTGTAATCTATCAAGTTCTAAGTGCTCGAGACAGAAATTAATTTAATTATTGTATTGGATATTTTTTTTTCTCATTTTGAGGTACGAAATGAAACACTTGGACTGTGACTGGCTTTAATAGGTGAGAATGAGAAAAAGGTGTGATGTAACTAAGTGACCGTTATGACTGACTGTGAAGGAAATTAAAATCAATTTTTTTGTATAATTTTACTTTTGGGGTTTTTTGATTGTTTGATGTAACAAAAAGGAGTGAAAATTAAGGATCATTGCCTTGGGGTGGGTCGCTACACTCTTTTTTTGCATTGTGTACTTTAAGCCTTTTTCATACTTTTTTATGGTTTTCACTTCAGTTCATTTATTTTGATTGCTGAATCAACAGATTTTTTGAATTTAATTTGAATTAATGAATTTTGGTTGAAGTTGATTCAAGCTACTGAAGGCTGGTTCAAGTGGCTTAAAAGTCATTCAAGTTGCTTAGAGCTCGTTCAAATTGCTTAGAGCTCGTTCAAGTTGCTTAGAGCGCATTCAAGTGGCTTACAGCTCGTTCAAGTTGCTTACAGCTCGTTCAAGTTGCTTATAGCTCGTTCAAGTTGCTTACAGCTCGTTCAAGTTGCTTGCAGCTCGTTCAAGTTGCTTGTAGCTCGTTCAAGTTGCTTAGAGCTCTTTCAAGTTGCTTAGAGCTATTTCAAGTTTCTTACAGTTCGTTCAAGTTGATTATACAGCTCGTTCAAGTTGCTTACAGCTCTTTCAAGTGGCTTACAGCTCTTTCAAGTTGTTTACAGCTTGTTCAAGCTGGTCAAAGCTACATTAAGCCATTCTAACATGCTTAAAGCTAGGAACAGCTAGTTCAAGCTCTCTAGCATGCAATGCTACAGCTCTCTAATGTTCAATCTACCTCTTTCTTATGTCCAAAAATTCCAATAATCTCAAAATACCACGTCCATCCCATCTGTATCCTCTATCAATTAATTCAATATCACAAATAGCTAAACAATCCATTAAATCTATCCACATGAATCACGAAAAAGATATCCATTAAAAATGCAAAAAATAAATTTCATAATCTACCCATTGGCACATGTGTCTAAATGTTATTTGAATTTATGGCATGTGATGATTCTTCAACCCCTCTAAGCATTCCCGATTCTCTTTTTTTGTGTGCTTCACTCTACCATTTTTTTATGTTCCTCTACCTTTACGAGAAGGAGAAAAAAGGAGGAAATTGTGTAGCATGTAAAAACTCTTCAGTTTTTCGTTTTGCAGAACAAAAAAAGGAAAGAATTTATTTCATTTTTCTTCTCATGCTCGACTCACAGTTTCATTTATCGTCACGTGCTTTTTATTGATTTTGATATCATCATCATGTTGTCGACGCGATCACCTCACATTTTACATTTTTTTAAACATTTCCGTCATTCTTTGCTTCTTCCTTTATTTCTGTGTCATATACATACACACGAAGCAGCATCAGATACACCACAAATAATGCACTTTTGCTGATGTTCTTGCTCATTTATGGTATGAAATACTTTTCATTATTTTATTGTTATGGAATCGCTTTCGAATTTTATAGCAAACTTCAAATTCACATAAAAAAATATATAGTCCAGTGCTTACACAGCAGCTTGATTTCATGATTCTTTCAAGTAATATTCGTACTTCATTTAACCGTTCGATATGCGGTGATGTACATCTGTGTATATGCTTCATTGGAAAGCAAACTTGATAAAATAAAATAAAAAAAGTTTCACAAATTTTATATCATCATACGGGTATGTTTCTTAAAAGCTTCAATTTCCTTAAAAGCTTCATTTTTAAAATAATGGTTTCTTGGTGGATGTTGGGGTTTTTGGGGTTTGGAATGTCTGGTTGATCATGATTGCTGCTAAAGATAGTTTTAGTTGTTAATATCTATAAAATATAAAGCTTAAAAGCGGTTTGTGGTTGATAATTGGTAAAGGTAACATCGGACAATTGCTGAGAATGAAGTCGTCGAAAGACACTATTGCTGTGGTGTCTAAGAAAATTGGAATCTAGGGATACCGAACAATATATAGGGGATTCTGCCAATACGACAGTAAGTCATCTGTAGCCGTGAGGTTAAGCAATAGTTCGGATATCAAAATCACTCTCCTGTGAGTTCCCAGGTTGTCTAAGATTCTCAATTATTGAAGAATGCTAGAGATATCGAGCAATATATAGGCGATAAGTTATTTAAAGACAGATCCAGCTTTCGACGAATTCTAAATGCGGCAATGGGCCCCCTTCCCGATTCAACCACGTTAGAGTCACTTCGACTTTAGATCAAATTTATAATCGATCAACCGAATTGTGATATTCAAAAAATTGAGGTTACTGTTGACTAACAACCACAAACAGCGCCTTACTAAACATCCAACCAACTACTTCAATGTCACTTCCTTTCCTTTCCTTTCGTCTGCTGTTTATGTATTTATTTATGTACATGCTCACGTATATGAGCTTTTTTTTAATATGTCCGTACTAAATATTTTCTTTTTTGTGTTCGATGACGACGCTATAGACTTAAATGGAGAAGCGAAACGGAAGGACGTTGAAAAAAAAAATTAGGATAGTCAAAATAAAGGAGGTTAGGGGCGAATAAGAAGCACAAAAAAAAAACTTAAATAATGTATTTAAACCCACATTCCTTTTGTCACATCACAGGCCAAATTCCGTAAAATGTATTCATTTCTATCCACATCCACCCTCATTCTTTTGAGGCATAAGAAACTTTACATTACAGTTTAAAAAAAGAAAGAAGGAAGAGCGAGTTTTTTTCTATGTAATGTCGGTAGTTGTAATTCTACTAAACATAGAGAGAAAATAAAATATTAAGGCATATAACTTCATGTTAAAGGCAAATCACAAGCAGAAGAAATTTATGTATTTCGATTTCTGAAACATTGAAACGATGTATTGAATAATCAGTGTTTTTTAGAGAGTTAATGCCGTTTCGTTTGAATGCTGACTTCCGTGTGAAAACCTCTAAGATCCATAGCTTTGTATTTTATGTATTTCTTGGCTATTGATAATTTAAAGAGAGAGAATTCGCCACTGCCTCGATCGAAACTAAACCATTAGTTTATAGTAGGATCTGAACCACTTTTTTGATGGCATTTTTGCCCGTAGTCAACATCGAAAGGCTGTGATTACTTGTAGAGAAGTAGCTAGAAAATGAGGTCAGATTGAGATTTTGAGTTGACCAACAACTTCAAACAATGCTACAGTTCATTTCTTAGATTGTATTCAAGAATGCTGCCTAACTAGAGTCAAACATGGCTTTATCCACAAATACATGAATTCTTAATTGTGAGAGGATTACGGTTAGGGTTTCAAATCCTGGATCAAAATGATCTGAATTCCAGAGTTTCATGCATTTAGGCCCAGAATGGAAACTCCTAATTAGAACTAACGATCTTCAACTATTCTTAAATGTCAAGTGCAACATCTGCCATAAATTTGAGATTAACTGCCCTGAAGGAATTATGACAGAAGACTGTTGATTGACAATATTGTCTATAAAATGAAATTGGCATAGGTTAGTCCTAGAAAATGTCAATGCTGGGACAAAAACACAAGCTGTTTACACTGCTTTTGGTTGGAATTTACAAGGAAAGAAGCAAAAAAGAATGCCAGTCTAACGTGTGAACAGAGAATTTGTTCACTAGCCCTAACAAGTCAAGAGTGTGCTTTCAAGAGCATAGTAAGCTGAGATCAGCGCTCACGATTATCCTCATCTAGTGAATTTAAGGTGAATAAGTTTTTAAGAGCATACTCTTTGCCTATTGGGGTAGATGAGCGAGCCAGTAACAGATTAAGATGGGAAGCCTTTTATTGCAACCTAAACTCTATATAAGAACATGATTTCAGTAAATTAGTAAGTAAGTAATTAAAGTGACAGTGAAAGAGCTTCAGACGACATTTTAGATAAATCATGGATCTGAAAGTACATCAAAATCATTAGACATTAGATATTAGTCATTAGACATTCGTCTTTAACAACATCAAATCCCACCCAGAAGTTCATCCTCTCCCACCATTTCCCAAATTTTTTTGCTAATGTTTGCTTCACTCAGTGTATATAGTAGTGGTGGCATAAAGAAAGCAGCAGTAGCAATGAAATGAAATATAAAAAAAAAATACTGAAAACTGTAGTGCTTTTTTTTGGTGAGTGAGACGGATAGATAGAGGGAATACATAGGGAGCACACAAAAAAAAAAGAAGTAAAGGAAACTGTTACATAAAACTTTTTGGCATCGTTTCAATGAAACATTCTTCTTATTCTTACTATTTTCCAATATTACTCTTTCCATGCTGTTCATTCGGAACAAAACTATAAAGATGGTGGGGCTGGGCTGCCTTACTAAGTATGATGCATAAAGCTCCCAACCAATTGAAATATTAATGAATACATGGAATATTCTATGAAAGCTCAATTTCGACACCATCAGACGATTGCATCAACCCACAAAAATATAACTTATTCCTCTAGATATGCTTAACCATGACTATTATCACAATTGCCCCTTTACCTACATTATTCTGTCTGTATTATTCTCTCACACACTGATCCTCTCTCGATGTAATGAAAATTATGAAAGTTTTTGGTGTGGAAATGAATATTGAGGTGCATTCAACCGCACCGCACTAATAGCAATAACAAGAACAGAACAAAAAAATGAGACGAAACCAAAATTGGATTAAGTTTTTCCAAGTCATATATCTTATTGTAAGACCATTACGCTCATTTTCTCTTATGCCTTTTACTGTTTCTATGCTTGCCACTGGGGGAAATTATATCATCATCATCATCACTATCATTATTATTCTCATATGGATGAAAAGCAGCCCGCCGTAAGCCGTAAAGAGCTCAACTCAGTAAAAGAAGTCAAATGTGAAACGCCTTATCAACTGCCATCGTAGACAAGCAGACAGATTCTGATATGAGGTATCGTTGTGTATATAAACTTACTTATGTATATTATGGATGGAGAAATGAGAACAATATAAAGTTTGTGTATCTAAAATAGACTATGATGTGTGTCTCGCGTGAAGATGAAGACTTGGGAGGAATTAGAAAAATGAGATGGAGAATGGGAAGTGATTCTTGGTGCACTTGATATCTTAGTAATGTTTTTAGGAACACATAAGGATGAACAAGAGCTTGAAGTCGTTTTGAACCGACAAACTTAAAGTTGACTTGAGTTGACTAGACTCAAACCGACTAGACCAAATCGACTCGACTAGACTCAAACAAAGTTGACACAAATCAACGTCAATCTCTAGTGTGGCTCTATGGTTGGCTTTCACTTAATGATAGTTCAAGATGTGCATAGTGTCTTCATCATCAGTAGCTTTCTTTCTTTGAGTTCTCAATCAAGATCACACAAGACCAGTTAACGATTCTAAATACAATTGACAAGTTGTAGTCAATGATAGAGCCAATTTTAACTTAATTATCTAAGGGTCGTTATCCGAGCGGCACAATGCAGTGAATTAGAATTTCCGTCGTAAAAATGGGTCAAAATCAGAGTTGCAAAACAGGTGCCTGAGACAGGCGAAAACTATACAAATTCTTGATAATTAACATGGCTTTTCCTACAAAACCATATAATTTGTACGGTTTTTGCTTGTCACAGGCACCTGTTTTGCAACTGTGGCCGAAATTAGTCGTCATCGTGCTTGCTTTCGTGATGCCGTCATGGCACCGTCATTGAGCCATCATCTTTCTGTCACTGCCCTTATTATGAGTCATGGTGCCGTCACGGTGACGTTATGTTGTCGTTACAATGACGTTATGATATATTTACGGTGTCGTCACTTAGGGCTACTATATGATCGATCCTCTAGGGAGCATGTTGTGCTATTCGGGTTATTGATCCCAATTGATTTGCATGACCAGAGAATCTAGTGAGTACGAATATCAAGAGAATTATGAATGTCTGCATTTAAATATGATAAAAAAGCCTGTCCTTATTTTCTCAGGAGAGCAACCTGGATTGAGAACCTATTTTTGTTCCTAATTCTAACCCTCAAAAGCCCCCCTTTTAAATACGTATTTAATAATACAGCACATTGAACAAAACAATAGAATAAAACACATTAAAAACATTGTGTTCAAAATTGCAACAAAAAAATTGCTCAATTTCTACAACTTTAAAATCTAGTTCATTAACTGCAGTCTGCAAACAACCAAACATTCAAAGACGCACATCCATTAACAAAACACTGCACTGCAAGCAAGTGAAAAATGAAGAAAAAATTTAGGTTACATTAAACGCTTCTTTATATCCACAGCAAGGTATATATATATATACATGCACATATTTAGCGAGTGTCGAGTGTCAAGAAATCATGTAACAGCTCAATGAAAGAATTGCTTTTTTTTTTCAAAAAAATAAACTACATTTTGTAAGAAATAGAAAAAAAGGAATTAAAAAAGAAGCAGAAGTAAAAAAAATTATTTTCCGACATCGCACATAGCTAAGGGAATTTTGCCTTCACTCCGTTGCCTTATTTCATTCAAGCACGGCAACAAACATAAAAAATGGTTGAAGAAAATTTTTTGATGTCTACAATATTTATGTGCTGCTGCTAGCTAAAGCAATTTTAGTCATGGTATGAGGGCGAATGACTGAAAATGTGGACGGGACGGGTGGGAATGAATCTGTCATCGTTTCCATTCCTCTTCCAATTCCTTCGACTACCTTCAGGCACTTTGTTATGCTTTAACACCGTTCGCGCTCTTTGCAACTTGAGTGTAATGTTTACAATGACATATTAAATTAAAGCAAGGATTTTGTCACACTTTTTCGGATGTACTTCAACCTCTCCAAATATTCTCATTTACTCCAATTTTTATCCATTTTTTATTCTGCTTAATTCAACCATTCACAACATTCCATTTAGAATAAAAAAAAAAATTTCCATTTTTTTCTCGTTCCTTACTATTAACAAAATAGCAATTTATTTTTTTGTACTTCATGCTTTGCCTTTATATATATGCCATGCTGTATATATATGCCTTTAAGGTTGAAGCTGAGAATGCATTTAATTAAATTTGCATTTGCACACAAAATATAAATAAATGGGATCTTCTGGTTGAATATCAATGAATGAAATGAGTTTTATATGGTTTTAAGGGGGGACTAGGGGTGGGGATTGGTTGGGGTTATTATATTAAGGGGGGTTGTACTAACTTCACTCAGTCACTTACTTCGATGGCTGTACAAGATCAATTGTGATTCATGGCCTCCTACAGATGATGCCTACAGCTGGTTCTATTGCCGGCTTCCTCCTGCCAATTGCCAATGCCAAATGCAATACTGTCTCTATCGACAGCTGCCTTCCAGCCTCAACTTTATGAACTATATTGCTGTTATATCGACAATAGTCTGTGTAATGATGAAGAAGTTCGGTTTCTGATGGGAATTGAACTCTTGGACTCATGAAATTATGATACAGATGTTCAGTATGCTGCTTAGCCACTCAGCCACAGCGGCCTTACTCTCACACCGGCAGATTCACCTATATATGGCTCGGTACCCAAAAATGGACTCTTATTCAGAATCCTCAAAGCTTTTTGTATCGAAAATCCAAAACTTTCCAGTTTTTCATCCATGTAGAGCTAAGTAGACCCCAATCTCAACCCCCAATGTCCATCCCCTTTCATCAGCACATCCCAAAAATTCCTCATACATAGTATTGTACTTTTTGGTGTTTGCATGCGCTCACACATAAATATTAATTTCTTTTGCAAATGTCTTGTGTGACAAAAATAAATAATAACATTTATTTGTACTTGCTTGTTGTTGCTTCTGCTGCTGTTGTTCCTCATTTTAAGTCCTCATAATTGTTTTTAAGTGAATGAAGTACAATAAGCTTTTATGCATAAATTCTCATTCTTTCCCTCTTGTTCCTGTCGTAAATGCTTGGTAAATTCTTCACACAATTTTATTTTTTTTCTTTCTTCTGTGGGCTATTTATGCTTGCTTCCTAAATAAATATTATCGAAGGTTAATGCTGCATTGCAAAAAATATATAAAATAAATTTTATGGATGGAATTGGAAGGAGGGAATTTTATGATGGAAATGAAATTTAGTAAATATTGGGATAGATTGGGAATTTATGGATTTATTGGAGTAGATTTTGTGACTGTTATCTTATTCTGGTAACACAGTGACACAACATAGTCGATTTGAAGAACACAGGCATCCGGCATGTTTGTAGGAAAATTTAGAAAAAATTTCTTAGTATAGAAGTGGCATGATGACACAATTGTGGTTAAATTGATGAAAACTTTAATGATGAAAACTGGAATTTTCAACTTCAGGCATTATCTGGAAGACTCACGGTTTAGAAATGGCTAAAAATCAGGTCTTAGTCCAGCGTGACTATCAAGCCAAGTTCGTATCGGGCCGGTTTTTATGTGATTTCAATGCTTTGCGCTTTCCGGGTTGATGCATTATATAGCAACTCAACTTAAACTAGTTACTTGCGTGTATTTAACTTCAAAGCATATAACCACAACTTCAACTCAATTCCAGCAATATCTCATACAAATCAGCTTAAAACCAAAGAATCCCGAGCGACACAATGTGGCAATGTACACCATTAATTCATTCAATCTCTGGCAGTACAGATCAAGTGTGATCCATGTTATCCCTCAGTTGACGCCTAAAGCTGAATCTTTTTCTTTTAACATCAGCTTTGAAATCAGCGGTCATGGTGCCATAAGACAACTTCGCGATTCAAAGTAAATATGGTGACGTAGCGTGAGGGCGGACTTTGCAGAATAAACTTCTTCATTTGTCCTTTTTCAAATCATATGCTCATTTTCTTATGGTTACTTAGTAATGCCTTAGTGAACACGTGCTGCTCTTTGGGATTCAAACTTGTCATCAGGACTGTATTCTCTGGCACACTCAAACACTAAATCACCCTAACTAGCAATGAGCGTGCTCTCAACAGCAAAATAAGCTGACAGCAACGCTTATAATCACACTCATCTAGTATATTTAGGTTGAGCAAGCTATTAAGAACATTATTTTTGCCTGTAAGATTCCAACTCAAGCAATAAGACCACGAGATAATACAATGTATCCCCAATGAAGACATCAACTCTTTTACTTGTAATAAAAATTCCAAATTTAAAGTCACTTCCTTTATCTCAATATCATAAAAAATAAAACAGCTATAACAATTAAATCCTTATCATCTGTAGTAAAACTTATTAATGCTGCAATATATAACGAAAAAAAGAAAAAATCCAGCAAAGAACCATTCTCATTGACCCATATTTCCGGAAATATCAATAAACTATTGAGATTTACTGAAAACATTTAAAAAAGAGAAAAAAAATTTTCATTGATAATCCCAGCAACTAGACATACTAAGTACATTACACTTGAGATCAACTAGCATGTGATAAACGAGTACAAGCACATGTGTGTGTGCATAAAGTCATCTATCTACAGCCATCAACACTTTTACAAGCTCATGAAGAGTACTTTTGATAAAAAATGAAGATATAATCGGACCGGATGTGCTATAAATCTGATATAGTGTCGACTAAATGTTGAGTATTAAAATTTATTGCCCGGAATAATCACAAAAAAAAGAGAATTTTTAGTTATGGCCAATCAAAAATATACGAGAAGTCTTAAAAAAAAGTGTTAAAAACTATGATGTAATCACAGCACGATACAATTTTTTTTTTACAACTATTATGTCTGTATGGTACAAAAAAAATATTATATTAACAGCAATATGGATTTAAAGAACTCACTTTATCTCCACTCATCTCCTTTCCTTCGCAGTATGCATCCATCTACATGCTAAAAAAGAAAATTTGCATTTTCATAAACGATTCGTATAGTTCATTTTTGCGAATTTTTGAGACGCATATTGTTTGTGGATAGCTTGTTGTGTCCGTCAGTCCAGTTAGTCTCATCTGTTCGCTCAGTTCTGTCTATTTGGTCAGATCTGTCAATTATGTCAGTTGGATCAGTTCGCTCAGTTCGGCCAGTTGTGCAATTTCGATCAGTTCTGTCAATTCGGCTTGTTCAACAAGTTGTGCTTGTTTGGCTAGTTTGACATTTTGGCTAGTTTTATCAATTCGACCAGTTTTGTCAGTTCGATCAATTCGATTGGTTCTTTTTGTTCGGCCAGTTCTGTCAGTTCGATCAGTTCTGTCAATTCGGCTTATTCAACCGGTCAGTTCGGTCAGTTCTCTCAGTTCAAGTTCAACTAGTTCTACCAATTCTGCTAGTACGACCAGTTCGGCCAGTTTGATTAGTTCTGCAAGGTTTGTCAGCTCTCTCTTCAACCAATTCAATCGGTGCTAGCTATTAGTTAAGTTCTGTCAGTTCGATCAATTCTGTCAGGTCGGCTAGTTCGACCAGATTTCCTACTTCGACCAGTTCTTTTATTTCGATTAGTTCTGTCAATTCGGTCAGTTCTGTAGGTTTCATCAGTTCTCTTAGTTTGGATAGTTCTGTTAATTCGTTCAGTTCGGTAAGTTTTGACATTTTAGCTAGTTTTATCAATTCGGCCAGTTTTGCCAGTTCGCCCGGTTACGTCAATTTGATCAATTTGACAGTTCGGCCAGTTTGATCAGTTTTCACTTTTGAATATTCGGCCAGTTCGGTCAATTCGGTTAGGTTGACCAGTTCAGTCAGTTCTTTCAAGTTCTGCCAGCTCTGTAAGTTTTATCAGTTCTGCATTTATGCATATGTTTACACAGGAACAATGCGCTTTAATCCCTCACGTGAGACAACATCAACACTTATGTATATTCGTATGATAGAAGTCGACGTAAGGATAAGACATAGAAAAGGAAAAAAGCTGAAACAAAACAAAAGACTTTATGGAAGCACATGACAAGAAATAGGGTATTTATGGTGAAAGCAATTGCATAATGCCAGAAAATTATCCTTTAGTGCTATGATATTTTTCAAGTGCTTTTTAGTGTGCTCTTATATATACTACTATATTCCTTCTATCCTCTTTAGTAGACAATAAAACTATAACTGCAGTTTATCGTTTTGCAACGACAACGATGGCAAAAGTCATTATAATGCACATGAGGGGAGGAAGTCGAACAAAAAAATATTTTTCATGGTCAAGTAGAAGTTCGATTTTTTTTTGTGTTATTATTCGCGCCAAACTTTTTTTTCCTTCTATTCAATATTTTTTGTGTAGTTTTCTTGGTATTTTTTTGTGTTTGGGGGGAGTAAATATGTTATTGTTCATGGTTTGTCAGTTTATTTGCTTGTTCGTGAGAATGTCTTTCCTTTGTCTTTCTTGTTTTAATTTTACACGAATGAGTTTTTTGAGTTGGAAGTTCTCATTTAAGGAATGAAGTTAAGGGAATATGAGTCTTTACATGAAGCTAACGATTGTCTGTCATATAGGAATCTGATAAAAAGGGGCATTTTTAGAATTCGATCTTAAAAATGATAAACTTTAACTATTCAGATCTGAAAGATCCAGAGCTTTGCATTATATTCGTTTTAGTCCTAATAACAATTTAATGAGTAAAGAAAACGCGAATCCAACGGACTTAAACCTCGACCTACAGTTTATAGTGGGATCCAAAACATTCTTTTGTTGACATTGCTGCTTGAAGCATGCAATAGCAGGGCTTTGAGTCCATGTCGAGTCTCGAACTCATGATCTCATGAATCCCAGAGAGCCCAAGATTTGATTAAGCCAGCTGGGTCAGTGTGCAATAATGGAGTCCCGAGCAACGAAATCACTATGCAACCTAACCCACTTCGACTCGCCGGAGAATTCAAGTTTGATGCTGTAAAATCACTGATTTGTTCTCGTCTAACAAGAAAGCATACGTTATCCCAAAAAGCATACGACTTGGAATTTCCAAATTTCATTGAATTTAGCCTGAAGTCAGAGTCACGATTGCTTGGAGTTTAATTTAAAGCCTGTTCTATTCCTTGTTCAATTGGCAGGCGGAAGCCGGCGATAGAACCAGTTATAGGCGACATCTGAGAGAGGCCATGGATCACAGTTGATCTGTACGGCCAGTGAAGTAAGTAAGTAAGTAAGTTCTATTCCTTGTGCTTTCCGGATTTCTGCTTCTTCAATGCCCCAAGAATGACAATTTACCAAAGTGCTAAGCTGTTCTATTAACACGAATTATTCAACCTAATCAGCTAATCGATTTGAGTAATTATTGATTATCTAATTTTGACTTGGAATCGAACTTAAGTCCTTTGGTGTGCAAGAACAACACTCTCTCAATTACACTACTGATACAATTTATTCCTATTTTATCATTTAGATATATTGACTTATTATGACTATCCCTGGACACATCACCAGAATTTTCAACCTTGAATTCCTGAAATGCATAAAAAGCATCTAGCATTGACGTCAGAATTCAAAAAATTTATTAAAACTACATCCACAAATTCGCTTGACATCAAAATTCCATAATTTCTCTAACTTAATGCGTTTCAATACTTTTTTTTTATTATCGACTTTATATCTACCAAAAATTTATGCTTCGCTAGCTTCCTTATGGTCAAAGCCAAGAAGCACATATACCAGTTGTGTACTGTATGACAAAAAGGAGATTCCGTTTCTTTTTATTTCTTTCATTTTCATATTCTTGTTATTATACACATTCATATCTATATGCATATATGAACTAGTTTTATTCTCTTTGCGTAGATTTTTATTGGTGAACAAAAGTTTTTCTGTCTCTATGCATGTGTAGTATACTTATATACTTAATTTTTTTTCTTCTGTTTCATTTTCATGTCCTTCAAAAAAAAAATCTCATTTCTTTTTCTTTTGAGTAGTCTCTGCAATTCACATACATATTTACAATAGATGTTTCTGACTCAATGGCATGAATGTGAAAGCAGATGATGATGAAAAAGTTGGCGAAGTTCATGTTAACTAATAAGTAATAACAATTTTCGGAATGAATTTCATTATGATGAAATGATTGGTAGTAATAAATGGTTTTGGGTCTTGATTGTTAGTTTATTTTTTTTTGTCGAGAGTTTTTGCTTCTCGCAAATTTTTCTCTTTCTTCCTTTTAGTTCTTTTATGATTTGGATATATGATGGGGATATACAGTTGATTAGATGTCATTGGGTCTTATTTTCATTTACTTTAAGATGCCATAAGTTCATCAGAGTTAGAGGGATAGGCTCGAATAACATGAGTCAATTTTCTTCCGCGGAATATTCCGTCGGGTCTATTCACCTCTCCCATTGGAGGGATATACTCGAATAAAATGAATTAATCAATCGATCCAAAATTCAGCACTAGGGCAGCATGACTCTGACTTGTTAGCGTGTTAGATTCTGGGCATTCTAGCAAATGCAAGCTTAAATCCTGCACCATGCTAGAATTACGCCGCTTTAGTGTTTGATTGTGTACTTGTGCTATTCAGGATAACCTTTCAGATGCTTGAATATGTCATTTTATGGTTTAGGACTATATCTAAGGGATGAGTTCACTGAATTTTCAGAGTGATTCCGATCTATGATCAATTCCACAATTATCACATCCTAATAAGCTCGGATCGATCCTAATAAGAGCTTCATTAGATAGCGACTGGAAGAATTAAGACCTAGAAGGCTTAAAATCTGTGCCAAATCTTATATCGCACCTATATGTTGTCATTTACACTATTATCTATGGAATTAAACAGATCTTGTATTAATTTGGTACCAAAATCTTAGATTAAGCTACTCCCAAAGTGTATAGCCGACTATGAAACAGCAAAAAACAAAATTTTGCCGAATTATCAACTTAAACTTCATCTTTAGTCCAAAAAATCATCAAAACATGCGTCTAAAATGCACAACTTTCCCGATCTTGACAAAATAAACTTCATGAATTTTACTAAAATTTTCAAATCATCCTCTCGAATCCCATTCAAATGAACAACAAGCATCTAATCAACACAACAGCATTTCAACTCACAAATTTTAATGGATAAAATTTATTTTTCCCGTTTTGATGATGCTGATAGAGTCGATGAATATTTGATAAACTTGCTGAATTTATTATTGAATAAATAATGGATGCTTCTCGCTTCCATCCAACAAACTAACAGATTTTATTTTATCTATTTTTGGCTTTAATTTTTGAATTTTTTTGATAGGAGGAATGTGTTGTGGACAGGTGGAGGGGCAGGTGATTTTTGGTAATGATGAGGGTTTGGTGGAAAAAAAATTTGGATTGACTTGATGACTAAAAGTTGCTGTATGGGAATTATTTGATGATCAGAAGCGTATTTAAGGTAAACCCTGGCAAATTCAAGAATTTGATTCTAAAATAGGATAGAAGGGGAAGGTGGTTGACCCCTAATCCCCCCTGAATACGTCCCTGCTGTTGATTATAAAGTCAGTTCCTTTACATAACCGGCAATAAATGTTTTTAGATGCTTAATATTTTCTAATTTTTTATGCAACACCTCAGAGAGTTAAGAAACCAAAAGTTATTGCTCATTTGGGACTTTTGAGTATCTTCAAAACATCTTCTTAATTCCTACAATTTTAAGTTATTTCCGTACACATCCACAACAACAAAATCATTCCAAACCAATGACAGAAACCCAAAAAAACAAGCAACACAAATTCATGCTGAAAGAATCAAATTTCCATTGCATAAAAATTGTGTCATGTTTGCAGCATAAAATATTAATACCACTAAAATGTCCATTAAGACTGATCCCCCAATGGAAAAGCCAAAAAATCCACAAAAACCTCACAATTACGACAATCGTCAATAAGAAAAATCGATGGACACCCCACAAAACACATCATATGCTCTCGACAATGCTGAAAATAATTTTTTTTTTCTTCAATTCTCTGCTTATTCAACATGATCGCATTAATATGGATATACACATTCATCCATTTATATTATTATCATTACTACATAACATACTTTTTATTTTCGAAAAAAAAGAGATTACAGAAACATTTTCATAGAAATTTTCGTCTTTTCGATCTCTTTTATTCTGTCAATTCAGGGCGATTTGTATGTATATTAAGCTGGTTAGGAGGGATCATTTGCATGTTAGGGTGTGAAGCTGGTCAGAGAATTGCATATATCTCGGACAAGCCAAAAAAATTGGGTCAAGCGAGTCTCATTTGAGTCGAGCGAGTCTCATTTGAGTCGAGCGAGTCTCATTTGAGTCGAGCGAGTCTCATTTTGGGTCAAGCGAGTCTCATTTGGGTCGAGAGAGTCTCATTTTGGGTCAAGCGAGTCTCATTTTGGATCGAGCGAGTCTCATTTTGGGTCGAGCGAGTCTCATTTAGATCGAGCGAGTCTCATTTAGATCGAGAGAGTCTCATTTTGAGTCGAGCGAGTCTCATTTGGGTCAAGCGAGTCTCTGAGCAGTCTCATTTGGGTCGAACGAGTCTCATTTGGGTCGAACGAGTCTCATTTGGGTCAAGCGAGTCTCATTTGGGTCAAGCGAGTCTCATTTGGGTCGAGCGAGTCTCATTTGGGTCGAGCGAGTCTCAGTTGGGTCGAGTGAGTCTCAGTTGAGTCGAGTGAGTCTCATTTGGGTGGGTCATTTTGAGTCGAGAGTCTCATTTGGGTCGAGAGAGTCTCATTTGGGTCGAGCAAGTCTTTGTGAACAATTCCATCATGTAGAGACAACATTCTCTCCAAAACGTGACATAACATCCAAACAATCCCCAATTGTAACCATACTTGTATTAGTAATTTTCTACCAAAACCAAAAACTTCATTAATAAGTATTATAGATATGTAGATAAAGCCATAATGCCGTTCGGTCTTCTATTTTATTGATTCTTAGAATCAGTTACACATGACCAGACTGTTAATGACTTTTTTTCTTTTCTCTGTTTAGCAACTGACAAACAACAACAACAACAAAAAAAAAAGCGTCCCAACTACCTTCATCATTATTTCTGTGACTTATTAACGAATCTTTTTTATTATTTTCCTTATTTCCTTGCCTTCCCTGTGTGTGATTAATTGATAAAGCTATTTAAGAAAATGACTGAATGAATCGTATACGCCTTGAGGTCAAGTAAATGCTAATATAGGGTAAAATAGAAGAACCAAACTTAAATATCGGTCATCTTGATGTTGTATTTTATTTTAGACTCCTGATTGTGATTATTTTTGGATATAGAAAAATATCCGTGGTGTGAGCGTGTGAGGTGGTCAAGAGCATGTTCTTCTTATTTCCATTTCCATTTTCTTCCGGAAAACAAGAAAACAAATTAGACCCCATTGAGTTCAAAGCTTCCGTTTTTGCGCACTCCTACCGAAAAAAAATAGAAAGTTTGTTAAGAAAAGGCTTTAAGGCTTGTCGAGGGAGAGATTGTGTCTGGGAATGGGATAGAAAAAAAAAATAAAATAGCTTTTCTTAACTTTTCTTTCGTTCAAAGCCACAAACTTTATTTATTAGTCACACAATTGCGTGATAGAATTCGTTATTGGTTGTTTTTTACTCCCTCAAAATATTTTTTTGCCATGTTTTATTAGGGAGGAAGAGAAACCATTAATATAAATCCTAAATCGGTCGGTAGCGTAAGCAATAATAATAATAACACAATAACAATTAAATAATTAAGGAAGACTAGTAATAAGAAGAAATTAGTAAGACGAATAATAAGAATAAAATGAACTCTTTTAAGTTTGGTCGATCGGAAGTGATGTCTATGGGAGTATGTGCACTTCTATGCTAAATTAGATCCTCTCAAGTCGAGCTGAGTTAGATCCTCTCAAGTCGAGCTGAGTTTAATCCTCCCAAGTCGAGCTGAGTTAGATCCTCTCAAGTCGAGCTGAGTTAGATCCTCTCAAGTCGAGCTAAAGTAGATCCTCTCAATTCGAGCTGAATTAGATCCTCTCAAGTCGAGCTGAGTTAGATCCTCTCAAGTCGAGCTGAGTTAGATCCTCTCAAGTCGAGCTGAGTTAGATCCTCTCAGGTCGAGCAGAGCTAGAACCTCTCAAGTCGAGCTGAGCTAGATTCTCTCAAGTCGAGCTTAGTTAGATCCTCTCAAGACGAGCTGAGTTAGATCCTCTCAAGTCGAGCTGAGCTAGATCCTCTCAAGTCGAGCTGAGTTGGATCCTCTCGGGTCGAGCTGAGTTAATACCTCTCAAGTCGAGCTGAGCTAGATTCTCTCAAGTCGAGCTGAGTTAGATCCTCTCAGGTCGAGCAGAGCTAGAACCTCTCAAGTCGAGCTGAGCTAGATTCTCTCAAGTCGAGCTGAGTTAGATCCTCTCAAGTCGAGCTGAGTTGGATCCTCTCGGGTCGAGCTGAGTTAGATCCTCCCCAGTCGGGCTGAGCTAGATCCTCTCAAATCGAGCATAGCTAGATACTCATCTATAGTCGAACTGAACTAGAGCTGTGGATTGACCTGATTTGAATTCTCTCGAATCGAGCTTAGTTGGATTATTTCAAGTTCATCTAAATTACCCATCATCAATGAACAACCCCAACATAATAACAGAGTAAAAAAAAAGATTATGTCTTGAAATATTTCGTCTAATTTATATCGTTAATGCTTGAAAGCACATTTGAGAATTCATTCATCCTTGTTTATTGAATTAGAATGTGTCTACACAATATCTCTCCGAGGGGGTAGCAAATGTGCTATGTTACTGTGGATTTATTGATTTTGTTGGATGAGAATTCCTTATTTTTTGTGAAACTTTGTGATTGCTTGAGGGTTTATGCAACTTTTTTTTGTGTGATTCAGATATATTTTGGGAATATATATCATGTGTGTATTGCAATATTCAATGCTAGTTTATCAGGGAAATGATGTAGATTTGTGGATTTCTTATGGGAATTTGAGAGGAATTTTGAATGAGATTCTTAAAGTGTTCTTTTAAGTTTGCTGAGTTTCAGGAATGGATAGAATGATTTTGCAAGTGAAATTGTGACTAGATGCATTGAATTGATGTATTCTAGGTTATGTAACCGTCCAAACTTGAGAATACAGCTCAAAACTGCCTTAGTCACTTACATAGGTGGCCGTACTGATCAATTCTGATCCATAACATCTGTTAGATGGAACCTGAAGCTGGATAACGGTTGTAAATTGCCAATACCGAATGCAACACAGTCATTAGTGCCGGTCCTGATCAATTTTGATCCATGACTTCTGTTACATGCTGCCTGAAGCTGCTATAACCGCTTGCTAACTGCCAATATCAAGTGCAATTCTGTCATTGGTGACTGCTCTGATCAAATTTGATCCATGACTTCTGCTAAATGGTTTCCTAAAGCTGGCTACCGCTTGCCAATTGCCAATGTCACCTACAATACTGTCAATTGCTCTTTGATCCTCAAACATAAAGTCAAATCCAACAATTCAGCCCAAATCCAACCCTCAATTCCAGTAAACTGTCAATACTAAACATCACAAAGCCTCAACATCCCAACAACAAAAGCTTCAAACCCTCACACACAACAACAAAAGAAAGTACATGAAGTATATGAAAATTCTATAATATTGAATATAAAGCCTACTCATCTCATTTATGCATCATGTTCATTTATGAGAAATTGTTTAGAATTTATAATATATAATCTCACCAGATATATACATGCTTTATGCACAGAAGAAATTAATGACGCATAAAAAATATCACCATAATATTTCAATGAATTTGCTCTCTCTCGAGAGAGAGATTGAAACCCATCCTTTAATAATACCGATATATCAGCAAATATGTGAATTAATCCATAAACATACTTCCAATTCACATCTTACACATTAAAATTTTGTAAAAATATTCTTTCTACGGGGCGAATTTCGTCAGATTAAGGCGAGTGAGAGTGTTGCTTGGGGATATTCGGGAATTAGGTCATGTTTAGGGGAAGGAAGGTGAACTATTCAAAAGCAGGAGCAACAGAAAATTGTATCAGCTTTACAGAGAAGCTAGCATTGAACGATGAAGGTTGATCGACTTCGTTGGGCTGGACATGTTGTTAGGAGACCAGTTGAAGTTCCAATTAATAGAGCCTTTAAATCTGATTTTGAAGAAAGTAAGCGATGAAGCAGGAGCCCAAATAACTCATGGAAAGCTGCTGTTCCTAGAGATATTAATGCACTATTTTACTTCCTTATTTCCTTCGGTGACCGTACAGATCAACTGTAATTCATGAACAACCTCAGATGACGTCTAAAGCTGCCAATCCCAATGCAATATTGTCTCTATCGACAGCTTCCTTTCAAGCAATGCACTTGACATCGGTAATCGGCAATAGAGTCAGCTCTAGAAGCAAACTAAGGGAAGCCATGGATCAGAATTGATCTGTACGGCCAGCGAAGTTGGTAAGCAGAGTTGCAAAACAGATGCCTGTGACAGGCGACAACCGTACAAATTCTTGATAATTTAAATGGTTATTCCAACAAAACCATACAAATTATCAATAACAGGCATCTGTTTTGCAACTCTGTATGGTAAGTAGATTAACAGAGGAATAAGGAGGGGGTTACAATAAGAAAGGGAGTAGACAAGCCATAATATCCTATTTTCACCGTCACATAACTTCCAAACAATCCCTGAGGTGTGTGAATATCCAAAAGAAAACAAGAATCATAAGAATCGCAGGGAGTGTCATTAAAATAAGTAACAATTAGCAGGAAATGCCCAAAAAAAATATACAAAAATATAGCCGGTGAAGGCATCAAGCAAAAGAAATTGTAGGTTTATATTTCGACTAATAAAGTCATTAGGCTATTTTATTCACTGACCCAGAATGCTATAGATATGCTGTCATAATTTTCAAGTGAATCACAACCGGTCGTCATGGGGGAAGGAGCAGGATGAGGATAATATCGACGAGACACAAAGAAAAGGACAGAATTAATTGGCATCATTAAAGTTTATGGATGCTTCGAAAAAATATTCAAAAAAAGAGGAAAATCTGTCGATCATTTGTTGCCAAAGTAATTTACAGCTTAGCACTCTTGATTGCTCTGGGTTGTATGATGAAAATGAAAAATTGGAATAAAAAGGAATTTCTTCTTGTTATTTAACGGATTATGAGAGCTTTTGAGGTTTAGAGGCCTCTATTTTTATTTTGGCTGGTATAGAATTAACATGGAAGTTTTTGGAAATTTTTTGTGGTATTCTGGGATGGATCTCAGATTAGAAGCAATGCGGTATTGACTGTATTTCATGTTTTTGGGGACATTGACTTTGAATCAGACAATTTAGAGCCTTGTTTTAAGAGGTTGGCAAGAGATCGCGCGGTAAGCCAAAGAATTCATTTAAAGAAGCTGTCGATAGAGATAACCAGCTTCAGGAAGCGACTGAGGGAGGACATAGATATCACTTGATCTGTACGGCCAGCGAAGTAAGTAAGTAGAGCCTGGTTTCATACCGTAGACAGAAACCTATCCGGAAACTCGATTATACCAACTTCAAAACATCGCAAGGGAATCAAACAGAAGCAAAAGGGAAAGGAAGAAGAAAGTGACAAGAGGAAGCGAAATTTGGAGGACAGAGTATTGCCCCGACACATATGTCATTGGCTTGACTAAGGTCCAATAGAGCTTTATATGTACGATATGCTGCAAAACATTGGTAAAATAGAGTAACTACGATTCTGATCGTCGATAAAATTTGCTGAGGCAATCATGGGTTCGAAACCTGGCTTTGTAAATTATTCATTCGTTTTTCTTCGTCGTAATACAACGAATTCGCTAATGCTCGGCTATTTCACATTAAAATTTCGTGCCAGATGGTGTCCTGACGTCAATATCACGGCTCTTTTCGGACCATTTATACTGCTTAAAGTGATATTCGCCTCATCATGATATTCAGGCTTTTAGAATCAATCACACTTAAATATCCGAAAAAAATACCACAATCCGGTTAATCCAACAACAATCCGACTTACGGGAGTCGTGACTCTGACTTGATGCAGAATCCGGTTTATATAAGGCATCATGTCACAGTCACGCAGGTTTTGTACGGGATTTTGAACCAATTAGTCGACTTGTGCTACTATTCTGAAATAAGCCAATCTCTCATAAATCCTTTAGATGTCAGATTCAGATTCAGTACAGGACTCAACTTGGCATACAATAATTTTAATAGCTTAACAACCAATTCGAAATGCTACAAAACATTCCAATCAAAACTAACTCAAATTTCACACTTATGTAAAAGCCTCCCATAAATTAAATTCAATTTGCATTGCATGAAGCATAAAAGAACACAAAACCTTGAATATAGTCATTATCAAAACCTCGTTAATTAAGGATTATTAACTTCATCGTTTCAATCATGAAATGTTCCAATTATAAGAAAATGCGCCTCAATTCAACCTCAACATTGACTCTCATTTTAAGCAAAAAAATTTTCGTCTTTATGTTGGAAAGGAAAATGAGGAATGGAATGGTCAGTTATATTACATGCGTTTTGTAAGAGTAAGAAGTAGGCAGAAGGAAAAGAAATAATTGGTTGGCATGAAACCTTCATATTAAAAACTCATTTTGGTCAGTCAATTTCTCATCAGTTTAGCATAGGGTAATAGTTGTTAAGAAGAATGAAGGAAAAAATGAGAAAAAAAAAAGAAAAAAGAAAGAAAAAATTCCTTTTGTCGATGAAACTTATACGGCCTGTTTCACTAAAGTGGATTATCCTCGATTTCGGATTATCCACTTCAGTTTTTTGGAAATATCTCCAACATTTTAAGAGCTTTCAAAGATATCCTATGTGATACTTTTAGAGGACACTTACACCTATATTTTCGTATATTCTAAATTTTGGGTTGTCAATTTTTGACAAATTTATCGCAATGATTCCGATAAATCTACTAGATTTGACTAAAAAATTGAATAATTAATTTATCTTGAGAACCAACAAAATTCAAAATATATAGAATTGTCACGGCTGGATCACATTATTATAAGCTTAAAACAAAAATATTACAACTCTTAAATTTCTTGAGATATTTCCAAAAAACTGAAGTGGATAATCCGAAATCGAGGATAATCCACTTTAGTGAAACAGGCCGATAGTGATGATGGGTGTGATGGGGAGTGTGAGAAAATTTTTGTGTGTGCCTTAACATACCTATATAGTTGTGAACAATACACAATAAATTTAACAAGAGAATGAAAGAAAAGTGGAAAAGGCCTTTCTATATTCAAGGCATAAGGCACGTTCTTTCATTTTTTTGAGCAACTTTGCATTATAGGATGAATATGCAAGGCTGATTATTGTCCGTATGTCTGACTATTGTAATCTTGAATTCCTGGAAATTTCCTCTTGTGAAGTATATGATTTCATAAAAAATTCTGAAAAATCAGATACAATATCTTGTAAAGTATAAGATTTTGAATAAAATTGAGAAACATTTTCTTGTGAAGTATAAGATTTCATCTAAAAAATTTCCAAAATTTAGAAACATTTTCTTGTGAAGTATAAAATTTCATACAAAAATTCTCAAAATTCAGAAACATTTTCTTGTGAAGTATATGATTTCATGCAAAAATTTTCAAAATATAGAAATTTCAAACAAAAATTCTCAAAATTCAGAAACATTTTCTTGTGAAGTATATGATTTCATGCAAAAATTTTCAAAATATAGAAACAATCTCTTGTGAATTATTATATTTCATACAAAAAAATTCTCAAAATTTGAACATTTTCTCTTGTGAAGTATGCAAAAATTATTAAAATTTAGAAACATCTTCTTGTGAAATATAAGATTTATTTCAAAAATTTACTAAAATTCTGAAATATTTTCTTGTGAAGTATAAGAAATCATACAAAAATTTCTCAAATTTAGAAACATCTTTTAGTGAAGTATAAGATTTCATACAAAAATTCCCAAAAATTTAGAAACATTTTCTTGTGAAGTATAAGATTTTGAGCAAAAATTCTTTAACATTTAGAAACATTGTCTTGTGAAGTATAAGATTTCATGCAAAAAAATTCTCAAAATTTGGGACATTTTGTCTTGTGAAGTATGCAAAAATTTTCAAAATTAAGAAACATTTTCTTGTGAAGTATAAAATTTCATATGAAAATGCGCTTTCGTTCCACCTAGCCATCATCACCAGTTACCATTCTCTCTTCTTTTTTGCTATTTCATTTGTAGTCCTCTCTCTTTGTCTCCCATAATTTTTTTTCCTTCCATGCTGCCTTACTCTTGCTCTAGTCTCATACCAAGTACATATTTATATAATTTCTCATAACAAAAATTTATTTATTGCGAAGCTTAAAGGGAAAAAATGTGTGTATATATTGCTCCTAAACGGAAACAATTAATTATTTTATATTATTTGCTAGCTTTTTACTCCCACCCAAAGCTCTATTCCCTCAAGCTCCTCATATTTTTCTCTCTTTCAGTAACTTTGTGTTATTAATATAATATTTGTGAAAAAAAAAAAATTTGTGGATTATTTGGTCTATGGGAAACAAAGAAACATTGAGGAAATAACCAAAAAAACCTCAGCAAAAAAAAAAGTATGAACATACGTATTATTTATGGATAGATAAATTGACGCAATCGATTTAACTGCCTGCACTCTTAGAAATAATTGCTAAAATTTCAGTTTGTAGAATAAATTTCTCTCTTTAGTCTAAAAATTAAATTTTTAATTTTAATACTTAATTTTAAAATTGCTAAACTTACTCTTAGATTCTAAAAGTCTCATTTTTAAAATCCAAGTACCCGATATTTATATAATTTCTAAAACTAATCAAAAATTTTCTCATAAAACTTCACAAGAGCATGCAGAAATCGCTTAAAGGGAAGTATGAGCCAACTTTGTATGAAAAATTGCTCCTAAAAACTTGATATCAAAATATCAACATATGAAGCATGTTTCCATATTCTTTACTCATTCGTGTGAGTTATTACCCCCACCCAAATGGCTACTTTGAAATTTTTGTGCTCTTTCTAACAGAAAATAAAAATCAAAAATCTAAAATTTAATTTTTAATTCTAAAATTTAGTCTTTCAACATTTCACCTAAAACTTTGTGTTAGATTTTAATACTAAAATATTTGAATTTTAAAATTTTAATTTTTAATTTGTAAAACTTTAATTTTAGTTTTTCTATGGGAAACATTTTTAACATTGAGGAAATTTTAAAATTAAAAACCTCAGTTTTTAAATTTTAAAATTTTAGTATGAACATACGTAAAATTTAGTTTTAGGTGCTATGTTATAGACTAAATTTTAGATTTTTTCATACAAATCTAAAATTAAATTTTAGAATTTTTCTAAGAGCCTGTATCTCTTTTCATTGCTATGTTTAGCTTCATATTTTGAGGATTTGTAATGGATAAAAATTAGCAGTTTATTTTTGAAGGTTTCGAATTCAGACATTTATTGGCTTGTGGTAGAATTTTCCATGGTATTGATTTCATTTTGGTGTACTTTTGGTGCTATATTGTGTGTTGATTAGGAAGGATAGTCTATGTGATTTTAGGATTTTCAGGCAGTCAAGTATTAAGTGAGGCAATTTGATGGTCATAAAGTCATATATTCAGGCAGTCATATATTTAGGCAGTCATGTATGTTCACACATTCTAGCAGTCTGAAATTCATACATTCAGGGAGTCATGTATGTCCTTATATTCAAGGAGCCTGGAAGTCAGGCATTTAGATTGTCAAGCAGTCAGGCAGTCAGAGAACTTGCGGTTTAAGGAGTTAGACAGTCATGCAGTCAGGAAACTCGGAGGCTAAAGAGTCAGATGGTCAACGATTAAGGGAGTCAGGGAATCAGGGATTGAGGAATTCAGACAGATTTAGCCAGTTAACCAATCAGCCAGGAAAGCAGTCAGGTAGTTAGACAGTCAGACAGTCATGTATGGTAACACATTTCAACAGCCTGGAAGTCAAGCAATCATCCAGGTAGTCAGGCAATCAAGCAGTTAAACATTTAGGCATTTAGATTGTCAGTCAGTCACTTAGTCATGCAGCCAAGCGCTTGGAAGTCAAGCATTCGGACAGTCAGTCAGTCCGAAAGTCAGGCAGTAAGGCAATTATAAAGTCATAGAGCTAGGTAATCTGGCAATCAAGCAATCAGACAATTAGGCATCCTTTTAGTCAGTCGGACAGTCAGACAGTGAGGCAGCCTGGAAGTCAAGAAATCGGACAGTCAGGCAGTCAAATAGTCAAGCAGTCAAACAGTCAAACAGTCAAGCAATGGGACAGTCAAGCAATCGGACAGTGAAGCAATCGGACAGTCAAGCAGTCAGACAATCATTCAGTCATTCAGACAGGTAGGCAACTCGAAAAACAAGCAGTCGGACAGTCGGACAGATGGTGAGTCAGGCAATCAGACAAACAGTTTGATTGTCAATCCGTCAGACAGGCTGGAAGTCAGGCATGCCTGATTGTATTACATTTAAACAGTCAGACATACTCAGCCAGTCAGGCAATCTCAAACAACTTCACGTAGTCTTACAAAGTCAATAACCCTAAAATATTTCACATTAAATCCCAAATAATAAATTCCTCCCATCTATTTTTAGACATCTTCTCTAAAGTCATGGAAGGTGTAAAGCAGTATCATATTTTTTTGGAACAATAAACCAAAGTGATAACTTTTACCAAAAAAATCCTATTTTAAATATAATAAAAATGTTAGGTGCCATATTTTTCGGTCATAAAAAAGGAAGAAAAACTTTGTCCGTAGTAAAGATTGCAATCTTCAGCACATGATTGTTTAGTGAAGGATTTATTTTTGTTTCTGTACGATAATCATACTCATGACTTTAAAGGTAGGCTTAATCATAAATATGATATTTAGTCGTTTTATGAGTGACAACAAAAGGATGGTTTGGGGTGGGGATGAAAATTCAATTGAGAATGGTTTATAAGGGTACGAAGCTTTTGTTAATGAAGTGGAAGAAATGTTGATGGAAGGGAAAATGTTGTAAGCAACGTTATTGGTTTGACAAAAGGATTTTTACAAGTTTGTTTATTGTGATGGAAATTGAGATGAAATTTGACAAATTTTACAATGGGTTTAAGGCATTAAATTGGATATAATAGTAGATTAATTGTTGAAGATTTGGTTGGCTTATTTTTAAGGCACAGTCTGCCTCAGCAGTTTCTTCAGTCTCTTTCCTGTCTCTATTGTCTCTCTCCAGTCTCTCTCTACTCTCTCTTGACTCTCTCTTCTCTAACTCTCTCCTGTCTCTCTCTTGTCTCTCTCCTGACTCTCTCCTGACACTCTCCTGACTCTCTTCTGTCTCTCTCCAGACTCTCTTCAGACTCTCTTCTGACTCTCTCCTGTCTCTCTCCTGTCACTCTCCTGTCTCTCTCCTGTCTCTCTTTTGACTCTCTTATGTCTCTCTCCAGACTCTCTCCTGTCTCTCTAATGACTCTCCTGTCTCTCTCCTGTCTCTCTCCTGACTCTCTCCTGACTCTCTCCTGACTCTCTCCTGACTCTCTTCTGTCTCTCTCCTGACTCTCTCCTGACTCTCTCCTGACTCTCTCCTGTCTCTCTCCTGTCACTCTCCTGTCTCTCTCCTGTCTCTCTTTTGACTCTCTTATGTCTCTCTCCTGTCTCTCTCTTGTCTCTCTCTTGTCTCTCTTCTGTTTCTTTTGTCTCTCTTGTCTCTCTTGTCTCTCTTGTCTCTCTTGTCTCTCGTGTCTCTCTTGTCTCTCGTGTCTCTCTTTTGTCTCTCCTATCTCTACTTAATCCCTAACCTCCCTGAATTTCAAACAACATGACTTTTACTACCAATTACCAACTTAATCCCTTTCTATAATAAACTAATCCCTTATTAACCCAAATAAATTCCATAAAATATTTTAAAATATCCCCAAAAAAAATTATCCATAACTGCTCACATGCTTCAAACATATCACAAAAGCCCCTAAAGCTCAAAAGCCTTTACCAAATATAATATCTAACAACACTGCAGGTTCCTGAGCGTATAATAATTTTGCAGTTAATTCATACACATTATCATTATTCGATAATAAAAAAAATATATCCATTTTGTTGTGTGTGCCTTTGCATAGCCTCCAAAAAAAATATATATATCATTTACAAATGAAATAGAGAAAAAATGTGCTTAATCACTGAAATTTACAATCGACATTGTTCATCATTTCCCACACCCAAAAGGCATTTCTGGTTCTTTTTGTGTATGCCTATTTCTTTTTCTCGCATTAGTTGGATGGAATGCCTTTTTGAAAATCGAAAAGAAAAGAGACGAGTGAGTGAGATGAAGAGATATTAGGAGGGGGTAGGTGGGGGGTAGGCTCGCTCATTCTTAACACAATGAGCCAAAAATATATTTTTTTGCATGAACATAATTCTCAATAGATAAGGCTAAAGCTAAATCAAGCTCTTGTTATGCCTACATAACTACATATACTCAAAATCGATATTTTAGACTTTTTTTTGGTATTTTCTATATTTTCTATAAATATGTAAATCCATGTGTGTTATAAATGAGTGAGGTTCCTTTACCATATGGAATGGGAAGGTTAACATTTAATATTTCATTGGGGATCGTCTTTGATGTTCTTTTTTTTCGCTCTCCATCTCACTCACTCACACTCACCATTCACATCCTAATTCCTTTTACACTATTCATTCTCATCACTTCAACATTCGTCATTGACGTTCTTCAAACAGAACGATTGTGCCGGAAATATTTCTCATAGAAAATTTTGCTATAGATGCGGGGTTTATTGAGCGAATTGTGTGGTTATGAGCGCTTTGTCGATGGATGACTGGTTGTATTTGGAAAGGATATAAAAAAGAAAAATGATAAAGTCGTGTCCTGAGGCTATGGCGGATTTGGCTTGAATCCGGATTCACTTTAATATGATTAGACACACATTGATGACCATGGAAAGATTTGAAAATATTGAAGTTGTTCTGGAATTCAGGATGCTCAACAAGAATTATTGACCAAAAAATAAGGAAAAATCAAAATTTTGAAATTTCATTACTTTTCAAATCTTGGTTGACAGTTGCATTCAATTTTAATTCTTAACAAATAGAATGGGGGATCCTTACAAAAGCATGCTCTCAAGAGCTAACTCACCATAAGTAGAATTTACTAAATAAGCATGTTACTGAGCGTTGCTCTCAGCTTACTCTGCTATTGAGATCACGTTCTTTGATTCATAGGGGCTATGAAATTGAACAACTTGACTAGACACTAGTAAAAGGAGATGATGTTTTCAAAGCAATCATGAAGGAATAGTAAATTAGAAAAAGTCAGAACTGATATGGATTTTAATGTCTAGATTAATGTCTATTAGTTCATTAATGACATTTGGAAGGAGTGAATCAAGGGAATATTCAGTTTAGAAAGTTAGATGCACTTTTTTCATGAGAACAGGTAAAGATTAGATATAAGGATAGCAGATACGCGAGATAGGAGCTTTTGGAATTGTGTCTTCCGATATCATGGGAGCTGTTTCTTTTGCTTAGGCATCACTTAGACATAGGTATGCCAAGAAATAATTAAATACATCTGTCTATCCATTTCGTCTACCCACCAATTTACATATTTAGACGCAATCTTTGTCTAGATACATACCTAGACCATCTATTCAAAGAGAAAGACGGAAGGTTAAGTGAGGTGTACGTAATGCTTTCGAGAAGGAGGAAGAAAGGAGGTTATGGATATGTGTTATGGAGTACAACTTAAAAAGTTCATGATTTTGTTACAAAGCGATATTAAGAGTCTTAAAAAACTGTTTTTGACGTTCCTTAATTTCCGAACGTTCCGAATTGTTTAGGTGATACCAAGACGCCAGGTTAGAGATCATGTCTACGAGAAACAGTTCACTGATATAGGCTGTTTTCCACTAAAGATCTAAATTATTGTTGGTAAAAGCAAAATGCGTCACATCCACCCTAATCATCCTAGCACTCACCTGTTATTTTCTCCATTCATTTTTATATTTTTTGTTTTAAATTCTCATTTCTTTGCAATATAGCTTTTTATGACGTGCCATGACTGAAATTCCACTTCTCGTAACAAAAAAAAAGAACAGCAATTCTACACTATTATTTTCCATTCCTATATCAAATTGTTCATACATAAAAAATTGTGAGCAGTTCTAGTGAGTGCGCGTTTAATGTAGATCAAGGTATAATTTCACTTTCATTATAATTAAGAATTTAATTAAAAAAAAGAAAAGAAAAAAAAGTATCTACTTCTACTGCCTGCCGCTGTAGCTGAATGTCTCATTTAATTTTACTATTTTATTATTATTTTTTTTTCATTTTCTTGTTCTTGATAGTTAAATTTGATGTGTTTGATGTGAGAAAGTTTATGTGAAGTGAAATTGTAAAAAAAGAACAGAAATAAAAAAAAGGAACTAAAAGCACACAACTGGAAATGAGCAATATTTTCTTCATTTACTTCACTCTGATAGTTGTTTGCATATGTGACATAGAGCAGGGGAAGTAAAAAAAAAGTTTTTTTTTTAGATTTATTCAGGTAAGTGATTATTTTAGAATACTTAAAAGCTCCTCCTTGTGTACATTAGAAGACATACTTTTTATTCCTGCCTTTGTTTGCACACAGAGTTGCTGAGTCTCTTTTTAATTTAAAGGGTTTTGAGATATTTTTAAGAATGTTATGATGCCGTTGGCAAGGCAATGGATTTGATTCTTGGGGTAGATTCTGTTACTTTTTTAATGGGTTACAGTTTTATGACTTTTTGAGAAGATGTGAAGAGAAAGTTTATTTTTTGGGGTAATTTGATGTGAACTTTGGGATGACTTTTGTTGATGTAGGGGGGTTCATTACTTTAAATAATAATGAACTTTATACAAGTAATAGCAATAGAGTTTCTGGGAACAAATTACATAGCAGTACATAACGATTGTAATTTTGTAATAAAGTACAAATATTTGTTCATGATTTCGTTAAGGTGGAGGGTCTAAAAATGCTATTTTGGCATTAAGTAATTTCTATACGTTCCTATAAATCTTGCCCTTTCCCCTATCTCAAAGTAATAAATGAACGACCCCGTAGTAAACTGACGGGATTATCCTTAACTTCTCTATTTATTTATGTAGGTATCAAACACTATTTAATCTAATTAGATATGAATTGATAGTTCCAATAATTTCAAGTAAATATCTGGCTCTTTGTTAGTTAGGGATGGAGTTAATAAAGTGAATCCAGAGTATACAGAAATGAGCATAAAGCTTATAAATAATTTTCAATAATTGATATGTGTTGATAGATTGTAGTTGTAGATCAAGTATCTTGGGAAATGAACTGTAAAAACCTTTAATCAGGCGCGAAATAAAGTGGGACTGGATGGAAGTAAGTGGTCAAAGTCTTTCCAAGATCTCAAAACCCAGGTAGATTCTAGATGGATCCAGGTGGATTCTAGAATTTTCAGCAACATAAGGCTCCATTAACATATTACGTAACATAAGAAACCAAATTTTTGAACCTCCTTCTTCCATTTTGAAGGGTTCCTAGAGTCTCCCGGACATTAATTCTAAAATGGTACAATGTCTGATTCAAAGAACAGCAAATTGATATAATTTTCTACCATTTACTCTAATCTTCTTTTTAAAAATCAGTATTCGAAGTCAACTATCCAAGTCGAACGAAAAAGTAAACTCGATTCCATATAAAATTCAAGTCGACTTTGAGCACTGTTAAAAATTTATAAGAAAAAGCGTTTGAAAATTACATCACGCTAAGGAAGAGAAGAAGGAGGGTGGATCACAATTTTCTTATTGAGTACAATATTTAACAGAAATTTGTTTTTCCTCTTAATTCAAATTAGATTCAATTATCAACAAAACAAACATTGTTCAAAAAATAACAAAAATGTGTCATCTTGACTCAGATCTTCACAAATCTTTAACAACTTTCTTCCTAACCTATAATCTCGCATTCAATATTTCCAAGAAAAAAAAAATTATATCTAAACAATTTACCGACTCCTACACTCCAAATCTATATACAAGCAAATGCTCCAACAACTTCGAAACAAATCACAGATAAACAACATTATTTTTTTTTCTTCTCTAGAGCATGTAGACACGATCTAGACAAAAGAATTATTTTTAGCATCTCCGCAAAAGCCACAAAAGAAAATTTGTGCTAAATATCCCACCTTATCCAAAGTCAATATCTCGACAACAACTCTGCCTTCAAATATTAAACCATAGTTTTGGTGTTTCACATAATATTAGGGAGGACATCTGCTGTATTGTTGCCGGGACGCAGGTCTGATGTAGCAAAAAACTGCTGCTGTGTGGGCTCAAAATGTCCCGATTTTTCAAAAAGTTGAAATGTGCATACAAATTTTGGAATTTTTGACAAATTTTGGAATTTTTGACAAATTTTAGTATTTATGACAAATTTTGGAATTATTGACAAATTTTGGATTTTTTGACAAATTTTGGAATTTCTGCCTTTTTTGGAATTTTTGACAAATTTCGGAATTTTTGACAAATTTTGGAATTTTTGACAAATTTTGGAACTTTTGACAAATTTTGGAATTTTTGACAAATTTTGGAATTTTTGACAAATTTTGGAATTTTTGACAAATTTTGGAATTTTTGACAAATTTTGAAATTTTTGACAAATTTTGGAATTTTTGACAAATTTTGGAATTTTTGACAAATTTTGAACATTTTAGTTTTGAAGGTTCGGATTCAAGCTTAGGGCTGCAATTTTTCGGAATTTCAATTATTTTCTGCACTTTTTTGCAAGTATTTAACGGATTAATCAGTATTAAGACTCAAAATAGTTCAAAAGAGCCCCAATAGTGCCAAACTTAGAAATGTCCCGATTTTTCCTCTGGCCACCCTACATAATATATGCAGATACTTGTGTATAGAATAGATAAATGTGTATATAAGAATTTTTTTTCTAAAGGAAATATGAGAGCAAGGGCATAAAAAAATTTATCTATTAAGAATAAGAAGAAGAAGATACACAAAGGATTATGAAAGATTGATTTTCTTCTTTTCTGTATGTGGTTCTGACGTAATATTAAAAAAAAGATTATAGTATGAACTTTCTAAAAATAAGAGGACGTTCATTCACGCTTAAATTATCTTCTTTTTTTCTCATCTTATTCTTCTTCTTATTTCTTATACTCTATAAACAAATTGATATATACGAAATTTGTATATGAAAAGTTATTCATTTATCATCTTTTTTTTTTATTATTTTTCTTGATTTTTCAAAGAGAAAATTTTCTTCTTTTTCGTCAGTCGCTGACGGATTTTCTCTTTTTTGTTGTTGTCATTTTTACAAAATCACTAATAATATTTGTCATAGCATTAGAAAGATAGAAGACAAATAAGATTTTGATGTAGGGGTTCCGATGTTTTGAGAGTATTATTTGGATTATAGACGATTATAGAAATTAGAGGAATTAGAGAAATCTATAAACTGTAATAATAATATTTAATGGTTTAGGTTTTAGAAAATCCCACCAAAATCTACATCTGGACTTGGTCAAATGACATCAGAAGTCAATCTTTAAAACCGTTGATTTTAAAAGTATTGATAAGAGAAAGCATTTGAACAATTTGAATGAAAATCGTTTGGCCAAAAATATCTGACAAGACAATTTGAGCTAAAAATTCAAATTTCAACGATTCTTGATGGAAAAGGGTCAACATTTGAGTGGACAGCATGATATAATGTCCAGTTAAGGCTTTTATTCCGGAAAGATTGATAAAATTGTCTTTGAGCGACCGATAATTTAGATATTAACTAGACATTAAGTTATTCACTCGGAAAAATTCTTATCATAAAGCCAACGCTACTGCACGTAGTAGTGAGAGCATCGATTAATCGATCCTTATGACACAGGCTGAAATCAATCGAAAATATCGAATACATTTTGAGTTCTTATTCGATTTTCTAGACATATAAGCCAATTCGGCTTATTTGATTCACGACTTCGACGAAATTAAGCTAACTACCCTTACATACCCTAAACAGTCCATCGTGTTTTAATCGCTTTGTCACTTTATTAGTGGCAAGACGCGAAGTGATGCGGCTGATTTTGATCCATTTTTAAGGCAAAAACTGCGTTTTGTAGCATTCATTTTGTTGCTTGGGTATATTACTTTAATAAATTCTTACAGATATGAATCCCCATCATCTTTAAGTTCCAACAAAAAATCAAAACTTCACGATTTCGACAGTCATCACATCAAAATCATCAATTTGTTTGAATACAAATCTACATTTAAATTGTAGCCTCTACAAAGCTAGGTCTTTTAAAATTGTAAAGGTTGGGGCATTCGAAAATTTATGAAAGAGTTTGGGACTTACTTTCAGATACTGAAAAAATCCTATTTCCTAACTTGCGTTCTCCCGTTTCAAAATTAGTGTCAAAAACCCCTAATCTTCTCAGAGCAATAAAAAATGTTTATCATTCCCATTTAATTTGACTTTGAATTAATTTATAGCATTCTCTAAAAAAATCTATTATAAAGAGTTCAAAAAACTAAGAAGCTTGTCAAGAGAATTTAAACAAAAATTAAAACTGTCGCTATGTGGTTTTCAAAGAAAATTTCACCATATTTACATTTAATAGTATCTTAATCAACTTTATGTCTCCTAGGAAATGCCTCGCATCTCAGAAAAACACAGTCTAGGAATTCCCAAAAGAACCAACATTCCGATCATTATTAATCTATGGACACCCTAAATTTAGATATCAAGATAGACTAAAAAAATCATTTGAAGTACTCGAGCGCATATCTAGTATTAAAATTAGATCAATCAAAACGAAATGAAGCGTGTCAAGGAATTCTAGATTTATTGGAAATGAACCTAAAAGAGAGAGAAATTAGATATGAGATGGATAAATTTTGGATGAATTTTATTGAATGTGTAATATTAAAAATCAATAGATTTTTCTCTTTTTATGTCTATAAAGATGTTCGATTTTGTTCCTAACACGAAAATATAAAATTTTGTAAAAATTATTTTAAATAATTTATAATTTAAATCGATTGTGACCTACTTCGCATAAAGGCATAAAGATAATTTTGCCTTATTTAATATTAGAGGTAATCCTACTCAAATCTCACTCAGCTTTAAATATTTCAGATTAATATATCTGCAATACCCGTTTATGTTTCCTGCACAAATCCTGCATTAAGTTTAGGTTTGATAAAATTTATTTTTTATTAGAGAATTTAGAATGCATGGATTCAATTTTTAATCAACTTCTTAGTCTTTTTGTGTTGCATTGCTGTGTATTCTGCATTTATCTGCAGATGTGAAATTAGTGGAGATAGAAATTTATGAATTTTATATTAAAATAGTATGTAAATTAAAGTAATTTAATTGAAAAATCTTGAAATTTGCTTTCAAATTTCTAAATCTGGATTTAAGGATCAAAACATGATCTGTTCAAATGCTGCAAATATGATGAATTCATTGAAGTACAATTTATATGGCACAGAAGCATATGTAGGAGGTTGAACGTTGATCTATAGTTAATAGCTGTGGCGAGCAATCTGGGGACCATATAATAAACTTACTCAACTTGAATACACTGGGCTTTCCTAACCCTATCCTAGGTACCATTTAAATGAAGGAAGATTAGGGTATGTGTGATATTCTATAATAACCCTGACTATCCGTATGAGGAAGAGTAAGATAGGGTAGAATATCTCTGGTAAGCTAGAGCAAGATATCACGGGTAGGCTAAGAAACCAGTCAAAGGAACAGATATACAAAATATACAAAATATAGCAACTATCATATAATATGAACAGTGATTATTGCATAATTCTGCTTGCTCTTATCGATGTATTGGACAAAGACACAAAATTAAGCATTTATCTATCCAAAAACTGAGTTCAAGCAAAGCATAATCACAAAAATTGCTTGAAAATTCACTTAATTTAGGATCTAGAGTCTAGACAAACTTTAGGTGCCATGAAACACAGTTTGGGTAGCACCAGGATTGTTGATAACAGAATCTGGTGTGTTTTGAAAATGGGTCACATGGACTAATGTGTGGATATGTGCGGAAAATGTGTGAATTTTCACATATAACCACACATATCCACACTTGAAATATGTGACAAATGTGTTCACATTCTGTAAAACAGAATATGTTTTAACACTGGGTAGCACTGATCTAGGGCACCTAGTCACACAATGTGAACGCTTCAATTACGATTAATAAGGCTCAAAATAGTTTCATGTAATAGAACCTCGAACAACAGGCCCTAACAGGCAAGGAGACCGCTTTTAGACACCGTGGCGATATTTCTATATAATGAAAGCATGATCTTCGTCTGTTAAAGAGTCTAGACTTTACAGAAAATCCCAAAAATCCATAACTTCTTAATTTTCAATGTATCGTCAACATCAATTTAATTCGCAACACTTTCCTCCCAATTTAATCTACAATTCAATAACAATTTTTAACGTCTCGCAGTCGCACAGCATCACTGACTTGTCTGGAAATTATGTAAACACTCTTCTTCTCTTTCCTGTCTCCTCAAATATGTCATTTGTCATTTGCCATCTAAAAATAAACAACAAAATTTTTCCCGACCTTGAATTCTTATTCTAAGGTTCAAAAGATTAAGCAAACGAGCAACGGAACCGAGAAAGAGAAAAAAAACTTTGTCAATTTAAATTCTGAGTAAAAAATCTCAAAACAAAAATCATGAGAAGTCAATGTAAACATCTAATCTAATTTGTAATGCAAAATGTCGTTGAATGAAGCGTGGAGGAAGAAGAAAATGAGAAAAATTATTCGTCAACACATCTTGTGCAATATCCTGAATTCGTTCATAGGCATTTTCTCAGCATTTTCTTAAAAAATATCCAAGAACAGCGTGAGAAATGTATAAATTCATGACATATGTTTTTTGCCTGATGTCACGAGATTTATTGAAAGGGATTTTAGCTTGATTTTGTAGTCGATCAGTTGGTTTATCTGTCAATCTGCCTGTCAGTCCACCTATTAGGCCGTCTTAAAGTCCGTCTGCTAATTCATCTGTCAGTTCATGTGTCTGTCCATTTGTCAGCTCGTCAGTTAGTCCGACTATAATTTTATCTGTCAATCTGTCAGTCAGTTCATCTGTCATTTCGCTCGTCGTTTCATCTATTAGTCCAATTATTAGCCCGTCTGTCCGTCATTACGTCTGCTAACCCATTTATCAACCCACCTGTCAGTCCATTTGTCAGTCCGACTCCTAGTCCATCTCTTAGTCCGTCTTCTAATCCGTCTACTAGTCTGTCTCTTAATCCGTCTCTAAGTATGTCTTCCAGTCCGTCTCTTAGTCCGTCTCCTAGATCGTCTCTTAATCCGTCTTCTAATCCGTCGCTTAGTCTGTTCTCTTAGTCCGTTTCCTATCTGAGTCTATCTCCTAATTCGTCTCTTAGTCCGTCTCTTAGACCGTTTCTTAGTCCATGCCTTAGTCCGTCTCTTAGACCGTTTCTTAGTCCATGCCTTAGTCCGTCTCTTAGTCCGCCTCTTAGTCCATCTCTTAGTACGTCTTTCAGTCCATCTGTCAATTTCTCTGTAAGTCAATTAATCTCCAAAAATGCGCTTACAACCTCCATACCCTAAAATGCCATTACTTATTTGCGTGTGCCGTCGTCTCACACATTTTCCTCTCACTTAGTCTCAATGTACCTTAAACAGGTAAAAAAACGGTCACCGAAAGGATTTTCGGAAATTGTCTGAGATGAAATAAAAAATATTTTATGCCAAATCAGTGCAGCCATTGAAAGGAACGAAATAGTAGTAAAAAAATGCAAAAAAAAAGAAAATAAAATTAAAAAGGTAAGAAATGAAAAGTAATTTTGCGTTTGAGTACCTGTGAAGGAAAAAGCTGTAACAGCGAGTGAGGAAGAAGGAAAGAAAAATCGTTTAACTGAGGAATAAAATCTCCGTCCGTAAACCTAACATAAATCTTTGTGCGATGATAAGTGTTGTAACATTGGGAAAGGCGAATGAAGGAACAGAAAAACGAGTGAGTTGAGTTGAGTTTGGATATACCCTTGTAAAATGAAATTGCTACAACCAATTCATTTAAAGATAAAATGTTTGTATATGGATATAGATATAGGATATATATCCACCAATTTTCCCATGAGATTATTTTTTATTGTTACGTGCTATTGGACAATATTATTAAATTTTCGACATACGGTTATTAACTTAATTTTGGTTAAACAATGTTGGTCTATTGTAATTCTTGCTGGTTGACTTTCTGGCTGGTTGAGATAAAAGTTAGTCATAAAGACTATTTAGTGTCAATGAACTTGTTAACCCTTACAGCCAAAGAAGATTTTAGGCATCATGGTGGCCTTTCTGTACCAAGAAAGCATGCTTTGTGCCTTCTAGGGTAAGTACTTACTTATTGTAGATGACACCGGCGTTTGACCCCAAACCACCTTCTGTTTAGAATTGAATTCTTTCAATCTATAGACAATGACAGAGTCAGATTAAAGATATTTTGATTGTCATATCGCTTTTTTATCAACACCTTGTAGATTTGCCACAGTAGCTGCAAAATAAACTAGTATTGGGCAACCTGTGTGCCACGGCTAACTAAAGTGTTATCAAGAAATTTTGGAATTTCCATAAATCATATGCCGAGTGTGTTTTTAATCGAGGGTTGCCATCAAGTTGTGCCACGAAAAATAAAAGGTTATACACCACTGAAATAGACATTTAGCATCTCAGATCATTGAAATTCAGAGGTTCGCTAAGGCGATTTGTGGATACCAATTGTTTACCGAGTGATTGTGCATCAGTCCTCAGTCCTCAGGAGGAAGATTTCTTGAATTCTAGGTCTCGACCAATTCTGGACTATCTTGAAATTTTTGATCTCGGTTTCGACATCGGAAACCCATACTCAGTAGACCTACAGTTTGAACTGGAATCAGAACCACTCTTTTGATTGAATTACTGTCTGTAGCCTACTGAAGAAGACTGAGGACCGCATTTCCTCTCAGATTTCCACTACATATGATTCGAAAAAGGACAAGTGAACAATATTCTCCTGACAAGTATAGAATCCATGACTGAAAAGTTGTTCCCAAGTTTACAAAAATATGTTATAACTTGTTAAAGGTAAGTTAATGTCTATTTGATGACTAGTTATAACGGCCATTTGTCCAACTGAGGTTGATGCAATAATTAGGTACCAAAGTACTAAACCATTCCACCACCGAGCCATTTTGTTTCAAAAATCTTAAAGTTTATTCAAATACTACAATTGTAATGCTTTAACATCTTTAACCATTTGCCTGGCATTTGCATTTTCAGTTCCTTCTATCCAACAACAATTTTAAATCTTTCAAACAAAAAAACTAAAATTCTTATTTACTTAAGCTCAAATGTATTTACACCAAGTTAAGAAATTACTGACAATTTTTTTCTCAAGTACAGCAAAAATATTTGTTCATGCATTTCAAGCTCCTTTAAAATGAAACAATAGAGATATCCAAAGAATTCTAAGAGAACGAGAGAAAAATTACATTTAAATCCTCAAAAAAAAAAGAAGAAAAATTCATTCACAGCATTTTCCAATTATTTTCATCTTCCGAATCCTTGCTTAACCCAATTTCCTTTCCCAAAAAAAAAGAACCGGCATAAATGCGTCCATGACGGAAAATGTATGTGTGTGTGTGTGTGTGTGTCATGAGATCAAAGTTTTGGTCAAATCAACCAATTTTCCCGGTCAATTCGACATTAGAATTATTATCAAATTTATTGTGGAAAATTCGCTCCTGCCTGACTCTCTCTCTCTCTCACTCTCTCAAAAAATTGATCCTAAAAAAGGCATTGCTGATGCTGCTGCTGATGAAATTTACTTGATTGTATGAGTGTGTATAGATATGTATCTATCTATCTGTGTATATACAGCACATTGAGGAAGAAAATTCGATTTTTGCAGTAGCAGCATGAAAAAAAAAATGCAGAAGCAGTTATTTTAGGGGGAAAAAAGCCGAGAGAGAATTCCGAGAGAGGAAAAACTGTTTCGTGCTGTGGAAAAATCGCGTCAACTTCGGTATCGTCTAAAAGCACACTCGTGTACAGTGGAAAATGGTATAATGTGTTTTGTGAGAGAGCTTGCAGCATGAGATTTTGTCTCTTTTAAAGAGAAATGTAGATCATACATAACAATAATACTACATCATACAACTTTTCATTAGTAATATAGTTTTCCCGATATTTTTTTTTGCTGTATTTTCGACTGTTAGTTGATGGTTAAACGTCGCGTTGTAAACATCTCTCACAAATGAATAAGAAACTTTTTAATAAATTATTATATTAATAATAATTATTAATGTTATATTTAACCGTTGATTTTAATCACAAAAATAACAAAAAAAAAAAGAATATAAAAAAATTTAAATTATTTTTGTGTATATAAATAATATATAAAATATAAGAGAGAATCCGCGGATGAGCAAACAAAAAAAAAAAAGGGAATAAAAGAAGAAATTTCAAGTTATTTGATGAAATAAAAAGTTAAATAAAATAAATGATAATAAAAGAAAGAAAAAAAAGTTGAAAAATGAAAAGGTGAAAAAATAATGAAAATGAAAATAAAAATTGTGAGATGAGAAGGAAATCAAGTGAATTGTGAAAAAGAAGAATCAAATTTTGATCACTGAACAAGAACAATTTTTAATTTTTTCGAGTGTGAAAATTACAAAAAAAAATAAAAAAAATTAAAAAAGTTTGAAAAAATTATTAAAATTTCTTATCGACTTCAAATCTCTGCTTATCGGTAAAGATTACAATTTTTTTATATATTTCTATTACTCAACCCTTGGATTCAATTCTGTTCAGATTCTAAATATTGGAATTAAAAATAAAGTTGATTGTCACATGACGAATAAGTGTTTAAAAAGTGTCAAAAATTACAAATAAGCAGTCAAAGACTTGTCATGTCAAATATTGTGCTTGTTCGGCACGCAACTGTTATACAAGGACTTGTTCTTCTTAAAATTGACAAAAATAATAATAATTTCTGGTTTTGGATTACACAAAAAAAAAGTATAAAAATTGCTGCAAATTAATCAACAAAAAATCGATAAAAAATTTTTTTTGGTCTACGTGGAAATTTTCAGATTGTCCAAAATAGTGCAAAAAAAGAGAATGAGTTGTGTAAGCAGAGGCTTCACTATAAATAATCGGCAAAAAAAAAATTGCAGAATGAAAAAATTTCTATTTTCGATACTACGGATAGGATTTCTGGATTATTTTTGTTACGATTGATTTTTTTTTTGCTACAGTTTAATATGAAAAAGAAAGAAGAAAAATAAAAAAAAAGTTGAGCGGAAAATAAATTTTCATGAAAATGTTTCATGACATAAACGAAGAAATTGAGGAAAAGATAGTCAAGTGGATGTTTAGTGATGAAAAGTTGCAATAGTTGTGAAATTTTGTTTGTTTTTTTAAAAAATGAGTTTTTTTGGAATTTTTTGTTTGTGAAAATTTTGATGGAAAAAATTGAGAAAGTCGAGAAATTTGAGAAGTTTTGTTACAAAAAATTTGACTTTTGGCCGACTTTAAATTTCAACTTATTTACTTACTTACTGGAACCATGTTCCGATGTAAAGTTTAAGTTACTCCAATTGGCTTTCAATTTGACTCTAATGTTAGCCTTTTATGATAATTTGAAGGATTAAATGATTGAAAATCTAGTCGTAATTTAGGTTTTTGAATGACAAACCTGCTTAATCAACCTTCTTAGTTGTTTCTAATTTAAAACAAAATTTGACATTTTTAAATAATTTTGAATTTAATATTTCAAATTTAAGTTCTTGTTATTCATAGTGCCATCAGCTCATAAGGCTGTCCCTTTTCAATCATTTCATATATAAGTTCTTAAAAGTTGAAAAAGTTTGAAAATTCAAAGATTGAAAATGGAAAAAAATGAAAATTAAAGTCCAAAAATTGTTTAAAATTTCCTATTTGAGTCACTCAATTCAATAAACACAGCTGTTACTTTACGTTATCCTTTCGAAAAGTTCTTAAATTTAGGAATTACTTATTTGTTCTGTTTAATGATGTGGAACTGATCAAATCATTAAATATTATCAATAACTGATAAAAGTTGTCACAAATTGTCAAAAAATTTCAGAAATTATCAAAAATTACCAAAATTAATCAAATTGGGATTTAAGTATTATTTCATCATCCGTCCCGTAAATTATATGAAAAAAGAAAACCATAAAACCCCAATCAAAATATTACAAATTCCATCCTGAATGGACAATAACCGTTAGAATTAACCGACAATAAGACAGAGCTCGAAGTCGACTCGAATTACTATGAACTTGACTAGATTTTTCCATACAAAATTCCAGCAACTAGACATTAACTTGCCTTTGAATTTCCACTCGTGATAAATCAATAAAAAAAAAGAAATTAATGAAATTCAATTCAAAATAAAGCAAATCCCATTTCGAGTAGATATATATCCAATATAACTAGTCATTGACGGGGCATTAACTTGCCTTTAACTAGTCATAACACAATTATCCATTCGATGTAAATCGTAAAGAACCAAAAATCAATAAAATCCCATTCAAAATACCAATTCAAAATACAACAAATTCCACAAAAAAAACTCAAAAAAAATCCTCTCAAAACTTCTTCATTAAATTCTCAAAAATCCCTAAAATCAGCAAAAAAAAAATTCATTACTTTCATCATCTGTTCTGAATTTTTTTTTCGCTCTAAATGAAGCATTATCACCAGAACTGACCTAAAACATCCACTTATCATATTACAAAGTGATTCTAAAGTGTAGTTCTTTTTTTGCTGTGTGAAATATAAAGAAACTTGAACCATAAAAAAAAGTTTATCACTTCATAAATAAATTAATGTTGTGACTCTTTTTTTGTGGTCGTTCATGTTAAAGGCTATTATAGCTGATGCTGGATAGTTAGTAGATCTGAACGGAATTGTGAAATATTGCTTAATATTTCTTCTGTATTATTAGAGATTGAAATCGTCTGGAATTTCGTATTTAGTCGATTTTAAGCTGAAAATGTGAACTTTTCAGATTTTGAAACTAAAAATTAACTTTGAATTTAATTTAAAAATCTAAATTTTTTTAAAAAACTTCAAAAATTTAAAAAAATTCCAAAAAAATTTAAAAAAATTCCAAAATTTTTTTAAAAAATTCCCAAAAAATTGTTAAAATATTCCAAAAAAATTTTAAAAAATTTAGAAAATTCCAAAATTTAAAAAAAAAATTGTTTAAAACAAAAATAATCCAAAAATCATCGATTTTCAAAAAATCAATACGAAATCTCAAAAAAAAAAAAAAAATTGAAAATTCCTCAAAATTTCCCATCCAGTGCCATCAATTTCCACATGTAGCACCATCAATTTCCCCAAAAAAGTCTCAAAACTAATTCTTAACTGAACAACAACAACACAATATTTGACATTCAAATGAATTAAGTTGCTAGTTGTATGACAAGAAGTTGATTAAATATTTATTATTCATGTGAACATTAACCAAGACCTGCCACAAATAAAAAAAGTCATATGGCAGCTCAGCTGTAGTTGAAACAAATAAAAGTATTATTTTGAATTGTGTTGGCATCTAAGCTGAATTAATTTTTGATTCAGTAGACATTGTGTCTTTTAAAGAAAAATTAAGTTTTGTTGGATGTTTTAATTTTTCAATTTTATTAATTAAAATTAAGAATTGTTTAAGAATTGACATAGTTGAAAATTTTCAAATGTTCAAAAAATTGAAAAAATTCAAATTGAAGAAATTGAAAATTTTAAAAATTTTCATTGAAATGAAATTTTGAAATTTTAAGTAAATTAAAAATACTTGAAATAGAAAAGTTTGAACATTTGATTTTGTTAAAAAATTCAAAAATTTGAAATGTTTGATTAAAATGAAAAAATTTGAAAATCTTCGTAAAAGCAAAAAATTTGAATTTTTGTTCAAAAATGAAAAGTTTGAATTTTTTTGCAAAATAAAAATTTTCAAATTTTTCGAAAAAGTGAAAATTTTGAAATTTTTCATTAAAGTGAAAACATTGAAATATTTTTACAAAACTGAAAATAAATGTGAAAAACAGACAAGAAAGCAAGTTAAGAAAAACGAGGTAAAAAAATGCTTTCCAAGAAATTTAAAATTTTGATTTTCACTTTGTTAATATTGAAAATTGAAAAGTTTTTAAAAATTTTAAAAAAATATTTTTCTAAAAAATTTAAAAATTTGAATTTTAAGATTAAATAATGTTGAAATTTTCTACAAATTTTTAAATATTTTTTTATTTCAAAAGTTTTTCAAAGATTTTGAACAATTTTAAAAAGTGAACAATGTTTAAAAAGTTGCTTATAAATCCATATATCTAATTATATTTAAGCTAGTTTCCAACTATTTTCAAAAATTCAAAATCATGAAAATAGAAAACTGTACTAAAGAATTGAATCCAAGGATAACGCACTTAACTATACATTTTTAAGATTTATTTGCATCGAAGGTGATAAAACCCAAACTTATCAAATCTATTACTTTAATATATAAATCCAACTACCATTGAATCACCGCCAACAATGAATAACTAAATACAAAAAAAAGTCACAAATAATTGTAAAAATTTGCGAGCTTTTATGAGGCATAATAATAAAATTACGCAAATTGACCGACGAAGAATAATGAAGCAAATTATATTAATTGCTTGTACAGGCACTTGTCAAATGGATCATGATGGAAATAAAAAAACAAAAAAATTTGGCACCAAATCACAAAATGATAAGCAATTAAATTTATGGCCAAGTTCAAAAGTATGCAAATTTTTTTGTGTGTTTACAATATCCATAAAGTTCAATCACCAGGCATAAAATAATGCAAATTATTTTTCGGGTCCCCCACCAAAACACACATAAATATTTAATAAGAAAAATTATAGCTTTAAAGCCGACTCGTGTTCGGCTATCAAATTTTGCGTGGAAAAATAAACTAATGACTTTGTCCGTAGAAAAGCAGCAGACTAAAGAGAAGAAAGGAACGGAGAGAGAATGAGAATTACTCTAATGAATGAAAATTGATGAGCTCTTTCAGGGAAGGAGTGTTCCATAATATTATAAATTTCAGTTATTTATGCTGTAATTTTTAAGGCAAGAATTTTAGCTTAGCTAATAATTATTAAAGAGATGCAAATCATAGGCTGATTGGATGGCTGGTTTTTATGTCTTTTTAAGTGTAGCTAAGACAATTAAATCGGATTTTTCTTTGTTATAAAAGAAAATTAAAAAAATAAAATAATAATAATAATAACTGGTTGTAGGCTGGTTGATTATATTAATGGAATATTTACTGAATTTTTAGAGTTCGTTCAACACAGCCTTAGATGCCAAAGTCTTAGGTACATCCAAAAACTGCAGATCTACTAACCTAAAACGTAGGAATTACAGTCCGGCGTATCAAAGCCGAACCCTATGAATTTTAAATGAGGTCTTATATTCTATTAGGACGACCTTTTAGCGATTTATTACTCCATTATTGCTTGAAAATTGATTGCAACTTATGATGACAAAAATTAGAGATCTCGGTCGTTAAGATTCCTTTCCGAAATGCAATTGATGTTGAAAAAGCGAAATGTAATGTCTCTTAATTGACATCCGACTGAAGTGTGGAGTCGGATTTGGTAAAATACTGCAATTTAAATACTTAACCGGCAATTGAAAGGTGCTAGGTTCGAATTCCGCTTGGGACGAATCGTTGAATTTCTATTTTCTTCAATAATTTTATAAATCCAGTCAATTTTAATCAGTTTTAGTCAATTTAATAATTGCACACATTGTACCATTAGTATTTATTTGAAACCTTCTGTCCATGATACTGTCTTGATTCTAGAAAAGCACACATCATAAAAATGGCTGAAAATCCAACCTGAGAATCTGACTTGTTTCTGACCTGAGATCGGATTACATCAAATCTTGGCTGAAATTAGAGTCACGCTAGCTTAGAGGAGTATTTTCGGATATTTCCACGCCACGTGCATTCCAATAATGCATACTGTTCTTGTCACAATCATACGAATTGTCGCGTTATTACGAAGCAGGGGTGCCAAGCAATTCCTAAAATTAACCCAAAATTCCTAAAAATAGTTGTAATCTAATTAATACACAATAAAAGGAAATCAAATTATGCAGTAATGCTTCATATACGAATATCACAAGTCGATTAATAGATTCTGATTAGAGTCATGAAAGGATGCCTGGAGCCGTATTTTTGGTTGGTCTTCAAACCAACTGTGTCAATCATTACTATCAATACTAAATAAAGCTATTCTCTACATCAGTGGGGGACAACCTGTGTATCGTCAATTTTTTTTTTTTGGAAATTTCATGAACCGTATGCTTTGTGAGGCTTTGGTCGAGGATTACCACCTAAGGGGCCGTTCAATTATTACATTTGCTTTTTAGGGGGGAGCCTAAACAGTCTAAAAATTAAAGGCGGGCCGCGAAAAATTAAATGTTGCTCACCACTGCTTTAAATCATCAGAGTAAATAAAAATGCGCCTTAATCCCCCAAAACACAAAACTCAAAACTCAAATTTTCCCCCCACTCCAAATTTTTCCAAACAAGAATAAAGAAAAGTCATTAGAAAATGAATTGGCAAAAGAAGTATGTGAAAGTCAAATTAATAATGTGTGTATGAGACTTCTTAAAGCACACAAAAAAAAATGTATTTACTTAAGAGATCTTTTTGCTTTTCTTTTCTCATTTACATTCGCACTCATTCCATTCAATAACCCGTTTTTTTCTTCTGTCATGATAATGATGATGATGATGATGATTTTAATACGTTTATGTAGATATGAAGGGTGAATACCGAGGAAGAAGCAAAAAAAAAAAATTAATTAAAGAAGCTCAGAAAATTAATTTTTTTTTCTTCCTGCCTACTGACTTTGTGTGTTAACATCATGAAAATAAGAAGTCTTTCCCGCCGATTTCAAATTCATATTTATGCATAGCGCATCCGGAACAACGGATATTTCTGTTCTGTGTGTTTTTTGTGGTAAAATTTGAATTTCTTTAGAATTTTTTGTGAATAATCGGATTTGAGAATTTTTCGGTCGGGTATAATTGTGCTGTGTGAAAAATATTGTGGCTTGATATCTTTTTTGTGTGTGGTTTTTATTAGACACAGAGAGAGACACTGCTGTGAATAGACGAAGGACGGGCTCATCTGATAGGTTGTGACCACGACAATTAAAATATTGCAATTTGGGAATTGTTGTGTACGGTTGTTTAGTAAATTTATGATATATTTTGGAAAATTGCATTGTTTTTCGATATTTTTCATGAATATATTGATTCTTGGTGTGCAATAAATTTGAGTTTTTGGAAACCAATATGCAGGAATTGTGTATGAAATTTATGACGAAAATTGCACTTAGGTTATGAGTCATGGGACGTCAAATGAAGGGAATTTGTAAGATTTTAAATGAACCACCCTCAACACACTCTTCCTTTAATTCATTTAATTTTGAAATTAAAAGTTTAAAAATTAAATTTGATTTTAGAAATTTAAATTTGAATTTAGAGATTTAAGTTTGAATTTAAAGAATTAAATTTAAATTTAAAAATTTTAATTTAAAGTTCAATTTTAAAAATTGAAATAAAAACTTAAATTTGAAAAATCTAAATTTAAAATTCAAAATTAAAAAAAGCCTTTTCTCAGACTTTTCTACCTTCATAATTCCCAAAAGCTATTTTTCTATTCCTCTCAATGAAGCACTTTTCTTTGAAAATTAAACGAAGCTCTTTTTCCAAGAAAGAAATTTTCTCACATTAAATTATATTTACTTTTCTTTGAAAATGTTTTCAGGTAGTTAATTCCAAATAATTTTCTCATTAATCGGTATCTATTTTAATCACATTCAAACATTTTAATTATTCAACAATTTATTTTTAATTAAATAATAAGAAAATTTGACTTGTTTATTGATATAAAAATTAATTACAAAAAATACTGAACAATATTTTTGATGATAATTGGAAGTGATTTATTGAAGTTTGTAAGTGTGGACAAGCAGAAGATTGTGATTAATGGAATTTAACGAATTTTCAGCCGTTTTAAGGAATTTTCTGCAATTTTTAAATTTAAAATTTAATTATTAAATTCAGATTTCAATTTTTAAATTCAAATTTAAACTTTTAAATTCAAATTTAAATTTTTAAATGCAAATTTTAATTTTTAAATTCAAATCTTAAATTTAAATTCAAATTTTCAAATCTAATTTCAAACTAATTTTCCATAATTGACACCAATCCACCCCTAAACTGTTCCATATCCTTTCTATTCAACTTTCCATCATAAAAATCATTAATATTTGCATTATGAATTCTAATTCAAATTTCTCTCACTCCCGTGCGTCTACCCAAATTCTCATTAGAATTCCAATTTTCATACAAAGCAAAAATTTTTCCCATCCAAAATACAACAAATTTATGCATAATAATATTATTTAGCGCGCGAATTACAGATATAATACAAAATTAATCTCCTTTCATTTTTCTTTTATTCTTGACTAATTTTTGTAAATGAAAATTCATCATTATCATAAATTTCATCAGTTTTTGTGCCTTTCAATTCTGAAAAATAAAAAAATTTGTCAATCTAAAAATAATTGCTTAATTGTTCTGTTGCAGATACGATGGAATAAAAATATATAAAAGTCATTGAGATAGTAAATGACATAAGGCGACGACAAAAGATGATTTAATAATTCTTTTCAATCCTTTTAAGACATGAGTGATGGAAAAATTGAGGAAATATAAAATATAATAATGCTGAGAGGAGTCGATTGTAAGTTACGACCAATCAGAGTTCCTTAGAGGCGTAGACAGGGAGTTATGACAAAGTTGCTGCATTTACAAGGGCTTATTGAACCATAAGTTTAGAAATCATTCAATGCCCAATGCTTCCCTTTCGATTACTATATCCAAGCGATCTACTCTAAGCAATCTACTCTAAGGGATCTTTCCTAAGGGACCAAAGGGAATCTAAGGGATCTATCCATATAAAATAGGAGGGAAGACGACTTAAGCTATTTTTAAGTAAATGAGTGTGATTGGTGAGATTTCAACTGACTTCTTTAAACAACCTTTGCTAAAGTGCATATAGACATGTTGATGGATGTCGAGAACGTCTGAAACTGGCTGTATCAGTTGAAACGTTTTGCTAGTTAGC